>NC_053494.1:83164398-83489041 GCF_905171775.1 Rana temporaria | reverse complement strand
GGGTGATGTTTTGGCCACGCGAGATACGCTTGAGACATATGTTTCAAATAGCAGCCGTGCGATCTGATGCACTTGTCTCAAAAAAGGCCCACACCAAAGAACTTTTGGAATAACGCTGAGACACAGCAGCGCCCTGCACATGCGTAGCTCTGCATTGTGATGCAGTCAGTGTGCTGCCCTTAAGCTGGCCCCTGGAGGGCATCCTGCCTCGTTGGAGATGTGCCTGTGCCTCCTCCTCCTCCTCTCTTCTATCAGGCACCCACGTAGAGTCAGTGACCTCATCATCCCCTCCCTCCTCATCACTGTAGGAAACCTGGCAGTATGCTGCAGCTGGGGGGGGGAACATGACTGCCAGATTGCTGTCCTTCTTGGGCACCCCCTCTCTCTGGGCTCACGTTACTGCCTTCCTCTAGCTGTGTAGCATCATCGGAGCCTTTAAAACGCTGCGCATCCCCATGCAGCTTGTACCCAACACTGTGGTCAAACAGTTCGGGGGACTCCTCAGGAGGACATGGTGGGGCTAGGGAAGGAGTGACTGATGCCATTGAGCAGATTTAAGAGGCCGCCTTGGCAACTGCTTGGCCAGACAAAGTACCCTGAGCCTGGGTGAGAGAGGAGGATGAGGACGGCTTGGTCATCCACTCTACCAAGTCTTCGGCATGTTGCGGCTCAACACGGCCAGCTGCCGAAAACAAGGACGAGTGTGTCCAACGGCCACGTGCTGATGAGAATGCACCGTGTCCATGACCAGCACTGTTGCCTCTAGACGCAGAGCCTGCTTGCCTTTGTGACTCTCTGCCTCTCCTTGTTGTCCTTCCAGACATACTAATGGCCTGCAGAGGACAAAAGCAGTACACACACCTCGTAGCTTTAGGTGCAAACTGCAGAGGACACGGGCAGTACACACACTACGTAGCTTTAGGTGCAAACTGCAGAGGACACGGGCAGTACACACACTACGTAGCTTTAGGTGCAAACTGCAGAGGACATGGGCAGTACACACCAAGTAGCTTTAGGTGCAAACTACAGAGGACAAAGGCAGTACACACCATGTAGCTTTATGGTGCACACTGCAGAGGACACGGGCAGTACACACTACGTAGCTTTAGGTGCAAACTGCAGAGGACACGGGCAGTACACACCACTTAGCTTTATGTGCAAACTGCAGAAGACAAAGGCAGTACACACACTACGTAGCTTTAGGTGCAAACTGCAGAAGACACGGGCAATACACACCACGTAGCTTTAGGTGCAAACTGCAGAGGACAAAGGCAGTACACACCATGTAGCTTTATGGTGCACACTGCAGAGGACACGGGCAGTACACACTACGTAGCTTTAGGTGCAAACTGCAGAGGACACGGGCAGTACACATCAAGTAGCTTTAGGTGAAAACTGCAGAGGACAAAGGCAGTACACACCACGTAGCTTTATGGTGCACACTTCAGAGGACACAGGCAGTACCCACTACGTAGCTTTAGGTGCAAACTGCAGAGGACACGGGCAGTACACACCAAGTAGCTTTAGGTGCAAACTGCAGAGGACAAAGGCAGTACACACACTACATAGCTTTAGGTGCAAACGGCAGAGGACAAAGGCAGTACACACCACGTAGCTTTATGGTGCACACTGTAGAGCAGTGGTCATCAACCCTGTCCTGCAGGGCCCACTAACAGGCCAGGTTTGCAAGATAACTGAAATACATCACAGCTGATATCATTTGCTCCTCATTGATTGCAGTATTCTAGACTGCATCTCCCCAAGGTAATGCATAAAACCTGGCCTGTTAGTGGGCCCTGCAGGACAGGGTTGGTGACCACTGCTTTAGAGGACACGGGCAGTACACACCACATAGCTTTAGGTGCAAACTACAGAGGACACGGGCAGTACACACCAAGTAGCTTTAGGTGCAAACTGCAGAGGACAAAGGCAGTACACACACTACGTAGCTTTAGGTGCAAACTGCAGAGGACACAGGCAGTACACACCACATAGCTTTAGGTGCAAACTGCAGAGGACAAAGGCAGTACACACCAAGTAGCTTTAGGTGCAAACTACAGAGAACACGGGCAGTACACACCAAGTAGCTTTAGGTGCAAACTGCAGAGGACAAAGGCAGTACACACACTATGAAGCTTTAGGTGCAAACTGCAGAGGACACGGGCAGTACACACCACGTAGTTTTAGGTGCAAACTGCAGAGGACATGGGCAGTACACACCAAGTAGCTTTAGGTGCAAACTGCAGAGGACAAAGGCAGTACACACCACGTAGCTTGATGGTGCAAACTGCAGAGGACACGGGCAGTACACACCAAGTAGCTTCAGGTGCAAACTGCAGAGGACAAAGGCAGTACACACCACGTAGCTTTATAGTGCACACTGTAGAGGACACGGGCAGTACACACTACGTAGCTTTAGGTGCAAACTACAGAGGACAAGGGCAGTACACACCAAGTAGCTTTAGGTGCAAACTGCAGAGGACAAAGGCAGTACACACCACATAGCTTTATGGTGCACACTGTAGAGGACACGGGCAGTACACACTACGTAGCTTTAGGTGCAAACTACAGAGGACAAGGGCAGTACACACCAAGTAGCTTTAGGTGCAAACTGCAGAGGGCAAATGCAGTACACACACTACGTAGCTTTAGGTGCAAACGGCAGAGGACACGGGCAGTACACACCACGTAGCTTTAGGTGCAATCTACAGAGGACACGGGCAGTACACACACCAAGTAGCTTTAGGTGCAAACTGCAGAGGACAAGGGCAGTACACACACTATGTAGCTTTAGGTGCAAAATGCAGAGGACATGGGCAGTACACATCACGTAGCTTTAGGTGCAAACTGCAGAGGACAAAGGCAGTACACACCAAGTAGCTTTAGGTGCAAACTACAGAGAACACGGGCAGTACACACACTACGTAGCTTTAGGTGCAAACTGCAGAGGACAAAGGCAGTACACACACTATGTAGCTTCAGGTGCAAGCTGCAGAGGACATGGGCAGTACACACCACGTAGCTGTCGGTGCAAATTGCAGAGGACAAAGGCAGTACACACCAAGTAGCTTTAGGTGCAAACTACAGAGAACACGGCAGTGCACACACTACGTAGCTTTAGGTGCAAACTGCAGATGACACGGGCTGTACACACCACGTAGCTTTAGGTGCAAACTGCAGAGGACATGGGCAGTACACACTACATAGCTTTAGGTGCAAACTGCAGAGGACACAGACAGTGCACACCAAGTCACTTTAGGTGCAAACTACAGAGGACACTGGCAGTACACACCAAGTAGCTTTAGGTGCAAACTACAGAGGACAAAGGCAGTACACACACCATGTAGCTTTATGGTGCACACTGCAGAGGACACAGGCAATACACCACGTGAGAATACTGCAGCTAGCACAATCACCTGCCTGCCAGTAAATTAGGAATAGCTGATCTAGCTAAACTATACAGTGTATAAATATATGTACAACACCTGGGATGCATATACTGTATATCCTCTACACACTAACTTTAACTGACTAGCCTGCCTGCTCCATCTACCTAGTAAAAATTACACTCTCTCTCTCTGTCTCTAACCACCGCCGCAACACACTACACAAGGCCGACCTGCAGGTGGCCTTTTATAGTGTGGGGCGTGTACTAAACCCCCTGAGCCATAATTGGCCAAAGCCACCCTGGCTTTGGCCAATTATGGCTCTCCGTTTTTTGTGCGCTGTGATTGGCCAAGCATGCGGGTCATAGTGCATGCTTGGCCAATCATCAGCCAGCAATGCACTGCGATGCCGCAGTGAATTATGGGCCGTGACGCGCCACTCGAATTTGGCGCGAACGGCCCGTAACCTTCGTATTTAGACGGACGGTCGAACATATGATGTTCGAGTCGAACATGGGTTCGACTCTAACACGAAGCTCATCCCTAGCGGTGACTAAAATGAACAACACTATGACCCATGCCAAGATGCTAGCTATAGATACGGACATGATCCCTCAGTTTGAGAAAATGTGGAAACCCTGGATTGCATATGCTATGCCATCATCTTTTGATAATACGGTACTCTTTCCATGGTGACTAGAACAATAGGAACAAATACATCTCTCTCTAGTTGTGGTGGGGGCTCTCGGTCTGACCTCGCGGACCCCTTCCATTCCATTCTTCTCTCCTTCCATTTTCTTTACTTTTTCTTTATTTTTTTACTTATTTTCTGATAATAATTAGAATTTTTCTTTATGATTTGAAGCTCCTGCTTTTTTAATGATATGGTAATCTGAATTACTCAAGAACGCAAATAAGAAGGTTACTCTTACAATACCTCTAGGCTTAACACCTTTTGAAGAACTGTAAATACCTTCTAAAGTTTTAATCAAACTTGTTTCAATATTATTTAAAAGTTATTATTACATTCGCAATTAATTAACCCCTGACTGTATGATATTGTATTTACTTTATGCAATTTGTACACTACTTCTGTACTATTCAATAAAATATTTTGACAAGGAAAAAGCTAGCTACCTAATTGTTATGCTGACCTATTAGCCTTAGTATCCTGAGCTCACTGATCTGGAACAAGTATGCTGATCAGAAATCAGAAGTTTTTAACTGCATAACTGTTTTGTTAGTGACTCAAAGCACTGAAGTCAATGGGTCACCATGGAAAACCCAGAGAAATGTTCCGTTAGGGCCTAATAATCATTACCAATAAGCAGCTGCCACTATACTCAGATACAGAGCACAACACAAATAAAAACCAAAAAGTGCAGTACCAAAGTATGAAGTTGAAAGTTACTAGAATTAAAACAATTACCAAATACATCTGTATAATCTACAGCAGGCTCATAAATCATTGCAACAGTGATCTAACTTAAAATGAATGTGCTCCCCCTTCAAGCAGCTAAATCACGACAAATACCCATCTGTCTCTTATCTTTAAATATCAAAAAAGCATTTGATACAGTTTTGTGGCAGTACCTACATTTTGTGCTGCAGCGTTGGGGATATGGTCCTCATTTTCTTAACTGGGTCTCCTCATTATACAAAAGTCCTAAAGCTTATGTTAAATATGCTGGATATAAATCAAACCTATTTGACATCTGTAGGGGTACTCGTCACGGATGTCCACTTTACCCACTCTTATTTGCCCTACTTATTGAACCCCTTGCTCAATCAATCTATACTGATCCATCTATTATTCTAGATTTAGCTGGTCACCAACATAAACTTTGCCTATTTTCTGACGATATTTTAATCTTTATGTCATGCCCTCATATTTCTGCTCCTAATCTTTTAAGTAAACTTGATTACTTTGCCCACGTATCTGGTTTAATTATTAAACATCTATAGCCTTAAATATATTTTTACCTCCTCATATTTTACTACACGCGCAAACATCCCTAACTTTCTCATGGTCCACTTAACGCCTTCTTTACCTAGGGATAACTCTCACACCCAATCTTTCTGGCATTTTCACTGCAAATTATCCTCCAATTTTGCGTCAAATACAGCTAGGGACAGGTAACAGTTCAGGTGTGCTAACTTTGCAAACAGTTCAAGAACAAGCACATACCATGAGCAGGTCTGATGAGCAGGTCAGCTGGGACTTGTAGTTCACCGCTGCAGACGAAAGGTGGGATGAGCAGGTCAGCTGGGCCTTGTAGTTCACCGCTGCAGATGAAGGTGGGATGAGCAGGTCAGCTGGGCCTTGTAGTTTACCGCTGCAGATGAAGGTGGGAGATGAAGGTGCTACAAGAGAGTCAGGTAAAGCGTAGTCTAGGCAAGCCAGGTCATTCACAGGTAGATCAGAGTTCAAACGGTACCGAATCAGAAGCGAACAAACAGGGTCAAACGAGCCGGGTCATACACAAATATACAGAGCAGAAATTCAGGCTGGATCACACAGTGGCAAACAAAGGTAACTATCACGAGCACTGATTGTATGATGACACAGGTGATTTAAAGGTGAGCTGGCCAATCACTGTTTCCCAGGCAAAGGCTGTGTCAGGTGAGTGTGCTGGGTCCTAAAGGGATCCTGTACTGACAGTACCCCCCCTCTCTCGAGGGGTTGCTCCTGCACCCCCAGGCTTACTTGGATAACGAAGATGGAACTTTTTCTTAAGGCAGTCAGCATGAAGATCACGAGCTGGGACCCAGGATCGATCCTCTGGGCCGAAACCTTTCCAATGAACGAGATATTGCAAGGAATTGCGTACTCGTCTGGAATCAAGAATAAATACCACTTCATATTCCTTACTATTCAACACATCCACAGGTTCTGGTTCATTTACTTGGAGGCTGGAATGAACAGGCTTCATGGACGGGGAAAGTTTTAATCTATAGGACACAGGATTAACAATCTCCTAAATTTCATAGGGCCCAATGAATTTTGGGCCATGTTTTTTGGATGGAACATGCAGGGACATATTCCTAGATGATAGCCACACTTTGTCACCAACTTTATATCCTGGAGCCTTTGAGCGCCTCTTGCCAGCCGTTTTCCTAAAAGCCTGCACAGAGCGAGAAATAGCACGATTAACATCAGACCAGATTTTGAGAAATTTTCAATCGTGGTGTTGGCATCTGGAACATCAGAGGGTGGAAGATCAAAGGAGCACACACGAGGATGCAACCCGTAAACACAGAAGAAAGGAGAGGTCCCTGTAGATTAGCTGGCACAATTATTAAAGGCAAACTCTGCCCATGAAGGATGTTGACCCACCTCATCATTGGCCATCAGACAACATACCATCTTCTCTAGAGTCTGATTAGTCCTTTCTGTTTGGCCATTCGTCTCAGGATGATATGCTGAACAATATGATAACTTAATCCCCATCTGAGAGCAAAGGGCCTTCCAAAACTGGGCTATAAACTGAGAGCCACGGTCTGAGACAATGTTGATTGGTGCCCCATGGAGCCTGAAAACATTTTTAATGAATAAAGATGCCAGTTCTTTAGCAGATGGCAGTTTCGGAAGCAGAAAAAAGTGGGCCATCTTACTGAACCTGTCTACCACCACCCAGATCGTGGAACATCCCTGGGACGGAGGCAAGTCAGTGATAAAGTCCATAGATAAATGGGTCCAGGGACAGGTAGGTATTGATAGAGGACGTAGAAGACCGGGGAGCTTAGAGATACTGCCCTTGCTTTTGGCACAAACTTCACAAGCCTGGACAAAGGCTAACACATCCTGCCTAATCGATGGCCACCAGAGGTTGCGAGAGATAATCTCGTAAGTTTGTCTAAACCCTGGATGCGCTGCCGGTTTTGATGCGTGTACCTGCTGCAATACCTGCAAACAAAGAGCCAGGGGCACAAAAAGTATACCAGAGGGAGTGGAGGGAGGGGCTTCAGCCTGTGCAGGTAACAAGGCCTCAGAGATGTCAGTCTGGGTGAAAACCAAAATCCTATCCTCAGAGATAATGGGTTGTGGAGGAAGCAGAGGTGGAGACTCTGATAAAAAACTTCGAGACAAGGCGTCAGCCTTAATGTTTTTTGGCCATGGTAAATAAAAAATTGAAAAGTCAAATCTGGAGAAGAACAATGACCACCTGGCTTGACGTGAGTTCAGTCTTTTAGCCGAATGGATGTATTCAAGGTTTTTGTGTTCAGTCAGAACGAAGAATGTATAGCGAGCTCCCTCCAGCCAGTGTCTCCATTCCTCCAAAGCTAGCTTTATGGCTAACAGTTCTCTGTTGCCTATGTCAAAATTGCACTCTGCTGGGGATTATTTACGGGACAGGAAGGCACAGGGGTGGATGGCAGCATTTACAGGATCTTTTTGTGACAGAAGCGCCCCCACCCCTACTTCGGATGCATCTACCTCCACAATAAAAGGCAGCTCAGGAACAGGATGGCGTAGAATTGGTGCAAAGGTAAAGGCTTTCTTCAACTGAGTGAAGGCTTCAGTAGACCATTTAAACTTAGACTGAGACTTCCTGGTGAGAGAGGTGATGGGATGTGCAATGGTGGCAAAGTTCTTAATGAATTTCCGATAGAAATTTGCAAAGCCCAGGAAGCGCTGAACTGCTTTTAGGTCTGAAGGTGATGCCCAGTCTAAAATGGCTTGAATCTTGGCTGGAATCTTGGTTAGGCCTGTGTCAGAGATTAGGTAGCCCAGGAAAGGTACTTGTTTGACATTAAATAATTTTTTTTTGGGCTTGACAAAAAGGGAATGAGCTTTTAATCGAGCCAATACTGAACGGACGTGCCTCTGATGTGTTTCAAGTTTGGGAGAGTATATCAAAATATCATCTAAGTACACAAGCATGAAGCGACCCAACAGGTCACGAAAAATGTTGTTCATAAAGTTTTGAAAGACAGCTGGTGTATTCCTGAGACCGAAAGGCATGACAAGACATTCGTAGTGGCCATCCTTTGTGTTAAAAGCCGTCTTCCATCCATCTCCTGCGCGGATGCGCACTAGATTATAGGCTCCCCTTAAATCTAGTTTGGAGAAGATCTTGGCTCCCTGGATTTGAGAGAACAACTCTGTGATGAGAGGAAGAGGGTACCGATTGGGAACAGTTATTTTATTTAGACCTCTGTAGTCAACACAAATTCTTAGTCCCCCATCCTTCTTTGGGACAAAGAAGCAACCTGCGCCTGCAGGAGAAGTAGAGGGACGGATGAAACCATTAGCTAGGTTTTCCTGTATGTATTCTTGCAAAGCAAGATTCTCTGGCTCAGACAGAGGAAAGACTCTCCCTCGAGGAGGTGTAGTGTCCGGCAAGAGATCAATGGGACAATCGTAACTGCGATGAAGAGGTAAAGTGTCAGCAATCCCTTTAGAAAACACATCCTGAAAGTCCTTATAACAAAGCGGAATCTGTTCCATTCCCACTTGACAGGTAGCAAGTCGAACAGGATGCAATTTTTTTTACACTGATTGGACCAAGCCAGAATATTTCCTGTTCGCCAGTCAATTACAGGATTGTGCTTCTGAAGCCAAGGAAGACCTAGGATCAAAAGAGTGGATGGAGAGTCAATGACAAGACATGAAATCTTCTCCCAGTGCAAGGCCCCCAATTGTAACTGGAAGGGGTTGGTGGACTGAAGCACTAGATTTTGTGAGAGAGGCCGATTATCCACAGAAATCAGGCGGACTAGGCAGTCTAGCGTATGAGTTTCCAGGGACACAGAGGTAATCAGAGACTTATCAATAAAATTCTCAGCAGCTCCAGAATCTACCAAGGCCAGCAGTTCATGAGTCCCTATCCCAAAGTGAATAACAGCGGGTAAAAGTATACGATTGTCCCCCTGGGGAGATGAAAGCAGACCTAAGGTGACCTCCCCATAATCACCTAGGTCCTGGAGTTTCCCGGATGTGTAGGGCATGAACGGAGCATATGACCCCTGAGGCCACAATATAAGCAAAGTCCCCATGTTACGCCGGCGTGTGTGTTCCTGGGCAGATAACCGGGTGGAGCCTAACTGCATAGGTTCTTCCACTGAACTGGCACTGGAGGTGGAAAGGTCAGGTGGCAAGGGAGGTATATGGTTCGCCACAGCCGTAGTTTGATCTCGCCTCCTCTCTCACTGACGGCAGTGAATTCTAATGGCTAGACACATAGCCTCCCCCAGTGAGGCTGGGTAGGAGAAGTTGACCAGAGCATCCTTAATTGCATCAGAAAGGCCTATTCTAAACTGGCTGCGGAGAGCTGCAGCATTCCAGCCAGCGAAACTCTGAGCAATACATTTCAGCTGTGATAGTTCCTTGCTTTAAGTTACGCAGGGTTGATTCTGCAGTAGCAGCGCGATCTGGATCATCATACAGCAACCTGAGGGCTTCAAAGAAGGCATCTACTGTTAGCAGGGCTGGATGGTTTGGTTCAAGGTTAAAGGCCCAAGCCTGGAAGTCACCCTGTAGCAGAGAGATAATGATTTGAACCCTCTGAGTTTCAGAGCCAGACGAGAATGGCCTTAACTTGAAATATAATTTGCAGCTGTTTTTAAAGTTGTAAAACCCTTTGCGGTCGCCAGAAAAACAGTCAGGAAAAGGAATGTTTGGTTCAGATGGAGTTTTTGTAGCGATGGTAGTAGGAGATTGCACCCTGGTGAGCTCTGTGGCCATTTCCTGAACTTGATGGGATAAACGGCAAAGTTCCTGTGCAAACATCTGAGCCTGCTCAGAATCCATGATAGGTTTTCCCTTTATGTATGGCTTGTGATAATGTCAGGCTAGGAACAGGTAACAGTTCAGGTGTGCTAACTTTACAAACAGTTCAAAAACAAGCACATACCATGAGCAGGTCTGATGAGCAGGTCAGCTGGGACTTGTAGTTCACTGCTGCAGATGAAAGGTGGGATGAGCAGATCAGCTGGGCCTTGTAGTTCACCGATGCAGATGAAGGTGTGATGAGCAGGTCAGCTGGGCCTTGTAGTTCACCGCTGCAGATGAAGGTGGGAGATGAAGGTGCTACAGGAGAGTCAGGTAAAGCGTAGTCTAGGCAAGCCGGGTCATTCACAGGTAGATCAGAGTTCAAACGGTACCGAATCAGAAGCGAACAAACAGGGTCAAACGAGCCGAGTCATACACGAATATACAGAGCAGAAAGTCATGCTGAATCACACAGTGGCAAACAAAGGTAACTCTATCACGAGCACTGATTGGATGATGACACAGGTGATTTAAAGAAGAGCTGGCCAATCACTGTTTCCCAGGCAAAGGCTGTGTCAGGTGAGTGTGCTGGGTCCTAAAGAGATCCTGGTAATGACAGTAGGGGACATTAGATATTATGGATGACTTAATTGCCCAACACTTTCACGAGTATTATAACAACCTCTACAACCTCCCGAAACACAAACCAGCAGACATTCAGGGAAATAGAACACAAATCATAACAGGACTACCTGAACTCATCCAAACTCCCTAAACTAACTGACACATATATTGAACTCCTAGAGTAGCCCATTGAAACTTCCAAATTCCGACTAGCATTTAAAGACAGGAAAAAGTCCTGGCCCAGAAGGTTTCTCATCTATCTACTATAAAACATTCATTGACACCCTGATGAACCCCCTCGCAAAAGCACTGAATTCCTTTTCAACACCCAGAGAAGTCCCCCTAACCTTCCTGTCAGCACATATAACAGTCATACCTAAACCGAATAAAGACCCAGCGAATTGTACTAGCTATAGACCAATTTCCTTGCTAAATTGAGATGTCAAACTACTATCGAAAATCATAGCCAACAGAATAAGGCCTCTACTGCATGGACTAATTGGACCTGAACAAGCAGGATTCATGCCAGGTAGAGAGGCAAAAGACAACATAATAAAATCACTCAATTTGATCTATGTTGCACAAAGGTGAAAAATGTAAGGCTTTCTCCTGTCCACTGACGTGGAGAAGGCATTTGATCGAGTGACCTGGGACTTCATGCTGGAGTCATGCAGATTTAGCGGATTGGGTACTCACATGATGGCATGGGTTTCTGCGCTTTACAAGAACTCATCAGCCAAGCTAAGAATAAACTGATCTTTATCAGACTCTGTACACATTGCCAATGGCACGAGGCAAGGTTGCCGGCTCTCGTCACTCCTTTTCATCCTTTCGCTTGAACCATTTATCAGAAGGGTGATGACTGAGCAAGCAATCCAAGGATTTCAGGTAGCAAATAAAGAGTTTAAGATAGCAGCATATGCTGATGACCTACTGACAAAAACGCTCATTTCAATTCCAATCCTGATGAAGGAATTCTCTTTTTTATGGATATATAGCCAATTTAAAAATCAACTATACCAAATCCAAAGCAATGAATATCACTGTCCCGGAAAAAGTCCTTAAGGAAACGCAAAACAACTGCCCCTTTAAATGGGAAGCCTCGGCTCTCAATTATCTGGGCATTTGGCTGACCCCCAACTCTCCCAAGTTTTTGAACAGTACTTCTTACGCCTTCATGCCATAATAGCAAGGGAAGGACTTGTTATTATGGCACCCAAAAAAATTCTCTTGGTTCGGTAGAGCGGCCATTTGCAAAATGTCCATTCTATATTTGTTCTGAACCCTACTCCTAAAGATTCCCCAAAGTTTTTTCAAAACACTACAATCAAATCAAAATTGATCCTCTATCCAGGTCCACGGAAAAGGGTGGAATGGGTTTACCTGACTACAGGAAATATTACTATGCATCCCACGTTACCAGAATTATTGGCTGGCACTGCCACCATGACCTTAAGGACTGAGTATCTCTAGAAAATGAACTAAGCCCCATATCTTTGAAATTCTCCCCTTGGATGTTTTGGACAAGTTACCCACTGACCCTAAAACCACACCCCTTGATCGACACCACCCTATCATTTATCCACAGGTTAAACAAACAATCCAATTTTTCCACACCACTGAGTCCACTCACCCCATAAAAAAAAACCCTGACTTCCCACCAGGGATGGGAAACCATTTATTACAATCCTCAGACCCAAACACCCCCCTCCTCGCCAAACATTGCTTCCAAAACACACTGATTAAGATTTCCACACACTCAAATCAGACAATCATATACCTACCACTTTGAAAATATTGAGATCCGCAGTTACACTAATAGGGATGAGCCGAACACCCCCCTCTCCGGTTTGCAGCAGAACATGCAAACAGGCAAAAAATTTGTTCAAACACGCAAACAACGTTAAAGTCTATGGGACTCGAGCGTGAAAAATCAAAAGTGCTAATTTTAAAGGTTAATATGCAAGTTATTGTCATAAAAAGTGTTTGGGGACCTGGGTCCTACCCCATGGGACATGTATCAATGCAAAAGAAAGTTTTAAAAACTCCAGTTTTTTCGGGAGCAGTGATTTTAATAATGCTTAAAGTGAAACAATAAAAGTGAAATATTCCTTTTAATTTTGTACCTGGTGAGTGTCTATAGTATGCCTGTAAAGTGGCACATTTTCCCCGTGTTTAGAACAGTCCCTGCACAATATGACATTTCTAAATGAAAAAAGTCATTTAAAACGACTTGCGGCTATAATGAATTGTCGGGTCCCGGCAATACAGATAAAAGTCATTGAAAAAAATGGCATAGGGTCCCCCTCAAAATCCATAACAGACTCTTCAGCTCTGTTTTGGATTTTAAGGGGAACCCTGCCCAAAATAAAAATAAAATGGCGTGGGGTTCCCCCCAAGAATCCATACTAGACTCTTATCCAAGCACGCAACTTGGCAGGCCGCAGGAAAAGAGGGGGGGGACGAGAGAGCACCGACATGGAAGACTGATCTGCCTCCATGGAAGACGCCCGCCGAGTGACGCTACACCCGTCGTGACAGCTCTTAAATAGCTGAGGAAGGGGCCCGTCATGTGTGCAGGTGACCCGCCCCCTCTGACGCAATGGGGAAATGCCAGTGACATGTGCAGTTGACCCCACCCCCCTCTGACGCAACAGGAGTTACCAATTCCTTGTTAAAGGGAGCTTCCCGGATTCTGATAAGCCCCCCGCCCACAGACCCCCACAACCACCGGGCAAGGGTTGTGGGGATGAGGCCCTTGTCCCCATCAACATGGGGACATCCTACCCATGTTGAGGGCATGTGGCCTGGTAAGGTTCAGGAGGGGGGCACTCTCTCGTCCCCCTCTTTTCCTGCAGCCTGCCATGTTGCGTGCTTGGATAAGGGTCTGGCATGGATTTTTGGGGGGAACCCCATGCCATTTTTTGTATTTTGGAGCAGGGTTCCCTTTAATATCCATACCAGACCTGAAGTAAGTCTGGTATGGAATTTGGGGGGACCCACGCAATTTTTTTTTTAATTTTGGTTTGGGGTTCCTCTTAATGAGAAAAGAAAAAGGGGGTTCCCCTGGGTGGACTTTTAAGGCACTAATAGTATTCCAAAATATACAGGGGTTCCTCTTAATATTCATACCAGACCCAAAGGGCCTGGTAATGGTCTGGGGGGGAACCCATGCCGTCTTTTTCAATGACTTTTATCTGTATTGCCGGGACCCGATAATTTATTTTCTTTTGGAAATATCATTTTGTGCAGGGACTGTTCTAAAACACGGAAAAAATGTGCCACTTTACAGGCATACTATAGACACCCCTTCACTTTTATTGTTTCACTTTAAGCATTATTAAAATCACTGCTCCCGAAAAAACTTTAGTTTTTAAAACTTTTTATGACAATACCATGCATATTAGCCTTTAAAATTATCACTTTTAATTTCTCCCATAGACTTTTAAAGGGTGTTCCGTGGCTTTTGAATTTGCCACAAACACCCCAAATTGTTCTCTATTCGGCGAACAGGCGAACACCAATTTGTTGTTAGGTGCAAGGTTCTCAAAAAACGAAATGGGGAATAAAAAATAAAAAAGGAAGAAAAGAGTATCAACAAACTGCAGCATAGCAACAACTCCCCCCCAAAAACCCACTGATGGCACTGGTGGACACTGACAAGTGGCACTGGGAGGTGGCACTGAAGTCCATTTATAGGTGGCACTGGTGGGCACTGAGAAGTGGCACTAATAGGTGGCACTGAGACCTGGCACTGATGGGCACCAATAGGTGGCAGTGATGGCCACTCATCGGCACTGGTAGGTGACACTGATAGACAGCACTGCAAGGTGGCACTGATGAGGCACTGATTGGCACCACTGGTGGGCACTGATAGTTGGCACTGATTACTGGTGGACACTGATTCGTAGCACTGTTGGCACTGGCAGGTGGCACTGGTGGGCACAGATGAGATGGCTGTGCATCTTCCTCTTCGGGACCGATATCCCTTGCACAGAAGCTGGTGATCGTTTTTTTTTTCTCCTCGCCGGCACTATAAAGGGGAAGTTCCATTCAGATGGCGCCACCTTTGGGGCTGCTTTTGCTGATTTCGTGTCAGTAAAACTTTGTGAGAGACGATTCGCGCTTTTCAGTCTGTTACAGCGTGACGAATGTGCTATCTCCATTCCGAACGATAGTTTAACCAGAATGAACGCTCGCATCTCATAACTTGCTTCTGAGCATGCGTGTTTTTTTCACATCGTTAAAGCCCACACACGACCATTATTTACGACGTTAAAAACAACGTGAAAATTTAGAGCATGTTCTAAATTTTTAATGCCCATTATTTACGTCGTGAAAAATGCTCTGGAGCCCGCACACAATCGTTTTTAATGACATTGAAAAAAATAATTATTTTTTACATCCCGAAAAACGGTTGTGTGTACGCGGCATAAGAGTAGAACAAATGCCATTTGTTAGTAACAATAACAAGAAAAGGATCAGAAAATGCTCATAAATGCCTGGTTAGACAGGAAAAATACACACAAAATTAAAGCCATACCCACAAAAACACACTTTTAAGAAACAAACGCATTTATTTTTTTATTTTTTTTTACAGCAAACACACAAAGCAAATCTCAAAACAGCCTTTGTGGGGTGTTGGTCGATATGGACAGTGAGACTTACCCTGCTGGATGCGAGCAAACGGCACCCATTGGATTGAGGTACCTTTGCATCTGTGGAGCAGGAGGATGCATCAGGCTCCATCAAGGGGCATACATAACCATCGTTTTCCTGTCCTAAGCAGTTTTGTGCAGACAATACTTTGTGTATTGACAACATCTGTTCCGTGCGAAAGACTGTTCAGTTCTTCAGGGTATATTGTCAATAAAATGCGATCATGTCTGCTTCCAGAAAATTTAAACACTCTGGTATGTCTGCGTGACTGGCTAAAGTGATGCCTTCTTGCCTACTATAAAGTGACTGACAGTGAATATACTAGATACGTTTTATAATTAAAGTTAAATTAACTTTCTGCGTTTTTATTAAAGTTTAATAAGAAAAAATTACTTATGTCAGTGCGACAGTTTGAATTTAAAACGTATTTGTGTGAACTGTGAAGTTAAGTCATGGATTGTGGAAACTAACTAGTGACGGGTGATTGTATATAGCGTATACCACATTTACCACTGACTAATGCAGAGTTGCAATGCAAGGAGATCAGCTAAAAGTAGTTGGATCTGTAAGTGCGTTATAATTCATCGAAATTAGTCGATTAATCGATTAAAAAAAAATCGATTAATCGAACATAAACATTTAATCAGTAACAGCCCTAAAAAATATGCAAAGACGGACAGGAAGTAACCTGAACTTTTCTTAGACAAAGCAAGCCCCACTACTGCAGCCCTTTATGTAACATAGGTTAGATTGTGAGTACGCCTACTCACACTCAATAAAGCACACACCCACCAGTGTAATTCAATCTGTTCATTCATTATCCCTAAAGTGTCTGTACCTGATTGCAAGCACAAAATATCTCTCCAACTGTGTTAGCCCTTGGTTATGTGCATCAATTCACAAACTACAGACTAAAGCGCTAATAGCTAGAAAGCAAGAGTTTTATTAATTTATTTTTTCCAAAATCTCTTTATTATGTAGCAGGCAGAAATTTTCTTTGCTGGCCCTGCTTTAAATTTAGGGGTTAGTCAGAGGACTAGTAACCTCTGACCTATTTTGTTTTCAAATTTAGACCTCTGTTCCAGCCGTGGCTGTACTGCAGGTGACCACTATTTTTGTCTGTGGTGTCAGTTCCAACCCAGGCCAAGGGTGGCAGCAGTCAGATCCAGGTGTTTTGGGCAGGGCCGATCCGCCCTATAGGCTCACTATGCAAGCCGCTTAGGGCCCAGCAAAGCCGGCGAAGGGCCCCCCAAATTACTAGAGGCCCTGCCTGGTGAGAAGTCATTTTCGCCCCCTCACCCCGCTTCTCAACTCGCTGGCTGCATGGGAGAAGAGGTAAGAAGTCAGCACCCCCTGCTTCTCAATTTAATGTAAGATGTAATTTCCGACAGCATAACACCCCCTCCCCCCCGCTTCTCATTTTTAATGTGCCATGTCATTTTGCTTAGGGCCCCAGGGAGGTCAGGATCGGCACTGGTTTTGGTTATTCTTTTTCAGCGGCCAATCAGTGAGGGTTGATCGCCTCGCTGTGCATGCTGGGGGGGGGGGGGGAGTATTTAACCACTTAAGCCCCGAGCCTGTTTTTCAGACCCGTTCAGACTCCATAAAAACATTTTTTTTGGCTAGAAAATTACTTAGAAAAAAACAATATATAATGTTTGGGGTTCTAACACCCGAGAGAATAAAATTGTGGTCATTGCAATACTTTTTGTCACGCTGTATTTGCGCAGCAGTCTTACAGGCGCACTTTCTTTGGAAAAAAAAAACTTTTTTTTTAATTAAAAAATAAGACAACAGTAAAGTTAGCCCATTGTGTGAAAGATAATGTTATTCCAAGTAAATTAATATCCAACATGTCACGCTTCAAAATTGCGCCCGCTCGTGGAATGGCGTCAAACTTTTAACCTTAAAAATCTCCATAGGCGACGTTTAAAAAATTCTACAGATTGCATCTTTTGAGTTACAGAGGAGGTCTAGGGCTAAAATTATTTCTGTCGCTCTAACGATTGGGGCAATGCCTCACATGTGTGGTTTGAACACCGTTTTCATATGCGGGCGCTACTTGCAAATACGTTCGCTTCTGCGCACAACCTCGTCGGGACAGGGCGCTTAAAAAAAAAAAAAAACATTTCTTATTTATTGTACTTGATTTTATTTATTTTTACACAGTTTTTTTTTTAAATAAAAATGGGTCACTTATATTTCTATTACAAGGAATGTAAACATCCATTGTAATAGAGAAAAGCATGACAGATCCTCTTAAATATGAGATCTGGAGTCAAAAAGATGTCACATCTCATATTTACACTAAAATGCAATAAAAAAAATTGTAAGTTGAAAAAAATGGCAACAAAAAAATGTGCCTTTAAGACGTATGGGCGGAAGTGACGTTTTGACGTCGTTTCCGCCCTGCTATGGTATTGAGACGGGTGCAGGATCGTGCCCTCGCTCATATCCATGCCACAGAGGGAGAAGGACCCGATCGCCTCTGCCGCTACGACGGCTCCGGTAAGCGGCGGAGGGTGTGGGGGGCCCCTCTCCTGCCGCCGATAATGGTGATCTCACGGCGAATACACCGCCGCCTGAAGAGATGGATATCTCGGTTGTGGCAGCAGCTGCTGCCGTTACCGAGATATCCCTCTTCAAAAAGAGGACGTATATAGTGGTGCGGCAGGGCTTAAGTGGTTAAGGGACAGATGTCACGGATTCTGGGTCATCGTCGTCCACCCTGGGCAGTCGTCCCACCACCCCTGTGTGTGGCCCTCCTGGCCGGGGGTGCGTGTTCAGAGTTTCCTGGCTCCGGGACCACGTTGGTCTGGAGTCGTACACTGCTGGGCAGGCCCAGTAGTCAGAATAAGATAAATTAAATCAGTGCAAAAACTACAAACAAACCCTTTCTATAGCAGCTGAACACCAGGGTCAATATTCATAAAATCCCTATAGAAAAACAAATGCAGATGATGCAGCGCTTTAAAATAAAAAATATGTATATAAAAAGTCCATAGAGAGTACAATAAACCTCCAGTAAGTGCTCAAATGATGACGAACAAATGGCAGTATGAGTGACTTGACAGGTGCTTAACACAACTCCACCACCACACGAAATGGCCTCCCACCTCACCAAGTAGACCCTTTGGTTATGGAGGGTCACATGCGCTTTTCTTATGGGATAACAGCAAATCCAGGAGCAGTCAGATGCCAAAGAAGAAACGTAAAGGCAATCCCAGGTCATGTAACAAACAAAATGCAAGGCACTATGCACTATGCTCTCCATTTGAACTAATAGTTTAATGGCAAATAAGAATATAAAAACACTCACAATGAGAGCACCACGATCGGTGCCGATGTGTACAGCATGAATAGCAAACAACGTAATGGCCGCGGGTGACGTCACGACACTCACGACTGGGTCTGCCTTGCTAAAGAGGTCCAACACTGTCCGTCCTAGAGGGAGGAAGCCATCAAATTAAGTACCTGTCTTGGAGAGCACCCAGCACGAGGCTGGTACACTCAGGGGAGGCCTGAACTTCATTAGAGGACCTATCACTACTGAAAGGCTGAGCAGTGATCGCCCTTCAGTTGCCTGATTCTACAAGTTATTACTTTGAGAAGAGATCCTACTTAATCCTAAATTGAAAGGATTCTGGACCGATCGTGTCTCCACCTTTGGAAAGGTCAGTGGCAGAGACTGTACCGAGGTTCTGTGTGATGCCCTGGCTGCTAGCACTAGTGAGAGAGGCATATCCAGAGGCACACTACCCACTCTGGCTAGAGTTGCAACAAGAGTTTATGTTTGGGAACAGGAGTGCTCCCTATCAAGTTCTAGCCTGAACCTACTACCTATACCCTATCTCATTTCTTCAACCTATTGTTTGTTCTTTTACCATGTTCGGTAAATAAAGCAGAGAAAAAGGAACGCAACGTGTGGACATTGACTTTGTTCCAGCTCTCATCCAGTACCCTAGACGGTGGAGAAATAGAGGTAACGTGCCACCCAAAACAAACCAGCTGCTCCTTTGGGGGTAGTGCTACAATTAATTTTCCAATAGAAAAACATTTTACAACATATAGCTTCAATCTTTAACTTTCCCACTCTCGCAGGAGCTTTCACATAACTTTTCTTAATATTGATTGCAACAAATAAAAATATCTTGAAAGGAATCCCCATATCCCTTCCCAATTCTCCTCCTCTAATTTTGGAACATCTTTCATCCAACATGCTTTTAACTTACTTTTATCTAAAGGCCCATACACACGGGCAGATTTTTTGCCAACAAACTTCAAAATTAGCAAATATTCTAAATAGTCCGACCGCGTGTACGCTCCATCGGACTGCAAACGGACAAACTTTACGTCAACAAGAGTCCGATGGTGCCTAGTCCGACCGTGTGTACAGCAAGCAATCTGACTTTTGTACAAAGTACAAACGCGCATGCTCAGAAGCAAAGACCAGCCGGAAGCGTTCTGTCTGGTAAAACTAGCGTTCGTATTTGAAAGAGCACATTCGTGACGCGGCAAGTTCTAAAATCAAGAAAAGCAGCACACATTCTCTTCTTCTTTATAATGTGATAATACTAAAAGCTGCTTTGCTGGTGATACTGACGGAGTAAAAACAAATGTCTTTACTTTGGATTAGTGTATTTTGGTTATGAATCAAACATATTTCTATATTTATTTTGTGGGTCAAGTTAGCACAATCCCATTGCGCAACATGTCTGCTTGACGAACGGACGTTCAAAAACGAACAAAATTGCGAATGCACACAGACGAAACCTCTACTAACTCTCGATTAGCAGAAGGAGCCCAAAGGGTGACGCCGGAGAATTGAACTTCCTCCTTTAAACTCTCGTCAGTGCGTTGAAACGTCACTACGTTCGTGTTTTTTGGCGAAAAAGTACAAGCGTGTGTACGCTATGGGTGTGACTGGACAACACCCTTCGGACAAAAATCCAAGGGAAAGTTTGTTTGATGTCTGATCATGTGTACGAGGCTTAATAATGCAATTTTTACTAAA
Organism: Rana temporaria; assembly: GCF_905171775.1. Lineage (NCBI taxonomy): Eukaryota > Metazoa > Chordata > Amphibia > Anura > Ranidae > Rana > Rana temporaria. The sequence goes on along the minus strand of NC_053494.1, from coordinate 83,468,643 downwards.
TAAGTATACAAAGTTGATATTGATTTATTTTCCCGTCTCCTTCTAAGTATTTGTTCTATTCCTGATTATGTTAAGGAAAACCTTGAGGAAATTGTGCAGAAAGAGCATGGGCAAACTGCATATATCTAAACACATAGCTTCCTGGAATATTGCAGAGTTCTGTCATTCCCGCAAAGGATATCTTGAAAGAAAACAACGGTTATATAAGCATATGTGAGTAAAATGTTTAAGTCCCTGGGCATGCTCAGTGCTAAAAAAAACAAAACACAATCAGTGACTCATCTCTGCTATCAGCAGTGATTCCCCAATGGCAACATAATGCAAATAAGATGTCACAAAAAATGTCACAAAAGAACGTGGGCCCTTCAGTCTGTCATGGATTTCCTCCAAAATCACTAACATATCTGTATCTGAGCATATAGTACTGCAGGCTAGGAAAGGGGAGTGGAATAGCACTGTCAATTTACATATACAGTATCTCACAAAAGTGAGTACACCCTTCACATTTTTGTAATCAATCTTCTCATGTGGCAACACTGAAGAAATTACACTTCATGTAAAGTAGTGAGTGTACAGCTTGTATAACAGTGTACATTTGCTATCGCCTCAAAATAACTCAACACACAGCCATTAATGTCAAAATCGCTGGCAACAAAAGTGAGTACACCCCTAAGGGAAAATGTCCAAATTAAGTTCAAATTGTCAATATATTGTGTGGCCACCATAATTTTCAAGCACTGCCTCTTGGGCATGGAGTTCACCAGAGCTTCACAGGTTGCCACCGGAGTCCTCTTCCACTCCTCCATGACGACATCACAGATGTTAGTGACCTTGCACTCCACCACCTTCCATTTATGGATGCCCCACAGATGCTCAATAGGGTTTAGGTCTGGAGACATACTTGGCCAGTCCATCACCTTTACCCTCAGCATCTTTACCAAGGCAGTGGTCGTCTTGGAGGTGTGTTTGGGTTTTTTATTATGTTGGAATACTGCCCTGCGGTCCAGTCTCCAAAGGGAGGGGATCATGCTCTGCTTCAGTATGTCACAGTACATGTTGGCAAGCATGGTTCCCTCAATGAACTGTAGTTACCCAGTGCCAGCAGCACTCATGCAGCTCCCAGACCATGACACTCCCACCACCATGCTTGACTGTAGGCAAGACACACTTGTATTTGTACTCTTCACCTGGTTGCTGCCACATACGCTTGACACCATCTGAACCAAATAAGTTTATCTTGGTCTCATCAGACCACAGGACATGGTTGCAGTAATCCATTAACTTAGTCTTGCTTGTCTTCAGCAAACTGTTTGCAAGCTTTCTTGTGCATCATCTTAAGAAGAAGGCTTCCTTCTGCGATGACAGCCATGCAGACCAATTTGATGCAGTGTGCGGCGTATGGTCTGAGCAGGCCAACCCCCTTACCCAACTGACAGGCTGACCCACCCACCCCTTCAACCTCTGCAGCAATGTTGGCTGCACGTATACATTTATTTCCCAAAGACAATCTCTGGATAAGACGCTGAGCATGTGAACTCAACTTCTTTGGTCAACCATGGCAAGGCCTGTCCTGAGTGGAACCAAACTATTGTATGGTCTTGACCACCATGCTGCAGCTCAGTTTCAGGGTCTTGGCAATCTTCTTATATCCATGGCCATCGTTATGTAGAGCAACAATTCTTTTTTTCAGATCCTCATAGAGTTATTTGCCATGAGGTGCCATGTTAAACTTCCGATGACCAGTATGAGAGAGTGAGCACTATAATACCAAATTTGACACACCTGCTCCCCATTCACACCTGAGACCTTGTAACACTAATGAGTCACATGACACCGGAACATTTATATTCCTTTTAATTTCACTTCAGCACTGGTATTATGTGCGGTTCATGAACACAGTTATGGAAGTTTTGATTGTTATTTTTGTTCTCAATTTTTGATCTCAAAAGTATAAAAGTCAAAAGGCATGATCAATGCACATGGCAGTATATACATATGTATATATATACTGCAGAAAATGTAAAACACGTGTAGCGGGGTCGTCCTGTCAGGGTCTAAGGACAGGCCATCTCCCGCTGGAACTTTATTCTACTTGTAAATATGTAAGATACCTTTAAGGAAGTTATGCATTGTGGGACTGCAAGTAGCAGGAGATATGGACTCCATTGACTCTTAGGAGAAACAGACTACATATCCCACAATGCCCTGCAGTATCGGGGCATGTGACACCTCTGCACAGACTTATGGGGGAGGTTACTTAAGGAAAGGGACCAGCATCCTTCACCTCTGTGGAGCTGCTGAAGATAGCACAGCGTGGTTAGGCCAGAGACCTAGATTCACAGAGAGAACAGCCCTCCGAAAGGAAGAAAGACTCCAGTATCCAGCCCATGTTCCCGGAGTTTAAAGAGACAGTCCAGCTGACATCCGAAACAGTGGAGCATCGTCGTCCGGGATCCTTGTGCTGCGGAGCAGTGTTCTACCAACGTGCCTTCTGAGGAGAATTCAGGCAGATCGGCCTGTCGGGTGAGAGAGCACATGCTCAACTGCTAACTCCCCATTCAGACAGACACCTTAGTGCCACCTCACAGGCCGGAGACACATGTTGACCTCCTGCTGAGACTTGGAGGCCCTATTACCGTCTAAGTGTTTTACAGAAGTGACTGACGCTGACGAGCGATCAGTTCACCAACGTTTGTTGTTCCAGATACTTTGTTATGTAGCTTCACCCATCAATTTCCATTTGTGGATTATAACTTTAAGGTGCACAAACCGGCCGCAACGTGGGTTCTAACTGTTTGTAGGACTGCCCGCTAGAGGGCGCTCGCGAGCATAGACTGCCTATCTTAGTTTAAGTAATGGTACCATTCTTTAGTATAGACCAGTTACTCTTCATTAATGTCACTTGCTGATTTCCGCAAGGGCCCTATGCGAAATCATATTATGTTATTGCATAACAGTTATTCATTTAATGATTTAAACGTATAATTGTTTCTCTTTGAGTTCATATAAAGTAAACTCATTCTTTTGATTTAAATATACTACTGTCTGAAGTGCATTTCTTGTCTGGAGGGACCAGCCATAATTCAGGTAATACTACTATTCAATTGTCATTGAATACTGTATGCCTGTTATTGTGTCCCCCAACCCAGCCTGGGTCGGAATACACCCCCCAGACTTCTGATGTGTCAAGGGAGGGTTCGAGCTAGTTAAATAGGGGTGAGCCAAATCAAAAGAGAGTAGATCCCAAAAACAACCTGCGGGGGTAGCGCTACATGTGGGGGCTCGTCCAGGATTTCTACTCCTTAACTCATCAAATACCCTTTCATACTAAGCCTCGCCCTTACCGAAATCAGCCATGGATGCAGCCGCTGTAACTGAGTGGTGCATAGAAGAGGATGTATCAGTAGACAAAGGCTTAGTGGCAGAAGTACGGGGAGAAACTTAGAGTGAAGGGGAAGTACTCTCGATCCTGAAAGCTTTGTCCTCAGATCAGAAGTAGAGATGTACAGAACGGTTCGCCGGCGAATAGTTTGCGGCGATTTTCGCTTGTTCGCGTTCGCCGTCGCCGGCGAACATATGCGATGTTCGACCCGCCTCCTATTAATTAACATTGAGCAAACTTTGACGCTCTACCTCACAGTCAGCAGACACATTCCAGCCAATCAGCAGCATACCCTCCCTCCCTGACCCTCCCACCTCTAGGGCAGCATTCATTTTAGATTCATTCTGAACCTGCATTCTTAGTGAGAGGAGGGACAGAGTTGCTGCTGCTGATTTAATAGGGAAAGCGCTAGCTAGGCCAGTGTACTCCAGTCCTGAAAGACTCATCTGATCTCTGCTATTAGAATAGCACCCCAAACAGCCCTTGTTAGGGCTAATCAATCAGTCTGCTTTTTTTTGTTTTTCTCTGTAATCTGTGCTGCGTGGTTTACAGAGAGAGAGAGAGAGAGAGAGAGTGTACTTTTTGGAGTTATATAGAGCAGGCAGGCTAGTCAGTTAATGTTACAGTGTGTAGAGGATATATACATCACCAGGAGTTGAACATATATTTATACACTGTATAGTTTAGTTAGATTAGAGGTGCAGGGTGATGTGTAATATAAAGGGGTCCAGTGGTGCAGGGTGCTATGTAAAGGGGCCCAGAGCTGTGGGGTGCTGTATAATGTAAGGGGCCCAGTGGTGCAAGCTGCTGTGTAATATAATGGGGCCCAGTGGTGCAAGCTGCTGTGTAATATAAAGGGGTCCAGTGGTGCTGGGTGCTATGTAGAGGGGCCCAGAGCTGTGGGGTGCTGTGTAATGTAGGGGGCCCAGGCTCACAGTGTAAACTGTGCCCACCTGCCTGCCAGTGCCACATCTCATCTATATTGTGTTGGCACAGTTGATAAGATATAAAAACAAAATTCACTGCAATACTAAATAGTAGTCTTTTGTCTGCCAGGGTGTCTTTGCCTCACATGGTAAACTGTGCCCACCTGCCTGCCAGTGCCACATCTCATCTATATTGTGTTGGCACAGTTAAGATATAAAAACAAAATTCACTGCAATACTAAATAGTAGTCTTTTGTCTGCCAGGGTGTCTTTGCCTCACAGGGTAAACTGTGCCCACCTGCCTGCCAGTGCCACATCTCATCTATATTTTGTTGGCACAGTTAATAAGATGTAAAAACAAAATTCACTGCAATACTAAATAGTAGTCTTTTGTCTGCCAGGGTGTCTTTGCCTCACAGGGTAAACTGTGCCCACCTGCCTGCCAGTGCCACATCTCATATCTGGTGGCACAGTAGCTTGCACGCATAGTACAACTAAACTAATCTAAAAAAAATGACAGGCAGAGGCAGCCCACCCCACAGGGGCCGTCGTGGTCATGGTGCTGTGATTCCCTTTGGCCCTAGAATAATGCCCAGTGTTCAGAGGCCACGTACCCTGAACTCGAAAAGTTCTGAGGACATAGTTGACTGGCTAACACAGGACACCCAATCTTCTACAGCTTCCGCTCGGAACCTTGACGCACCATCCTCCTCCAGCTCAGGTTCGAGCACCTCTCAAGTTACCACTCGCCCGCATGCCGCCACCACCAACACTAGCAGTGTTGGTGTTATTTACACATCAGTTGGAAGAAATTAGTGATGCGCAACCATTATTTCCAGAGGATGTAGATAAAAGGGATATGACTCAGTCAGGCAGCATTACACACATGGATGTATGGTGTAATGATGATGATGTACCCGCTGCTGCTTCCTTTGCTGAGTTGTCAGATACAAGTGAAGCAGTTTAAGATTACGATGTGTCCTGGGATGTCACGTGGGTGCCCGCTCGAAGAGAAGAAGAACAGGGGGAAAGTTCAGATGGGGAGACAGAGAGGAGGAGGAGACGAGTTGGAAGCAGGGGGAGGTCGTCGCAAGGAGCTAGTGGCACAGTCAGACAGCATGTATCGGCACCTGGAGTCAGCCAGACAGCACGCCAATCAACGCATGCTGTTGCCACCACCAGAATGCCGTCATTGCAAAGCTCAGCAGTGTGGCATTTTTTTGTGTGTCTGCCTCTGATAACAGTGATGCCATTTGCAACCTGTGCCAAAAGAAACTGAGTCGTGGGAAATCCAACACCCACCTAGGTACAACTGCTTTGCGAAGGCACATGATCGCACATCACAAATGCCTATGGGATCAACACATGATGACGAGTACAAGCAGCACACAAGCTCAAAGCCACCATCCTCCTCCTGGTGCAGCATCTTCAGTCATGTCAACCACTGCTGTCCTCCTTGCCCCCTCTCAACCATCCGCCACTCCGTCTCTCACCTTGAGCAGTTCCTGCTCATCTGCCCACAGTCAGGTGTCTGTCAAGGACATGTTTGCGTGTAAGAAGCCAATGTCACAGAGTCACCCCCTTGCCCGGCGTCTGACAGCTGGCTTGTCGGAACTATTAGCCTGCCAGCTTTTACCATACAAGCTGGTGGAGTCTGAGGCCTTCAAAAAATTTGTAGCTATTGGGACACCGCAGTGAAAGGTACCCGGCCGAAATTTCTTTTCACAAAAGGCAATCCCCAACCTGTACTCTATTGTGCAAAAGGAGGTCATGGCATCCCTGGCACACAGTGTTGGGGCAAGGGTCCATCTGACCACTGATACCTGGTCTGCAAAGCACGGTTAGGGCAGGTATATCACATACACTGTGCATTGGGTAAACCTACTGACGGCTGCCAAGCATGTAATGCGTGGCTCTGCAGAGGGGTTGGTGACACCGCCACGACTTGCAGGCAGGTCTGCTGCCACCTCCTCTACTCCTCCTACTTCATCCTCTTCAATAACCCCCTCGGCTGAGTCCTCTTCTGCTGCTGTGTCTTGCTCCACATCAACTGCACCCCCCCAGCTCCCCAGGGGCTATTCCACATCCCGGATACGACAGTGTCACGCCATCTTGGGGTTGACTTGCCTGAAAGCAGAGAGTCACACCGGACCAGCACTCCTGTCTGCCCTGAACGCACAGGTGGATCAGTGGCTGACTCCGCACCAACTGGAGATCGGCAAAGTGGTGTGTGACAACGGAAGCAATTTGTTGGCGGCATTGAATTTGGGCAAGTTGACACATGTCCCGTGCATGGCACATGTGTTGAATCTGATTGTACAACGCTTTATGCATAAGTACCCAGACTTACAGGATGTCCTCAAGCAGGCCAGGAAGGTGTGTGGCCATTTCAGGCATTCCTACACAGCCATGGCGCACTTTTCAGATATCCAGTGGCGAAACAACATGCCAGTGAGGCGCTTGATTTGTGACAGCCGTTGGAATTCAACACTCCTAATGTTCAACCGCCTGCTCCAACAAGAAAAAGCCGTCAACGAGTATTTGTATGACTGGGGTGCTAAGACAGCCTCTGCACAGCTGGGAATTTTTTTGCCACGTTACTGGACGCTCATGCGCAATGTCTATAGGCTCATGCGTCCTTTTGAGGAGGTGACAACCCTAGTTAGTCGCACTGAAGGCACCATCAGTGACATTATCCCATTTGTTTTCTTCCTGGAACGTTCCCTGCGAAGAGTGCTGGATCAGGCTGTAGATGAGCGTGAAGAGGAAGAGGAAGAGTTGTGGTCACCATCACCACCAGAAACAGCCTTATCAGCATCGCTTGCTGGACCTGCAGAAACGCTGGAAGAGGAGTGTGAGGAGGAGGAGTCAGAGGAAGAATGTGGCTTTGAGGAGGAGGAGGAAGACCAACCACAGCAGGCATTCCAGGGTGCCCGTGGTGTTGCACGTGGCTGGGAGGAAGAACAGACCTTCAGTGAGATCAGTGAGGACGAGGAACGGGACATGAGTAGCTCGGCATCCAACCTTGTGCAAATGGGGTCTTTCATGCTGTCGTGCCTGTTGAGGGACCCTCGTATAAAAAGGCCGAAGGAGAACGACCTGTACTGGGTGGCCACGCTACTAGACCCCCGGTATAAGCAGAAAGTGCCTGAAATGTTATCAAATTACCGGAGGTCGGAAAGGATGCAGCAGTTCCAAAATAAATTGAAAAGTATGCTTTACACAGCATACAAGGGTGATGTCACAGCACAACGGGAATCTAACAGTGGAAGAGGTGAAAGTAATCTTCCTCCTACCATGACCACGCCGGCAAGGACAGGACGCTTTACAGACGTGTTGTTGATGGAGGACATGGAGAGCTTTTTAAGTCCTACGCATCGCCACAGCCCTTCGGGGTCCACCCTCAGAGAACGACTTGAACGACAGGTAGCAGACTACCTCGCCTTTACTGCAGATATCGACACTCTGAGGAGCGATGAACCCCTTCACTACTGGGAGTGCAGGCTTGACCTGTGGCATCGTCGCATCTCTTACGTCGTCACTAGTCGGCTTTTCCCGGCGGATAGTTACGGCTGCTATTTAATGGCTTAGATTTAGACTGCCCATGTTAAAGTATGGCCGTCATTCCCGCATCGAGTTTTAATTTTTTTTTTTTTTTGCGTAAGTCGTCCGTGAATAGGAAAGGACGTAACGCACGTCGCCGTTCAAAAGATTACGTCGGTGCGATGTCATTTCGCACAAAGCATGGCGGGAAATTTCAAAACGGAGCATGCGCAGTACGTTCGGCCCATTTGAATTAGGCGGGCTTGCGCCGGACGCATTTACGCTATGCCGCTGCAAGTTTACAGGCAAGTGCTTTGTGAATCAAGCACTTGCGCTTAAAACTTGCGGCGGTGTAACGTAAATGGGATACGTTAGACCGCTGCAAATGTACCTGGCCCAGTATCTTTTATTTCCTAGACATAAAAGTAAAAAACTTTTTTTTTTTTTTTGACAGATTGGTGAAGGGTTCAGCCCTCTGTTGTGGTTTTTATCACCATCTGTGTCACCATTGGGTAGATTTACTGTCAGTACTGGTGTCCATTGTCATCAAAACAAAACATAATATAACTGGATACTAACATTTATAGGCAAAGTTGATCCAGGGAAAAGCCGATTGCCTCTCGGGGATCAGAAAGAAATGTTTTCCCCTGTTGTAGCAAATTGGATCATGCTCTGCTGGAGGTTTTTGCCTTCCTCTGGATCAACTGTGGGTATAGAATTGGGTATATGGGATTGTACGATATTTTTTATTTTGTTTATTTTTTTATGGTTGGACTTGTGTCTTTTTTCAACCTGACTAACTATGTAACTATGTAACATAAAAATATTTTTTTTTTAGAGTTGTCCCCAGAGTTAGGCGATCTCATCCATAGGGGACATCTGTTTTTGGGACACTTTTCTAAATGTATTTAAAAAGGTATTCGAGATATAAGAAAAGAAACACCTACCTGCATTTTTCATATCAGCTTTTACATAACTTGCAAAGCCCCAAGTATTGTCCTTATTATATAATTGACAAAGCCTTCCACCTAAATATATATCAGTATCACATACTGTACAGTATGTGTACAGCTATTGTGTATTATGGTAAACTTAAAATAAGTTATCTTTTTGATTTAGGGGAGCTTATTTCCTTTCAATGTCACATTGCAACACACACAGGTTAATATTAACTAGAAAATGCATTTCCTGAGGAAAATGCGAGTGGGAATGCTGAATTGCTGAGCCCGCACCAAAGCCATTCACCATAACCACTACACTATCTTTAGGACACAGAGTTCCTTTCTCTATCTGCAAAGTAGAGAGTATCCTGACTTCCTGGTCGCCCCTCCCCCCTCAAGGAGGTTATCCCCCCCCCCAGGTCAGTGAGGAGGAATATTGCACTGAGGTAGAAAGCTATTTATGGAAAGAAATAACATTACAAACGCTTTTAATTCACATACCAAATACGTAAAATACGCCTTCAAAGTAACCATAATAAATCCACAACCGTACATGTGATCGATACAGCGACTTCACCGTTTGAAAGACACGGCCCTTGTGAACGCATCGATATGAAATTTATGTTGATAAACTTAAAAATGTGGCCATGTCAGCAATTTAGAAAAGAGTGTCTTTGTGTGTTTTGCAGGAACATTTTTTAGACTTTTAACATGATGGTCAATGGGAGGGATTTTGAGGCCCTTGTCCTTTAGAAGCTCCTGGAACTAAAAGTCAAATGCCTATCGCAAAACTGATCACATTGCCTGAAACCAGACAAGCATAGCTACGTTTTGATATATAAATTGTGTATGACAAGTAGATCTTGTGGGCGTGAGAGCAATTTGTTTCCCCTTTTTTTAAAGATAATTTTTTTTTTCAATGATCTGTGCTGTAAAGGTCACATGACACACTCTAAAAGCTGTTCCATAGGATTACATTATAACCGAAAAAAAATTCTGAAAAAATCACTAAACGTAAATTGCTTTTTCACAAAAAACTTAAAAGATATCAATCTGAAAAGTCATAGCCAGATAGCTGAATATTTTGTGACCGCTTCAAAGTTTGTTTGGTGTCTGTAAGTGAAAGTATGAAGGAGCTGAAACTTTTGGCAGCGCGTGTGATTTGAAGCGGTAAAAAGGATGTTCTCATTGACTTCAATGTTAAGAAAAAAGTGTCTAAAAGCTTAATATTTTAAAAAGTATAAATAGTACAAATAAACTTGAAGAAGTCCCATCGTTAGCTGAACGAGACGAACATTTTAATAGTTGAATGGTCTCAATAGCTGAAAGTATGCAGAAGTTACGCAGAGCCAAAAAACGTACGGAATAATAAAATTAAAATTAAGAAGAAGAACTAGAAAATGCATTTCCTGAGGAAAATGTGAGTGGGAATGCTGAATAGCTGAGCCCGCACCAAAGCCATTCACCATAACCACTACACTATCTTTAGGACACACAGCTCCTTTCTCTATCTGCAAAGTAGAGAGTATGCTGACTTCCTGGTCGCCCCTCCCCCCTCAAGAGGTTTCCCCTCCCCCCAGGTCAGTGAGGAGGAATATTGCCCTGAGGTAAGGAAAGCTATTTATGGAAAGAAATGCCATTACAAACGCTTTTTAATTCACAGACCAATACATGAATTACGCCTTCAAACAAAACGTAATAAATTCACAACCGTACATGTGATCGATACAGCGACTTCACCGTTTGAAAGACACGGCCCTTGTGAACGCATCGATATGAAATTTATGTTGATAAACTTAAAATTGTGGCCATGCCAGCGATTTAGAAAAGAGCGTCTTTGTGTGTTTTGCAGGAACATTTTTAAAATTTTTAACATGACGGTCAATGAGAGTGGTTTTGTCGCTCTTGTCCTTTAGAAGCTCCTGGAACTAAAACTAAAATACGTATCACAAAACTGATCACATTGCCTGAAACCAGACAAGCATACCTACGTTTTGATATATAAATTGTGTATGACAAGTAGATCTTGTGGGCGTGAGAGCAATTTGTTCCCCCTTTTTTTAAAGATAATATTTTTTGTGGATGATCTCCACTCTAAAGGTCACATGACACACTCTAAACCTGCTCCATAGGATTACATTATAACCGATAAAAAAATCACTAAACTTAAATTGCGTTTTCACAAAAACCGTAAAAGATATCAATCTAAAAAGTCATGTTTGGATAGCTGAATATTTTGTGACCGCTTTAAAGTTTGTTTGGTGTCTGTAAGTGAAAGTAGGAAGTAGCTGAAACTTTTGGCAGAACGTGTGTTTTGAAGCGGTAAAAAGCATGTTCTCATTGACTTCAATGTTAAAAAAAAGTGTCTAAAAGCTTAATATTTTAAAAAGTATAAATAGTACAAAAAAACTTGAAGAAGTCCCATCGTTAGCTAAACGAGATGAACATTTTAAAAGTTGAATGGTCTCAATAGCTGAAAGTATGCAGAAGTTACGCAGAGCCAAAAAACGTACGGAATAAAATTAAAATTAAGAAGAAGAACTAGACAATGCATTTCCTGAGGAAAATGCGAGTGGGAATGCTGAATTGCTGAGCCCGCACCAAAGCCATTCACCATAACCACTACACTATCTTTAGGACATACAAGCAGTGTTCCTTCAGTACTTATAAAGCCTAATATCACACAGCTCCTTTCTCTATCTGCAATATAGAGAGTGTCCTGACTTGACTGGTCGCCCCTCCCCCCTCAAGAGGCTTTCTCCACATGAGGTGGGGGAGGAGGACTGCACTGAGGTAAAGAAAGCTATTTAGGGAATCAAAATACCATTAGAAATGCTTTCATCCACACACAAAATCAGTTATCGAAGCCTTCAAACAAAACGTAATAAATCCACAACCGTACATGCGATCGATACAGCGACTTCACCGTTTGAAAGACACGGCCCTTGTGAACGCATCGATATGAAATTTATGTTGATAAACTTAAAAATGTGGCCATGCCAACAATTTAGAAAAGAGCGTCTTTGTGTGTTTTGCAGGAACATTTTTAAAATTTTTAACATGACGGTCAATGAGAGTGGTTTTGTTGCTCTTGTCCTTTGGAAGCTCCTGGAACTAAAACTAAAATATGTATCACAAAACTGATCACATTGCCTGAAACCAGACAAGCATACCTACGTTTTGATATATAAATTGTGTATGACAAGTAGATCTTGTGGGCGTGGGAGCAATTTGTTTCCCCTTTTTTTTAAAGATAATTTTTTTTTCAAAGATCTCCACTGTAAAGGTCACATGACACACTCTAAATCCCTTCCATAGGGTTACATTATAACCGATTACATTTTCTGAAAATATCACTAAACGTAAATTGCGTTTTCACAAAAACCGTAAAAGATATCAATCTGAAAAGTCATGTTTGGATAGCTGAATATTTTGTGACCGCTTTAAAGTTTGTTTGGTGTCTGTAAGTGAAAGTATGAAGGAGCTGAAACTTTTGGCAGAACGTGTGTTTTGAAGCAGGAAAAAGGATGTTCTCATTGACTTCAATGTTAAAAAAAGTGTCTAAAAGCTTAATATTTTAAAAAGTATAAATAGTACAAAAAAACTTGAAGAAGTCCCATCGTTTGCTAAACGAGATGAACATTTTAAAAGTTGAATGGTCTCAATAGCTGAAAGTATGCAGAAGTTACGCAGAGCCAAAAAACATACAGAATAAAATTAAAATTAAAATTAAGAAGAAGAATAATAAAAAACGAATATCAATACTGGGAATGCTTATTAAAGCATTCCCACTAATTAAGAAGAAGAATAATAAAAAACTAGAAAATGCATTTCCTGAGGAAAATGCGAGTGGGAATGCTGAATAGCTGAGCCCGCACCAAAGCCATTCACCATAACTACTGCAGTATCTTTAAGACACACAGCTCCTTTCTCTATCTGCAAAGTAGAGAGTATCCTGACTTCCTGGTTGCCCCTCCCCCCTCAAGAGGTTCCCTCCCCCCCCAGGTCAGTGAGGAGGAATATTGCACTGAGGTAGAAAGCTATTTATGGAAAGAAATAGCATTACAAACGCTTTTAATTCACATACCAAATATGTGAAATACGCCTTCAAACAAAACGTAATAAATCCACAACCGTACATGCGATCGTTACAGCGACTTCACCGTTTGAAAGACACGGCCCTTGTGAACGCATCGATATGACATTTATGTTGATAAACTTAAAAATGTGGCCATGTCAGTGATTTAGAAAAGAGCATCTTTGTGCGTTTTGCAGAAACATTTTTTAGACTTTTTAACATGACGGTCAATGGGAGGGAGTTTGAGGCACTTGTCCTTTAGAAGCTCCTGGAACTAAAAGTCAAATGCCCATCGCAAAACTGATCACATTGCCTGAAACCAGACAAAAATACCTAAGTTTTGATATATAAATTGTGTATGACAAGTAGATCTTGTGGGCATGAGAGCAATTTGTTTCGCCTTTTTTTAAAGATAATTTTTTTTTCAATGATCTCCACTGTAAAGGTCACATGACACACTCTAAAACACCTTCCATAGGAATTCATTATAACCGATAACATTTTCTGAAAGAATCACTAAACGTAAATTGCGTTTTCACAAAAACCGTAAAAGATATCAATCTGAAAAGTCATAGCCGGATAGCTGAATATTTTGTGACCGCTTTAAAGTTTGTTTGGTGTCTGTAAGTGAAAGTATGAAGGAGCTGAAACTTTTGGCAGGACGTGTGATTTGAAGCGGTAAAAAGCATGTTCTCATTGACTTGAATGTTAAAAAAAAGTGTCTAAAAGCTTAATATTTTAAAAAGTATAAATAGTACAAAAAAACTTGAAGAAGTCCCATCGTTAGCTGAACGAGATGAACATTTTAATAGTTGAATGGTCTCAATAGCTGAAAGTATGCAGAAGTTACGCAGAGCCAAATAACGTACGGAATAAAGGAGAAAAATAAAATTAAAACTAGACAATGCATTTCCTGAGGAAAATGCGAGTGGGAATGCTGAATAGCTGAATTGCTGAGCCCGCACAAAAGCCATTCACCATAACCACTACAGTATCTTTAGGACATACAAGCAGTGTTCCTTCAGTACTTATAAAGCCTAATATCACACAGCTCCTTTCTCTATCTGCAATATAGAGAGTGTCCTGACTTGCCTGGTCGCCCCTCCCCCCTCAAGAGGCTTTCTCCACATGAGGTGGGGGAGGAGGACTGCACTGAGGTAAGGAAAGCTATTTAGGGAATCAAAATACCATTAAAAACGCTTTCATCCACACACAAAATCAGTTATCGAAGCCTTCAAACAAAACTTAATAAATCCACAACCGTACATGCGATCGATACAGCGACTTCACCGTTTGAAAGACACGGCCCTTGTGAACGCATCGATATGAAATTTATGTTGATAAACTTAAAAATGTGGCCATGTCAGCGATTTAGAAAAGAGCGTCTTTGTGTGTTTTGCAGAATTTTTTTTTAGACTTTTTAACATGACGGTCAATGGGAGGGAGTTTGAGGCGCTTGTCCTTTAGAAGCTCCTGGAACTAAAAGTCAAATGCCTATCGCAAAACTGATCACATTGCCTGAAACCAGACAACAATACCTACGTTTTGATATATAAATTGTGTATGACAAGTAGATCTTGTAGGCGTGAGAGCAATTTGTTTCCCCTTTTTATAAAGATAATTTTTTTTGTGGATGATCTCCACTCTAAAGGTCACATGACACACTCTAAACCTGCTCCATAGGATTACATTATAACCGATAAAATTTTCTGAAAATATCACTAAACGTAAATTGCAATTTCACAAAAAACATAAAAGATATCAATCTGAAAAGTCATAGCCGCATAGCTGAATATTTTGTGACCACTTTTGTTTGGTGTCTGTAAGTGAAAGTATGAAGGAGCTGAAACTTTTGGCAGGACGTGTGATTTGGAGCGGGAAAAAGGATGTTCTCATTGACTTCAATGTTAAAAAAAAGTGTCTAAAAGCTTAATATTTTAAAAAGTATAAATAGTACAAAAAAACTTGAAGTCCCATCGTTAGCTGAACGAGACGAACATTTTAATAGTTGAATGGTCTCAATAGCTGAAAGTATGCAGAAGTTACGCAGAGCCAAAAAACGAACGGAATAATAAAGGAGAAAAATAATAATAAAAAACGAATATCAATACTGGGAATGCTTATTAAGCATTCCCACTAATTAGTGGGAATGCTTAATAAGCATTCCCAGTATTGATATTCGTTTTTTATTATTAGTGGGAATGCTTTAATAAGCATTCCCAGTATTGATATTCGTTTTTTATTATTCTTCTTAATTAGTGGGAATGCTTAATAAGCATTCCCAGTATTGATATTCGTTTTTTATTAGTGGGAATGCTTAATAAGCATTCCCAGTATTGATATTCGTTTTTTATTATTAGTGGGAATGCTTTAATAAGCATTCCCAGTATTGATATTCGTTTTTTATTATTCTTCTTAATTAGTGGGAATGCTTAATAAGCATTCCCAGTATTGATATTCGTTTTTTATTAGTGGGAATGCTTAATAAGCATTCCCAGTATTGATATTCATTTTTTATTATTAGTGGGAATGCTTAATAAGCATTCCCAGTATTGATATTAATTTTTTATTATTATTTTTATTATTCCGTACATTTTTTGGCTCTGCGTTACTTCTGCATACTTTCAGCTATTGAGACCATTCAACTATTGAAATGTGCGTCTCATTAAGCTAACGATGGGACTTCTTCAAGTTTTTTTGTACTATTTATACTTTTTAAAATATTAAGCTTTTAGACACTTTTTTTTAACATTGAAGTCAATGAGAACATCCTTTTTCCCTTTGAAATCACATGCCCTGCCAAAAGTTTCAGCTCCTTCATACTTTCACTTACAGACACCAAACAAACTTTAAAGCTGTCACAAAATATTCAGGTATCCGGCTATGACTTTTCAGATTGATATCTTTTACAGTTTTTGTGAAAACGCAATTTACGTTTAGCGATTTTTTCAGAAAATGTAATCGGTTATAATGTAATCCTATGGAAGGGATTTAGAGTGTGTCATGTGACCTTTAGAGTGGAGATGATTGAAAAAAAAGTTATCTTTGAAAAAAGGGGAAACAAATTGCTCTCACGCCCACAAGATCTACTTGTCATACACAATTTATATATCAAAACGTAGGTATGGTTGTCTGGTTTCAGGCAATGTTATCAGTTTTGTGATACGTATTTTATTTTTAGTTCCAGGAGCTTCTAAAGGACAAGAGGGACAAATAAACTCTCATTGACACTCATGTTAAAAAGACTTTAAAATGTTTCTGCAAAACACACAAAGACGCTCTTTTCTAAATCGCTGACATGCACAGATTTTTAAGTTTATCAACATAAATTTTATACCGATTTGTTCACAAAAGCCTTGTGTTTCAAACGGTGAAGTCGCTGTATCGATCGCATGTACGGTTGTGGATTTATTACGTTTTGTTTGAAGGCTTCGATAACTGATTTTGTGTGTTGATGAAAGCGTTTCTAATGGTATTTTGATTCCCTAAATAGCTTTCCTTACCTCAGTGCAGTCCTCCTCCCCCACCTCATGTGAAGAGCCTCTTGAGGGGGGAGGGGCGACCAGGCAAGTCAGGACACTCTCTATATTGCAGATAGAGAAAGGAGCTGTGTGATATTAGGCTTTATAAGTACTGAAGGAACACTGCTTGTATGTCCTAAAGATACTGTAGTGGTTATGGTGAATGGCTTTTGTGCGGGCTCAGCAATTCAGCTATTCAGCATTCCCACTCGCATTTTCCTCAGGAAATGCATTGTCTAGTTATTATTTTTCTCCTTTATTATTCCGTACGTTTTTTGGCTCTGCGTAACTTCTGCATACTTTCAGCTATTGAGACCATTCAACTATTAAAATGTTCGTCTCGTTCAGCTAACGATGGGACTTCTTCAAGTTTTTTTGTACTATTTATACTTTTTAAAATATTAAGCTTTTAGACACTTTTTTTTAAAATTGAAGTCAATGAGAACATCCTTTTTCCCGCTCCAAATCACACGTCCTGCCAAAAGTTTCAGCTCCTTCATACTTTCACTTACAGACACCAAACAAACTTTAAAGCGGTCACAAAATATTCAGCTATCCGGCTATGACTTTTCAGATTGATATTGTTTACGGTTTTTGTGAAAACGCAATTTACGTTTAGTGATATTTTCAGAAAATGTTATCGGTTATAATGTAATCCTATGGAGCAGGTTTAGAGTGTCATGTGACCTTTAGAGTGGAGATCATCCACAAAAAAAATTATCTTTAAAAAAAGGGAAAACAAATTGCTCTCACGCCTACAAGATCTACTTGTCATACACAATTTATATATCAAAACGTAGGTATTGTTGTCTGGTTTCAGGCAATGTGATCAGTTTTGCGATAGGCATTTGACTTTTAGTTCCAGGAGCTTCTAAAGGACAAGCGCCTCAAACTCCCTCCCATTGACCGTCATGTTAAAAAGTCTAAAAAATGTTTCTGCAAAACACACAAAGACGCTCTTTTCTAAATCGCTGACATGGCCACATTTTCAAGTTTATCAACATAAATTTCATATTGATGCGTTCACAAGGGCCGTGTCTTTCAAACGGTGAAGTCGCTGTATCGATCGCATGTACGGTTGTGGATTTATTACGTTTTGTTTGAAGGCGTAATTCATGTATTTGGTCTGTGAATTAAAAGCGTTTGTAATGGTAATTCTTTCCATAAATAGATTTCTACCTCAGTGCAATATTCCTCCTCACTGACCTGGGGGGGAGGGTAACCTTTTGAGGGGAGTGGGGCGACCAGGAAGTCAGGATACTCTCTACTTTGCAGATAGAGAAATGAGCTGTGTGTCCTAAAGATAGTGTAGTGGTTATGGTGAATGGCTTTGGTGCGGGCTCAGCAATTCAGCATTCCCACTCGCATTTTCCTCAGGGAATGCATTTTCTAGTTATTTTTATTATTCCGTACGTTTTTTGGCTCTGCGTAACTTGTGCATACTTTCAGCTATTGAGACCATTCAACTATTAAAATGTTCGTCTCATTCAGCTAACGATGGGACTTCTTCAAGTTTTTTTGTACTATTTATACTTTTTAAAATATTAAGCTTTTAGACACTTTTTTTTAACATTGAAGTCAATGAGAACATCCTTTTTCCCGCTCCAAATCACACGTCCTGCCAAAAGTTTCAGCTCCTTCATACTTTCACTTACAGACACCAAACAAACTTTAAAGCGGTCACAAAATATTCAGCTATCCGGCTATGACTTTTTAGATTGATATCTTTTATAGTTTTTGTGAAAACGCAATTTACGTTTAGTGATATTTTCAGAAAATGTAATCGGTTATAATGTAACCCTATGGAAGGGATTTAGAGTGTGTCATGTGACCTTTACAGTGGAGATCTTTGAAAAAAAAATTATCTTTAAAAAAAGGGGAAACAAATTGCTCTCACGCCCACAAGATCTACTTGTCATACACAATTTATATATCAAAACGTAGGTGTGCTTGTCTGGTTTCAGGCAATGTGATCAGTTTTGTGATATGTATTTTAGTTTTAGTTACTGGAGCTTCTAAAGGACAACTGCCTGAAATTATCTCTCATAGACTCTCATGTTAAATTATCTAAAAAATGTTTCTGCAAAACATACAAACACGCTCTTTTCTAAATCGCTGACATGGCCACATTTTTAAGTTTATCAACATAAATTTCATATCGCTGAGTTCACAAGGGCCGTGTCTTTCAAACGGTGTAGTCGCTGTTTTGATCGCATGTACGGTTGTGGATTTATTAAGCTTTGTTTGAAGGCTTAAATCATGTATTTGGTCTGTGAATAAAAGGCGTTTGTAATGGTAATTCTTTCCATAAATAGCTTTCTACCTCAGTGCAATATTCCTCCTCACTGACCTGGAGGGGGAGGGAAAACCTCTTGAGGGGGGAGGGGGCGACCAGGAAGTCAGGATACTCTCTACTTTGCAGATAGAGAAAGAAGCTGTGTGTCCTAAAGATAGTGTAGTGGTTATGGTGAATGGCTTTGGCAAGGGGCTCAGCAATTCAGCTATTCAGCATTTCCACTCGCATTTTCCTCAGGAAATGCATTGTCTAGTCGTTTTTTATTATTTTTAATTTTATTATTCCGTACGTTTTTTGGCTCTGCGTAACTTCTGCATACTTTCAGCTATTGAGACCATTCAACTATTAAAATGTTCGTCTCGTTCAGCTAACGATGGGACTTCTTCAAGTTTTTTTGTACTATTTATACTTTTTAAAATATTAAGCTTTTAGACACTTTTTTTAACATTGAAGTCAATGAGAACATCCTTTTTCCCGCTCCAAATCACACGTCCTGCCCAAAAGTTTCAGCTCCTTCATACTTTCACTTACAGACACCAAACAAACTTTAAAGCGGTCACAAAATATTCAGGTATCCGGCTATGACGTTTCAGATTGATATCTTTTACGGTTTTTGTAAAAACGCAATTTACGTTTAGCGATTTTTTCAGAAAATGTAATCGGTTATAATGTAATCCTATGGAAGGGATTTAGAGTGTGTCATGTGACCTTTAGAGTGGAGATGATTGAAAAAAAAGTTATCTTTAAAAAAAGGGGAAACAAATTGCTCTCACGCCCATAAGATCTACTTGTCATACACAATTTATATATCAAAACGTAGGTATGTTTGTCTGGTTTCAGGCAATGTTATCAGTTTTGTGATACGTATTTTATTTTTAGTTCCAGGAGCTTCTAAAGGACAAGAGGGACAAATAAACTCATTGACACTCATGTTAAAAAGACTTTAAAATGTTTCTCCAAAACACACAAAGACACTCTTTTCTAAATAGCTGACATGCCCACATTTTTAAGTTTATCAACATAAATTTTATACCGATTTGTTCACAAAAGCCTTGTGTTTCAAACGGTGAAGTCGCTGTATCGATCGCATGTACGGTTGTGGATTTATTACGTTTTGTTTGAAGGCTTCGATAACTGATTTTGTGTGTGGATGAAAGCGTTTCTAATGGTATTTTGATTCCCTAAATAGCTTTCTTTACCTCAGTGCAGTCCTCCTCCCCCACCTCATGTGGAGAAAGCCTCTTGAGGGGGGAGGGGCGACCAGGCAAGTCAGGACATTCTCTATATTGCAGATAGAGAAAGGAGCTGTGTGATATTAGGCTTTATAAGTACTGAAGGAACACTGCTTGTATGTCCTAAAGATACTGTAGTGTTTATGGTGAATGGCTTTTGTGCGGGCTCAGCAATTCAGCTATTCAGCATTCCCACTCACATTTTCCTCAGGAAATGCATTGTCTAGTTAAAATTAAGAACTAGAAAATGCATTTCCTGAGGAAAATGCGAGTGGGAATGATGAATAGCTGAGCCCGCACCAAAGCCATTCACCATAACCACGACACTATCTTTAGGACACACAGCTCCTTTCTCTATCTGCAAAGTAGAGAGTATCCTGACTTCCTGGTCGCCCCTCCCCCTCAAGAGGTTCCCCCCCCAGGTCAGTGAGGAGGACTTCACTGAGGTAAGGAAAGCTATTTATGGAAAGAAATAGCATTACAAACGCCTTTTAATTCACAGACCAAATACATGAATTACGCCTTCAAACAAACCTTAATAAATCCACAACCGTACATGCGATTGATACAGCGACTTCACCGTTTGAAAGACACGGCCCTTGTGAACGCATCGATATGAAATTTATGTTGATAAACTTAAAAATGTGGCCATGTCAGCGATTTAGAAAAGAGCGTCTTTGTGTGTTTTGCAGAAACATTTTTTAGACTTTTTAACATGACGGTCAATGGGAGGGATTTTGAGGCGCTTGTCCTTTAGAAGCTCCTGGAACTAAAAGTCAAATGCCTATAGCAAAACTGATCACATTGCCTGAAACCAGACAAAAATACCTACGTTTTGATGTATAAATTGTGTATGACAAGTAGATCTTGTGGGCGTGAGAGCAATTTGTTTCCCCTTTTTTTTAAAGATAATTTTTTTTTCTGTGATCTCCACTCTAAAGGTCACATGACACACTCTAAAACTGTTCCATAGGATTACATTATAACCGATAAAATTTTCTGAAAGAATCACTAAACGTAAATTGCGTTTTCACAAAAACCGTAAAAGATATCAATCTGAAAAGTCATAGCCGGATAGCTGAATATTTTGTAACCGCTTTAAAGTTTGTTTGGTGTCTGTAAGTGAAAGTATGAAGGAGCTGAAACTTTTGGCAGAACGTGTGTTTTGAAGCAGGAAAAAGGATGTTCTCATTGACTTCAATGTTAAAAAAAAGTGTCTAAAAGCTTAATATTTTAAAAAGTATAAATAGTACAAAAAAACTTGAAGAAGTCCCATCGTAAGCTGAACGAGATGAACATTTTAATAGTTGAATGGTCTCAATAGCTGAAAGTATGCAGAAGTTCCGCAGAGCCAAAAAACGTACGGAATAAAATTAAAATTAAGAACTAGACAATGCATTTCCTGAGGAAAATGCGATGCGTGGGAATGCTGAATTGCTGAGCCCGCGCCAAAGCCATTCACCATAACCACTACACTATCTTTAGGACACACAGCTCCTTTCTCTATCTGCAAAGTAGAGAGCGTCCTGACTTCCTGGTTGCCCCTCCCCCTCAAGAGGTTTCCCCTCCCCCCAGGTCAGTGAGGAGGAATATTGCACTGCGGTAAGGAAAGCTATTTATGGAAAGAAATACCATTACAAACGCCTTTTATTCACAGACCAAATACATGAATTAAGCCTTCAAACAAAACTTATTAAATCCACAACCGTACATGCGATCGATACAGCGACTACACCGTTTGAAACACAAGGCTTTTGTGAACGCATCGATATGAAATTTATGTTGATAAACTTAAAAATGTGGCAATGTCAGCGATTTAGAAAAGAGTGTCTTTGTGTGTTTTGCAGGAACATTTTTTAGATTTTTTAACATGAGAGTCAATGAGAGAAGATTTCAGGCTGTTGTCCTTTAGAAGCTCCAGGAACTAAAACTAAAATACATATCACAAAACTGATCACATTGCCTGAAACCAGACAAAAATACCTACGTTTTGATATATAAATTGTGTATGACAAGTAGATCTTGTGGGCGTGAGAGCAATTTGTTTCCCCTTTTTTTAAAGATAATTTTTTTTGTGGATGATCTCCACTCTAAAGGTCACATGACACACTCTAAACCTGCTCCATAGGATTACATTATAACCGATAAAATTTTCTGAAAAAATCACTAAACGTAAATTGCGTTTTCACAAAAAACGTAAAAGATATCAATCTAAAAAGTCATTTTCGGATAGCTGAATATTTTGTGACTGCTTTAAAGTTTGTTTGGTGTCTGTAAGTGAAAGTATGAAGGAGAAGAAGCATTTGGCAGCGCGTGTGATTTGAAGCGGGAAAAAGGATGTTCTCATTGACTTCAATGTTAAAAAAAGTGTCTAAAAGCTTAATATATTAAAAAGTATAAATAGTACAAAAAAACTTGAAGAAGTCCCATCGCTAGCTGAACGAGACGAACATTTTAAAAGTTGAATGGTCTCAATAGCTGAAAGTATGCAGGAGTTACGCAGAGCCAAAAAACGTACGGAATAAAATTAAAATTAATAATAATAAATTTACCGATATCAATACTGGGAATGCTTATTAAAGCATTCCCACTAATAATAAAAAACGAATATCAATACTGGGAATGCTTATTAAAGCATTCCCACTAATAATAAAAAACGAATATCAATACTGGGAATGCTTATTAAAGCATTCCCACTAATGAATATCAATACTGGGAATGCTTATTAAAGCATTCCCACTAATAAAAAACGAATATCAATACTGGGAATGCTTATTAAAGCATTCCCACTAACTAGAAAATGCATTTCCTGAGGAAAATTCGAGTGGGAATGCTGAATAGCTGAGCCCGCACCAAAGCCATTCACCATAACCACTACAGTATCTTTAGGACACACAGCTCCTTTCTCTATCTGCAAAGTAGAGTATCCTGACTTCCTGGTTGCCCCTCCCCCCTCAAGAGGTTTCCCCTCCCCCTAGGTCAGTGAGGAGGTATATTGCACTGAGGTAGAAAGCTATTCATGGAAAGAAATACCATTACAAACGCCTTTTAATTCACAGACCAAATACATGAATTACGCCTTCAAACAAACCTTAATAAATCCACAACCGTACATGCGATCGATACAGCGACTTCACCGTTTGAAAGACACGGCCCTTGTGAACAGGGCTGTGGAGTCGGAGTCGAGGAGTCGGAGTCGGGGGAAATTTTGGGTACCTGGAGTCGGAGTCGGCAAACAATGCACCGACTCCGACTCCGACTCCTACTAAATTTAGATTGGAATAAAAAAAAAAAAAGCAAGTTTAAATGTCCCAATTCACAAAAAGTTATAATTAATGACTTCTCTACTGTAAGAATAAAGACCAATGCATGCAGTGCCTCACGTAACCGCAAAACAAACACGTTAAGTGACCGTGAAGAAGCATGCTTTTCATGTGCTTCACTATATGGCACGCAACGCACAATTAGGGGCTGCAATACTTATACTTTCCATAGTGTTGTGTTCTGCTTTTACAGGGAACGCATGTTAGAGAACCAGTAAGTGTCCAAATAAAAAAATTCCAACAGGAGTTTTATAAAGCACTAAAAGAAGTTGAAAAGTATGATCGCTCATCAAAACTTACTGTTGAAGAAGCCATCCTTGTTTATCCAGAGATCGTTAGTGATGTGGCCAGAATAGTTACTGCAATGCCACCCACCCAAGTCCGTGTCGAAAGATTATTTTCAGCCCTAAAAAAAATAAAGTCTGACTTAAGAGCCTCTATGAAAGAGGCAATTCTCTTCCTTAGAACTCTACATTGAATTGATTTGCATTTGCTAGGCCTATAAATACATTTCAAGATTAATATAAACCATTTCTAGGTTTTACAGATTTTGTTTTTGGTTCATTATAGATAAGCTTTGTTTTTGTTCTAAAACAACCAAATAATGTGGTTTGTATTTTTGAACTGGTAAAGATCCTGTTCCTGATGTTTATGCCTGCTGCTACAATCCAGCCACTTGATTGTTTTCATTGTGTTTGTCTTTTGCTTAAACTGTGCAATACAGTAGACTGTTGGCTTCCCAGCCAGTAGTCCTGTGGTAGGTTGCGTTTCTTTCCCTCAAGGAATGTATAAAATACATTCGCATATTAATACAGAGGAGTCGGAGTCGGAAGTACATAAAACTGAGGAGTCGGAGTCGGAACATTTATCTACCGACTCCACAGCCCTGCTTGTGAACGCATCGATATGAAATTTATGTTGATAAACTTAAAAATGTGGCCATGTCAGCGATTTAGAAAAGAGCGTCTTTGTGTGTTTTGCAGGAACATTTTTTAGACTTTTTAACATGACGGTCAATGGGAGGGAGTTTGAGGCGCTTGTCCTTTAGAAGCTCCTGGAACTAAAAGTCAAATGCCTATCGCAAAACTAAAAACATTGCCTGAAACCAGACAAAAATACCTACGTTTTGATATATAAATTGTGTATGACAAGTAGATCTTGTGGGCGTGAGAGCAATTTGTTTCCCCTTTTTTTAAAGATAATTTTTTTTGTGGATAATCTCCACTCTAAAGGTCACATGACACACTCTAAACCTGTTCCATAGGATTACATTATAACCGATAAAATTTTCTGAAAAAATCACTAAACGTAAATTGCGTTTTCACAAAAACCGTAAAAGATATCAATCTGAAAAGTCATGTTTGGATAGCTGAATATTTTGTGACCGCTTTAAAGTTTGTTTGGTGTCTGTAAGTGAAAGTATGAAGGAGCTGAAACTTTTGGCACTGCGTGTGATTTGAAGCGGTAAAAAGGATGTTCTCATTGACTTCAATGTTAAAAAAAAGTGTCTAAAAGCTTAATATTTGAAAAAGTATAAATAGTACAAAAAAACTTGAAGAAGTCCCATCGTTAGCTGAACGAGCCGAACATTTTAATAGTTGAATGGTCTCAATAGCTGAAAGTATGCAGAAGTTACGCAGAGCCAAAAAACGTACGGAATAATAAAATTAAAATTAAGAAGAAGAACTAGAAAATGCATTTCCTGAGGAAAATGCGAGTGGGAATGCTGAATAGCTGAGCCCGCACCAAAGCCATTCACCATAACCACTACACTATCTTTAGGACACACAGCTCCTTTCTCTATCTGCAAAGTAGAGAGTATGCTGACTTCCTGGTCGCCCCTCCCCCCTCAAGAGGTTTCCCCTCCCCCCAGGTCAGTGAGGAGGAATATTGCACTGAGGTAGAAAGCTATTTATGGAAAGAAATTCCATTACAAACGCCTTTTAATTCACAGACCAATACATGAATTACGCCTTCAAACAAAACGTAATAAATCCACAACCGTACATGCGATCGATACAGCGACTTCACCGTTTGAAAAACACGGCCCTTGTGAACGCATCGATATGAAATTTATGTTGATAAACTTAAAATTGTGGCCATGCCAGCGATTTAGAAAAGAGCGTCTTTGTGTGTTTTGCAGGAACATTTTTAAAATTTTTAACATGACGGTCAATGAGAGTGGTTTTGTCGCTCTTGTCCTTTAGAAGCTCCTGGAACTAAAACTAAAATACGTATCACAAAACTGATCACATTGCCTGAAACCAGACAAGCATACCTACGTTTTGATATATAAATTGTGTATGACAAGTAGATCTTGTGGGTGTGAGAGCAATTTGTTCGCCCTTTTTTTAAAGATAATTTTTGTTTTCAAAGATCTCCACTGTAAAGGTCACATGACACACTCTAAATCCCTTCCATAGGGTTACATTATAACCAATTCCATTTTCTGAAAAAATCGCTAAACGTAAATTGCGTTTTCACAAAAACCGTAAAAGATATCAATCTGAAAAGTCATGTTTGGATAGCTGAATATTTTGTGACCGCTTTAAAGTTTGTTTGGTGTCTGTAAGTGAAAGTATGAAGGAGCTGAAACTTTTGGCAGAACGTGTGTTTTGAAGCAGGAAAAAGGATGTTCTCATTGACTTCAATGTTAAAAAAAAGTGTCTAAAAGCTTAATATTTTAAAAAGTATAAATAGTACAAAAAAACTTGAAGAAGTCCCATCGTTAGCTGAATAAGACGAACATTTTAAAAGTTAAATGGTCTCAATAGCTGAAAGTATGCAGAAGTTACGCAGAGCCAAAAAACGTACGGAATAAAATTAAAATTAAGAATAATAAAAAACGAATATCAATACTGGGAATGCTTATTAAAGCATTCCCACTAACTAGACAATGCATTTCCTGAGGAAAATGCGATGCGTGGGAATGCTGAATTGCTGAGCCCGCGCCAAAGCCATTCACCATAACCACTACACTATCTTTAGGGCACACAGCTCCTTTCTCTATCTGCAAAGTAGAGAGTATCCTGACTTCCTGGTTGCCCCTCCCCCTCAAGAGGTTTCCCCTCCCCCCCAGATCAGTGAGAAGGAATATTGCACTGAGGTAGAAAGCTATTTATGGAAAGAAATTCCATTACAAACACCTTTTATTCACAGACCAAATACATGAATTAAGCCTTCAAACAAAACGTAATAAATCCACAACCGTACATGCGATCGATACAGCGACTTCACCGTTTGAAAAACACGGCCCTTGTGAACGCATCGATATGAAATTTATGTTGATAAACTTAAAAATGTGGCCATGTCAGCGATTTAGAAAAGAGCGTCTTTGTGTGTTTTGCAGGAACATTTTTTAGATTTTTTAACATGAGAGTCAATGAGAGAAGATTTCAGGCTGTTGTCCTTTAGAAGCTCCAGGAACTAAAACTAAAATACATATCACAAAACTGATCACATTGCCTGAAACCAGACAACAATACCTACGTTTTGATATATAAATTGTTTATGAGAAGTAGATCTTGTGGGCGTGAGAGCAATTTGTTTCCCCTTTTTTTAAAGATAATTTTTTTTGTGGATGATCTGTGCTGTAATGGTCACATGACACACTCTAAACCTGTAAATTGCGTTTTCACAAAAACCGTAAAAGATATCAATCTGAAAAGTCATAGCCGGATAGCTGAATATTTTGTGACCGCTTTAAAGTTTGTTTGGTGTCTGTAAGTGAAAGTATGAAGGAGCTGAAACTTTTGTCAGGACGTGTGATTTGGAGCGGGAAAAAGGATGTTCTCATTGACTTCAATGTTAAAAAAAGTGTCTAAAAGCTTAATATTTTAAAAAGTATAAATAGTACAAAAAAACTTGAAGAAGTCCCATCGTTAGCTGAACGAGACGAACATTTTAATAGTTGAATGGTCTCAATAGCTGAAAGTATGCAGAAGTTACGCAGAGCCAAAAAACGTACGGAATAATAAAGGAGAAAAATAATAATAAAGAACTAATATCAATACTGGGAATGCTTATTAAAGCATTCCCACTAAAAATGCATTTCCTGAGGTAAATGCGCGTGGGAATGCTGAATAGCTGAATTGCTGAGCCCGCACAAAAGCCATTCACCATAACCACTACAGTATCTTTAGGACATACAAGCCGTGTTCCTTCAGTACTTATAAAGCCTAATATCACACAGCTCCTTTCTCTATCTGCAATATAGAGAGTGTCCTGACTTGCCTGGTCGCCCCTCCCCCCTCAAGAGGCTTTCTCCACATGAGGCGGGGGAGGAGGACTGCACTGAGGTAAGGAAAGCTATTTAGGGAATCAAAATACCATTAGAAACGCTTTCATCCACATACAAAATCAGTTATCGAATCCTTCAAACAAAACGTAATAAATCCACAACCGTACATGCGATCGATACAGCGACTTCACCGTTTGAAAGACACGGCCCTTGTGAACGCATCGATATGAAATTTATGTTGATAAACTTAAAATTGTGGCCATGCCAGCGATTTAGAAAAGAGCGTCTTTGTGTGTTTTGCAGGAACATTTTTAAAATTTTTAACATGAGAGTCAATGAGAGTGGTTTTGTCGCTCTTGTCCTTTAGAAGCTCCTGGAACTAAAAGTCAAATGCATATCACAAAACTGATCACATTGCCTGAAACCAGACAAAAATACCTACGTTTTGATAAATAAATTGTGTATGACAAGTAGATCTTGTGGGCGTGAGAGCAATTTGTTTCCCCTTTTTTTAAAGATAATTTTTTTTTCAATGATCTGTGCTGTAAAGGTCACATGACACACTCTAAACCTGCTCCATAGGATTACATTATAACCGATTACATTTTCTGAAAAGATCACTAAACGTAAATTGCGTTTTCACAAAAACCGTAAAAGATATCAATCTAAAAAGTCATGTTTGGATAGCTGAATATTTTGTGACCGCTTTAAAGTTTGTTTGGTGTCTGTAAGTGAAAGTATGAAGGAGCTGAAACTTTTGGCAGAACGTGTGTTTTGAAGCAGGAAAAAGGATGTTCTCATTGACTTCAATGTTAAAAAAAAGTGTCTAAAAGCTTAATATTTTAAAAAGTATAAATAGTACAAAAAAACTTGAAGAAGTCCCATCGTTAGCTGAACGAGATGGACATTTTAATAGTTGAATGGTCTCAATAGCTGAAAGTATGCAGAAGTTACGCAGAGCCAAAAAACGTACGGAATAATAAAGGAGAAAAATAATAACTAGAAAATGCATTTCCTGAGGAAAATGCGAGTGGGAATGCTGAATTGCTGAGCCCGCACCAAAGCCATTTACCATAACCACTACAGTATCTTTAGGACACACAGCTCCTTTCTCTATCTGCAAAGTAGAGAGTATCCTGACTTCCTGGTCGCCCCTCCCCCCTCAAGAGGTTTCCCCTCCCCCCAGGTCAGTGAGGAGAAATATTGCACTGAGGTAAGGAAAGATATTTATGGAAAGAATTACCATTACAAACGCTTTTTAATTCACAGACCAAATACATGAATTACGCCTTCAAACAAAACTTAATAAATCCACAACCGTACATGCGATCGTTACAGCGACTTCACCGTTTGAAAGACACGGCCCTTGTGAACGCATGGATATGTTGATAAACTTAAAAATGTGGCCATGTCAGCGATTTAGAAAAGAGCGTCTTTGTGCGTTTTGCAGAAAATTTTTTTAGACTTTTTAACATGACGGTCAATGGGAGGGAGTTTGAGGTGCTTGTCCTTTAGAAGCTCCTGGAACTAAAAGTCAAATGCCTATCGCAAAACTGATCACATTGCCTGAAACCAGACAAGCATAGCTACGTTTTGATATATAAATTGTGTATGACAAGTAGATCTTGTGGGCGTGAGAGCAATTTGTTTCCCCTTTTTTTAAAGATAATTTTTTTTTCAATGATCTGCACTCTAAAGGTCACATGACACACTCTAAACCTGCTCCATAGGAATTCATTATAACCGATTACATTTTCTGAAAATATCACTAAACGTAAATTGCGTTTTCACAAAAACCGTAAAAGATATCAATCTAAAAAGTCATGTTTGTATAGCTGAATATTTTGTGACCGCTTTAAAGTTTGTTTGGTGTCTGTAAGTGAAAGTATGCAGGAGCTGAAACTTTTGGCAGAACGTGTGTTTTGAAGCAGGAAAAAGGATGTTCTCATTGACTTCAATGTTAAAAAAAAGTGTCTAAAAGCTTAATATTTTAAAAAGTATAAATAGTACAAAAAAACTTGAAGAAGTCCCATCGTTAGCTGAACGAGATGAACATTTTATTAGTTGAATGGTCTCAATAGCTGAAAGTATGCAGAAGTTACGCAGAGCCAAAAAACTTACGGAATAAAATTAAAATTAAGAATAATAAAAAACGAATATCAATACTGGGAATGCTTATTAAAGCATTCCCACTAAAAAACGAATATCAATACTGGGAATGCTTATTAAGCATTCCCACTAATAAAAAACGAATATCAATACTGGGAATGCTTATTAAAGCATTCCCACTAATTAAGAATAATAAAAAACGAATATCAATACTGGGAATGCTTATTAAAGCATTCCCACTAATAATAAAAAACGAATATCAATACTGGGAAATTAATGCTTATTAAAGCATTCCCACTAATAATAAAAAACGAATATCAATACTGGGAATGCTTATTAAAGCATTTCCACTAATAATAAAAAACAAATATCAATACTGGGAATGCTTATTAAGCATTCCCACTAATAATAAAAAACGAATATCAACACTGGGAATGCTTATTAAAGCATTCCCACTAATAATAAAAAACGAATATCAATACTGGGAATGCTTATTAAAGCATTCCCACTAATAATAAAAAACGAATATCAATACTGGGAATGCTTATTAAAGCATTCCCACTAATAAACATCTGTTTGCATCTTTAGTGTGATATAAAGTTAAGACAAATGTTGAGTTTTGCATGGAAAGAAATTATACCCATAGGATTTTCACAGGTTGTTAAATTTCTGAATTCGCACCAGAACTCCCAAACAGAAAAAGTTGAAAAATCAAAAGTCCCATTTTGAAGGCTTATATGCAAGTTATTGGCCATAAAAAGGGTATAGGGGGGGGTGTACTGCCCATGTATCAATGCAATTTATTTTTTTATTTTAAAAATATTGTTTTTACAGGAGCAATGATTTTAAGGACGCTTAAAGCGCAACAATAAAACTTAAAACATTTATTTAAACATTGTGCCCGGGTCCCCTTAATCTGCCTGTAAAGTGGCACATATGTAACATGTATAGAACATGCTGCAGCAAAAAATGAAATTACCATGCCCTATAGTAAGGACATGATTACATTCCTGGATGTAACTATCTCTAGGAATGAGGATGATACTCTCTCCAGTGGCCTTTTTAGAAAGCCCACTGCCGGGAATACCATCCTCTATGCCTCCAGTGCACACCCCAGTGCACCTCCAGTGCACACCCCAGACCTCTTATACTGTGAATACCCTATAGCCAGGAGAAACTGTTCGACCGACAAATCATTTCTCACAGAAGCCAGTCATCTGAAGACTAGCCTTTT
This sequence comes from Rana temporaria, assembly GCF_905171775.1. Taxonomy (NCBI): domain Eukaryota; kingdom Metazoa; phylum Chordata; class Amphibia; order Anura; family Ranidae; genus Rana; species Rana temporaria. The sequence continues at coordinate 83,437,818 of NC_053494.1, read as the reverse complement.
GAATCAAGGGAAAACAAGAGAAAGAAGGCGCCACCAGGTCAGGAACAATGTGATTTTAATTTTACAATAGGTGCATTATCCACTTACATTTAAAATGAGAGAATTCGGCATACAAGTCCTTGCTGGCCCATAGGTGGCGATCATCTGCTGCAGATGTAGGCTGTGATGTTAAAACTATCCCCTGGGATCTTCGTCAGCTGGGAAACCAGGAAGTCCGGGCGATGTGTGCACCAAGAGTGAGGCTTGAGACACAAACACAAACAGCGTGGGAGAGCGATGATGTCACGGGCAGCGACAGAGCAACGACGTTTCGGAGCACGCACCATAGGCTGCTAGGCGCGCTCCTTTTCAAGCATAGGGGATTTGTACAGATGAATGCCTTTATATATAATAGAGACGGTCTGCCATCTAGTGGACAAAAAGAAGAGTGTTTTTCCTACATCCTTCCAGGATGGCAGACCTATGGAACAATACTGCATTATGATAATAGGAGTGAATAGGAACATTGGGGCAGATTCAGATAGAGATATGACGGTGTATCTCCTGATACGCCGTCGTATCTCTGAGATCCGACGGTCGGATCTATGCGCCTGATTCATAGAATCAGGTTCCGCATAGATCTCCCTAAGATCTGACAGGGGTAAGTGACTTACACTGTCGGATCTTAGGCTGCAATCTCCCGCTGGCCGCTAGGTGGCGCTTCTATTTGTATACGCCGCGAATATGCAAATGAGGAGATCTGTCGATTCAGAAACGAACGCCTGCCAGTCGCTTTTTTTCTACGTCGTTTGCTTTTGGCTTTTTCCGGTGGATAGTTACCCCTGCTATATGCGGCGTATCCTATGTTAAGTATGGCCGTCGTTCCCGCGCCGAGTTTTGAATTTTTATGTCGTTTGCGTAAGTCATTCGCGAATATGGATGGACGTAATTTACGTTCCCATCTAAACCAATGACATCCTAGCAACGTCATTTGGAGCAATGCACGCTGGGAAATTTAGCTGGCGGCGCATGCGCAGTATGATCGGCACGGGGACGCACCTGATTTAAATAGTAAACTCCCCCTAGCCGCGGAATTTGAATTCCGCCGGGGGATTTACGATCCACCGGCGCAACTTTAGAGGCAAGTGCTTTCTGAATACAGCACTTGCCTCAAAAACTTGCGCTGGCGGATCATAAATAAGATAGATTACGCGGATCTAAAGATTCGCTGATCTATCTGAATCTACCCCAGTGGCAATAAAGGAACATAATGGGGGAATAAATATATATATATATATATATATATATATATATATAAAAAGATTGTATATATATATATATATATATATTATAATATGTTAAAAAGAGATACAATTGTATCAATAAAAAGGCCCTTTAATTAATATGCATGTAAAAGGTATGTTTATAAAAATAAGAATAAAATAAAATAATTAAAAATCATTATAATTCATTAAGGATCATTAGTCATTGGTATAGTGTCACTCGTGCTGGGAAATTTTTCTGATGAATATATAATATATATGTAATAAAAAAAAATGTTTAATTATATTTTTATGTATATTCTCTGTATATTGTGTGTGTATAAATATATATATATATATATATATATATATATATATATATATATATATATATATATATATATATATATATATATATATATATATCAGCCCTCAAAATTTGCACTCTTTGCTCGCAATTTGCGAGTGGAATTTCATTCAGGGCGAGTGAGGAGCGGGGTGGAACAGGCTGATCGTTTCCTGGCTAGAAACTGTTTCCAGCCAGAGAACACACAGCGGCAGGACCGGACTGCTGGCGCGGCTTTGAGGTGAGGAGGCTGCATCGCTCCCCTCCCTCTCTTTCCTCCTCTTGTTATTGTTATATTGCACACACAGCGGGGATGTCACGCTGTGTGTGCAATATAACAATAACAAGAGGAGGAAAGAGAGGGAGGGGAGCGATGCAGCCTCCTCACTTAAGCTCAAAGCCGCGCCAGCAGTCCGGTCCTGGCGCTGTGTTCTCTGGCTGGAAACAGTTTCTAGCCAGGAAACGATCAGCCTGTTCCACCCCGCTCCTCACTCGCCCTGAATGAGCTGGCTTGTGTCTGTTCGGCGCGTGTAACAAGGTCCCGCCCCCCCTAGACCGGCGTTTGTGAAAGTATCTGTTCCCTAGCCATCTAGCGGTGTGGGACCTTGTTACACTGCGTGCGGGGGAGGGGGGGTCTGCTGCTCGCTGAGGAAAAGCAAAGCCTCAGGAGAGGAAAGGGTGGAAGGGAAAGTCAGCTGACCAGCTGACACCAATGCAGTGAATGGGGAGGAGCTCTCATCCCATGACACAGGAGCGTCCCTGGAGGCATGGGAGCAACGATGAAGAGGAAGGAATCTTCTGAGAAAGTAAGTGACATAATAGTCAGTGCAGCTGATCCCAACCTTTGCCTCTTACTGACCCCCCTCACCATCACAGATCTTATCCCTATGCCCGGTGCCATCCTCCACCACCACCTCTGGATCTTACTGCCAACCCCACCACCACCGAACCCGCCACTGATACCACCACCACCGATCCCACCCACCACCACCGAACTTGCCACTGATACCACCACCACCGATCCCACCACCCCTGCCACCGATCCTACCCACCACCACCAATGTCACCACCCCTGCCACCAATCCCTGCCACCGATCCTACCCACCACCGATGTCACCACCCCTACCACCAATCCCACCCACCACCACCCCTGCCACCGATCCCACCCACCACCACTGATGTCACCAGCCCTGCCACTGATCCCACCCACCACCACCGATGTCACCACCCCTGCCACTGATCCCACCACCACCATAGATGTCACCACCCCTGACACTGATTCCACCACCACCACCGATCCCACTCACCACCACCGAACCTGCCACTGATACCACCACCACCGATCCCACCCACCGATGTCACCACCCCTGCCACCGATCCCACCCACCACCACTGATGTCACCACCCCTGCCACTGATCCCATCACCACCACCAATCCCACCCCCCATACGTCACCACTGCCAGTGATCTTACCTCCTTCACAGCCACCACTGATCCCATCCCCCCCACCACTGCTGCCACTCACCCCATCCAACCCACCACCACTGATCCCATCCCATCCCCCCACCACCACCACTGATCCCGCCACTGATCCCACCACCACCACGATCCCACTATGCCCGCCACTGATTCCACCACCATCACTGATCCCATCCCCCCCACCACTGCTGCCACTCACCCCATCCAACCCACCACCACTGATCCCATCCCATTCCCCCATCCAACCCACCACCACTGATCCCATCCCATTCCCCCATCACTGCTACCACCGCTCACTGTCACTCACCCCAGCCCCATGCTTCAGGGGGCCCATGTCTCACCCCTGTACACCCGGATAGGAGGGGCAGCGAGCGGCATATAGAGGAACCAATAGCTGTGACTGCAGGAGGAAAATTGAGGGTATTGGTTCCTCTATATGCCTCCCGCTGCTTCTCCTATCCGGGTGTACAGGGGTGAGACATGGGCCCCCTGAAGCATGGGGCTGGGATGAGTGACAGTGGTAGCAGTGATGGGGGAATGGGATCGGGGATGGGAAAATGGAGGGGATCGGTTCCTCTGTATGATGCCCCCGGCCCTCTTCCTATGCAGGTGTACAAGGGTGACACATGGGCCCTCTAAAGTGAGTGCATTGATGGGCACAGTGAGAGTGCATTGATGGGCACAGTGAGAGTGCATTGATGGGCACAGTGAGAGTGCATTGATGGGCACCGTGAGGCTGCATTCATGGGCACAATGAGGCTGCATTTGATGGGTACTGATATACTTTATGTTAATATTGTTAAAGTTGTTGTTATTTATTTTTGGAACTTAATTCTGCTGAAAACATTTAACAGTGTAATTTCATGAGATAATTTACAAGGGCGTGTTTAGGGGCGGACTTAGGGGTGGGGCAGGAGAGAGGTTGGGTGGGGCAACTGGTGGCGAGTAACTCTTAAGGTCTGGCTAGTGGCTCAGGACTTGAAATTTTGAGCCCTGTATATATATATATATATATATATATATAAAAGTGTGTTAGTATATAGGTAAATAAACTCACTACTTCAGAAAAGCAGGGTGAAAAATTGAAAATGATAAAAGAATGGATATATATTATAAGATAGTGGACACCTCTAACATCAATTGACCCATTACCTCATTTGAAGTCCCAACCATCCTTCCCCCCGCCCTTTTTCCACCTCTAACATCTGGTTTAAGCCCCCCGGAGAGAGAGTGTCCAGGGAATATATCCAAAATGTTTCACGTTCGCAGAGCTTGTAAAATCTCTCTGCTTCTGAAAGATTTTTTGGCATCTGTTCAACTATCCAAACTTGAAAGCCTTCAGTAGAACCCTTGTGGTATTTGGAGAAGTGTTGGGGGACACTGTGTTTGTCAGTCCCTCCCTCTATCTTCCTCCGATATTGACCAAACCTCTGCCGGAGTGGACAAATAGTATGGCCTACATAAAGCATCTGACAGGGGCAACGGAGACAATAGACAACATGGTCAGAACAACAATTATAAAAATCATTAATATTGTAAGTTTTTCCTTTTTCGGAAAAAAGTTTCTGACCATGCTGTACAAAACCACAGGTTTTGCACAATGCCTTGTTCCATTGGAACATACCCTGTAGTGGTAGTAAATTGATATGAGATGGAAATTTGGAGGATTTTGGTTTTAGTTTACAGCAATTCAATTTTTTATATTGGGGGCTCTTTTAAATGTGACCCTTGGGATATGGGTAACACTGTTTTGAGGTGTATATCCTCTAATATTATGGGCCAATGCTTCTTTAGTATAGATTCCATTTTTTTATGATTACAATGGAATCTAGTAACAAAGCAAACTGACTGGTCAAACTTTCCTCTTTCTTTTTGTAGGGGTACTTCTTGTGAATATTGTATATAGGCTTTCTGGATCAAAGATTCAGGGTAGCCTTTCTCTTTCAGTTTTTGCATTAATTATTGGCTTTGTTCTGTGAAATCTGTAGTATTTGTACAGTTTTGCATCAAGGGTACTAGCTCAAATGTCTTCAGGCCGCGTACACATGGTCGTTCCAAACCGATGAGAATGATCCGACGGGCCGTTTCCACTGGTTCACCGCTGAAGTGGCCTGATGGTCTGATGTGCGTACACACCATCGTTCCAAAAACCGATCGGGTCAGAACGGGGTGACGTCAAACACACGACGTGCTGAATAAAACAAAGTTCAATGCTTCCAAGCATGCGTCGACTTGATTCTGAGCATGCGCAGGTTTTGAACCAATGCTTTCTGCACTAACCATCGGTTTGGATCGATCAGGCAGCGGGCCATTGGTTCGATTTTAAAGCATGTTTTAAAATTTTGGACACATTTTTGGGACCATTGTCATTTTCACAGCAAAAAATGCATTTAAAATGCATTGTTTATTGTGAAAATGACAGTTGCAGTTTGGGAGTTAACCACTAGGGGGAGCTGTTGGGTTTATGTGTGTTTACAACTGTAGGGGGGTGTGGCTGTAGGAGTGACATCATCGATTGTGTCCCCCTATAACAGGGATGACACGATCAATGCAGCCGCCACAGTAAAGGACGGGGAAGCCGTGTTTACACACGGCTCTCCCCGTTCTTCAGCTCCAGGGACCGATTGCGGGACTCCAGCGGCGATCGGGTCTGTGGGTCCCACGGTCCCGGTGCTTCGGACCGGGTCGTGGGAGCGCGCCCGCGACCCACGGCTGGGTACTAGTACAGGACGTACCTGTACGTACATGTGCCCAGCCGTGCCATTCTGAGGACGTACATATGCAGGAGGCGGTCCTTAAAGCGGGGGTTCACCCTAAAATATTTTTTTTTCCTAACCTCTCTAGCCTTAATAAAGGCTTATAGCATTGTCAAATTTGTTTTTGTGTACACTTACCTGTCTTCAGCCGCACTTCCGGGTCTTCTTCCTTGCGGGGAGTGGGCGTGTCGCTCCTTTTCCCCCGACGGGGAGCTCTGCATTGATGATTGACGTGCGCATCATCGCCTTCCGAAAATATCCGATGGGGTCTCGGCTCTTTACGGCGCCTGCGCCTGCTGTGTAGAGCTGACTGCGCAGGCGCCGTAAAGTGCCGAGTCCCACTCGGATATTTTCGGAAGGCGATGACGCGCACGTCACTTATCTATGCAGAGCTTAGGAATGCCTACTCCCCGGGGGAGTGAGAACCTGGAAGATAGGTGAAAACGACGAAAAAAGGTAAGTAAAGACCGGAAAAAAAAAAATCCAGCATACTGTTGATGTCAGCAGTATGCTGGATAGAACAGTTTTTTTTTTTTTAGGGTGAACCCCCGCTTTAAGTGGTTAAAAAAACCTTTAAAAAAGTATTGGCACCTACTCACCATCGACCCAACTCTAAGGACCTGTACACACGGTCGGTTCACCTCTGAAGTGGCCGTACGGCCTGATGTGTGTACACACCATCAGTTCAAAATCCGATCGGGTCAGAACGCGGTGACGTAAAACACACGACGTGCTGAATAAAATGAAGTTCAATGCTTCCAAGCATGCGTCGACTTGATTCTGAGCATGCGCGGGTTTTGAACTAACCATCGGTTTGGTCCGATGGGGCAGCGGTCCATCGGCTCGGTTTTGAAGCATGTTTTAAAATTTTGGACTGAAAGAAAACTGACCGATGGGCTATACACACGGTCGGTTCGGACCGATGAAACTGAACCTCGGTCCATTCTCATCGGTTTTGTCCGACCGTGTGTACGGGGCCTTAGAGGAGGCAATTGGAACAAACTCCTACTGCAATGAGAAACCCGCTGGATCTTAATGCCCCCTTTTTCCCTGGCCTGAATAGCCAACTTAGCTTTAGGCCATTTCTGGAAGGGTTCGAATCAGGGATATGTGAGAAAGATCTTTAACCACTTCCCGAACGCCGCATGTATATGTACGTCCACAGAATGGCACGTACAGGCAGATGGGCGTACAGGTACGTCCCCGCCTTTCCGCGGGTCGGGGGTCCAATCGGGACCCCCCCTGCTACATGCGGCGGTCGGATTCCCTCGGGGAGCGATCCGGGACGACGGCGTGGCTATTCGTTTATAGCCGCTCCGTCGCGATCGCTCCCCGGAGCTGAAGAACGGGGAGAGCCGTATGTAAACACGGCTTCCCCGTGCTTCACTATGGCGCTAGATCGATCGAGTGATCCCTCATATAGGGAGACTCGATTGATGACGTCAGTCTTACAGCCACACCCCCCTACAGTTGTAAACACACACTAAGTGAACACTAAATCCTACAGCGCCCCCTGTGGTTAACTCCCAAACTGCAACTGTCATTTTCACAATAAACAATGCAATTTAAATGCATTTTTTGCTGTGAAAATGACAATGGTCCCAAAAATGTGTCAAAATTGTCCAAAAACTATGGGCCAGATTCACAGAAGAGATACGACGGCGTATCTCCTGATACGCCGTCGTATCTCTGTGTTCCGGCCGTCCTAACTATGCGACTGATTCATAGAATCAGTTACGCATAGATAGCCAAAAGATCTGACAGGTGTAATTGAATTACACTGTCGGATCTTAACCACTTGACCACCGCCCCATGTCAAAAAGACGTCCTGTTTTTAAAGTTGAATATCTCGATAACGGCAGCAGCTGCTGCCACAACCGAGATATTCATCTTTTCAGGGGGCGGTGGTGTACACGATAACGGCGGTCTCCGCGGCGGATTCGCCGCGAGATCGCCGTTATCGGTGGCGGGAGAGGGCCCCCCTCCCGCCGCTCTCCCGCGCTCTCCGCCGCTTACCGGAGCCGTCGGTAGCGGCGGAGGGGATCGAATGTGTCCGGCAGCTGAGCGGGGACGGGACTGAAGGAGAAATCTCCTTCACCCGTCCTCACAGCTCTGCTGGGCGGAAGTGACGTCAAAACGTCAGTCCCGCCCAGCCTCTTAAAGAAACATTTTTTTTTTTGTCATTTGAAAAAATGACATTTTTTTTTTTTTTTTTTTTTTTTTTTTTTGCATTTAAGTCTAAATATGAGATCTGAGGTCTTTTTGACCCCAGATCTCATATTTAAGAGGACCTGTCATGCTTTTTTCTATTACAAGGGATGTTTACATTCCTTGTAATAGGAATAAAAGTGATACATTTTTTTTTTTTATTTCAGTGTAAAAAATTATAAAACTAAATAAAAATAAATAAGAAAACCCAAAAAAAATTTTTTAAAGCGCCCCATCCCGACGAGCTCGCGCGCAGAAGCAAACGCATACGCGAGTAGCGCCCGCATATGAAAACGGTATTCAAACCACACAAGTGAGGTATCGCTGCGATCGTTAGAGTGAGAGCAATAATTCTAGCCCTAGACCTACTCTGCAACTCAAAAAATGCAACCTGTAGAATTTTTTAAACGTCGCCTATAGAGATTTTTAAGGGTAAAAGTTTGACGCCATGCCACGAGCGGGCGCAATTTTTAAGCGTGACATGTTGGGTATCATTTTACTCGGCGTAACATTATCTTTCACAATATATAAAAAAATTTGGCAAAATGTATTGTTGTCTTATTTTTTAATTCAAAAAAGTGATTTTTATCAAAAAAAAGTGCGCTTGTAAGACCGCTGCGCAAATACGGTGTGACAAAAAGTATTGCAATGACTGCCATTTTATTCCCTAGGATGTCTGCTAAAAAAATATATAATGTTTGGGGGTTCTGATTAATTTTCTAGCAAAAAAATTGTGATTTTCACATGAAGGAGAGAAGTGCCAGAATAGGCCTGGTGGTCAAGTGGTTAAGGATGCAATTCTAGGCCGGCCGCTAGGTGGCGAGGCCATTGCGGTCGGCGTAGAATATGCAAATGACTAGTTACGTCGATTCCCGAACGTCCGCGCTGCCTGTCGATCTAACTGTACGTTGTTTCCGTTGAGATACGCCGCGTAAAATTAGGGCTGAGCCCTAGGTGTTCTAAGCCATGTTAAGTATGGCCTTCGTTCCCGCGTCGAAATTTAAAAAATCACGTAGTTTGCGTAAGTCGTCCGTGAATGGCGCTGGACGCCATTTACGTTAATGTCTAAACAAATTACGTCCGTGCGACGTCATTTAGCGCAATGCACGTCGGGTAATTTACCCGACAGAGCATGCGCAGTACGTTCGGCGCGGGAACGCACCTAATTTAAATGGTGCCCGCCCCATTTGAATTGGGCGGGCTTGCGCCAAGCGCATTTACATTACACCGCCGCAAGTTTACAGGTAAGAGTTTTGAGAAACAGGCACTTACGCTGTAAACCTGTGGCGGTGTAACGTAAATGGGATACGTTACGCCGCCGTGGAGTAATGTAATTCTATGTGAATTTGGCCCTATGTATACAATTAAGAAATGTGTGACCTTTTTCTTTAATAAACCGTATATGCGTTGTATATGTCGCGCTACCCCCTCAGGAGCCGCTGATTGTTTTGGGATCGGCGTATTAAGTTACCTCTTTGTGTTGTCTAGGGGTGAAGGTAGTGAGTAGAGCAATAAGCGAATGTCCAGTTCGTAAATAAGGTTTTCTGATTGCTTTATTCCTTAGGCCAACACGACCAACATCAACTTGAGGTAGACAGAAAAGGTTGATGAAGTAAAGGAACTTTGCGGTATCAGGCTTGGATAGAAGGAGAGCAATCCTGCTCTCAGCAATAGTACAGTTCGTCGCCACTCCAGCCAGAGTGGGTGAAGTGCCCCCGGACAGACCTCTGCCACAGGCCTGGCAGCCGGAGTGCCACTTTGAGGTTGCTGGGAGGAACAGGTCTCTGCCACAGACCTGGCTCTGGTGGGGCCTCTGCCACAGAACTTGGATGAGCTAAATGGTTGAGCAAATCCTCCCAGTAAATTGTGCTAGGGTCACCGGTTGACAGTGAAGACTACCTGTCAATGTTCCGGTCACCAGATCCCCGATGGTTCGTTCAAGCCCTCTTGGATAACCTGCCTCCAGGTTCTCCTCAAGCCGATCCCCCACCGAACGGCATACAGCCTGGGATATCCTCAGTAGAAGGGGGACCCAGTAAGTCACTGTGGCCCCTTGGCAGCATCGGTCGCTCCAGGCCAGGAGGGCCCAGAGTCTGGAACTCCGCGTAGCATGCCACCCCAGGCCAGGTAGGCCATAGTGGTGGGGCCCACGATGTGCGCACACCCTAAAGATGGGTGCCGCACCTGGAACCAGGAACCCGCGAAGAACCCAGAACAACGGCCTCCGCCACAGAAATACTCCTCCCCAGTATGCCCCACGAGGGAAAACTCCTCTAATTGGCTGCTGAGAAGAAGCGGCTCCGCCTGGACCTCTCTGGCGCCACCTCCTGCCCAGAGATGCAACTGCATCCCTAGAACGCAGACTGACCCACAGAACAATCCAGATTTGGCGACAGCCAAATTTAACACAATCAGGAATGAGAGCAACTTACCTCTCTCATTCCCCCACTAACTTTAGCGTAGTGCCCTTTCTGAAAGTAAAAGGGGCGCTACATATACAAATTCCATGTGTATGTGAATGGTTCAGACACCTCTGTATGCATTTCCTACCACTCTATGCCTGATTGCCTGATGCTATGTATACTGTTACCTCACACCCCTCGCCTCTTGGCTCTATGTGGAGGTCTTATAATTCTTTGAGGTCGGGATTAGGAATTTTCACTGCCTTTCTAGCTGCAATGTATTTTGCCTTCATGTGCAATGTGTCTATGCATCCTAAGGGGGACTGATCTCCTCCCATCATGCATGGGAGGTCTATGGGAGTACATATGACTACCCTGGCTACTGAAATATTGGGATAGATTCTATTTACCATTGTGTATTGGAAGGATTAGCATTATATGCCCATCCTTTTCCCACTTAGTATCAGACAAGAATGACAACCATAATATGGCTGTAAGCAACCTAATCCATCCAATGCCTGTAATCTTGTTTTGGCCCCTATCTACCAGCCTCATCCCATCATTATAGGATTGCCGTGGTGTGGATTGGTGGATTGCGGGATTGCTCTCCTACTATCTTTGTGGCAAATTTATTGTAAGGTCAGTAATTATTTAGTTCACGGCTGCAACTGTTTAGCATTGATGGCTTATTTAAAATGGATATGGCACACTGTGCTTTGCACACTGACTGGCTTGTTGTTCATAGACATGTTTTGTGCTCCAACACCTATTTGCAGAAATCACCTGCCTATTTTCAACTATTCCCATATTTGTTTATTATAATTGACTTTTAGGTCCAGTAATATTGTTAAGGGTCTATCTGCATATATTACATGTTTACCTCCTTCTTACTTTGTCTGCTACAATGGGCACCTATAGCCATTAATAAATTAGGAGTGTTTATAAGCAGACACCCATACTAAGGATTTTGCCCTATTGGATAATATTGGTCTTTCTTTCTTTTGGAAAGACAAATATTCCTACCTAAAGATGCTATAATTTACTTTTCAGGTATTTCAGTGTCAGGAGCTCTGTGTTCCATCAGTGATACCCATTAATTCTGGACTCCAAATAAAGCTTCGCCCAGCCACGTTAAACTTGGTTACTCTTAGTTAAGTATCTATTTCTATCCTGTACTCCCCCATGGCATCCTCTGTGATCCTACGGCCGTACCCCACCAGTCGACATTCCACCTGGAGGTATATGCAGTACTGGTCCTTTTGATCGGTAGGTGATTTCCCAAGCCCGACCTCAATGATGCTCCTGCTCTCTGCCCCTGTTCTTGATGATTATGTGCAATTTCTGTTTTTTGTTTTTGTTTCTCTATTATGTTTCTTTTTTCGTTTGTTTTTACAATCTGCCATGGTAGTCACACCTGGCTTTGAAATACCCTGATGAAGGGACCCCGCATTTGTCCTGAAATGCGTTGGGATTAATATCCACAAATACCATGCACCAAAGATCAAATGTTGTACTCTGTTTTTATTAGTCTCATCAATTGTGATGTTTGCACCTAAATAATTTTAAAGTTTTATCAATAAATACTATTTTCATACATTTCTTGTTTATATGTATTCTCCTTTGTTCCCTTTAAAGTTCCTATTATTTATCTTGGGGGGTATTTGCTTCTTTCATACCTACACTGGGATTTCTGGAACTACCAGTGACGTCATCATCCCTCGCCTGCCTCACCAACTGCGCTCCTAGCCTCGTTCTGAAGTCCCTTATTCCACCGCAGCCAGGTTCACTTCCACCAGCGATGTGACAACACTTCCAGCTATACAGCGCTTCAGCAGGACCAGGAATCAATCGACGGATCTGATGACCTCCCTCCCTTTACCGGGAAATTGACATGCTCATTTCAACCACTAAAATGTGAGTGGCCATGTCTACTGTGTGTAACGGTCAACACCGTTTACGATATTCCCATTCCATCGCCCAAGACAGCTTATCCGACAGTCCGACAAGCCAGCAGACACTATCCATAAGAATTCCCTCAGAGAGACAAGACATACGCTCTGTGTGTGAGTCAAAATGTATGAACGCTTTTAATGGTATCTTAGCTTTCTTATATACAGTACAAGCATGTTAAAGTTAATCACAGGGACAAAGAAACTCTCCACCCCCAATATCACACAATGGGGCTTCAGTACACATTCAGATGGGCTAATTACTAATCACCCCCCAGACATCCCGTCTCCGCATCAGACGGGTTAATTACTACAGCTTGACAAGTTAACCTCACCTGTTACACAAAACACATTCCTTTACTAAACATAATTGACATGTTAATTCCCTACCCCTGAAAGGAGACATCTGACCTTTCCGACTTAGTTAGCATCTCACAATGGAATGTCTAGGAGCAGCCCCAATTAACATCTCAAAAGCATGTGTCCTCACATTGAATGAAAACACTCCACTGACCTGGTGGGGTCAGAATAACCACTTGTAATATCTCAAGATATCCTGCAATATGAATTATCAGTTATCAGTCACCCTAAAGGGGCACAGGGTGACGCTAGACCCAAGAGTCATTAGTGACGCTGGCACAGGAGTACCCCCCATCCTTCAAAAGTCTCTGGGTGTCACGGGTCATTCCGTTACACTGTGTTTACAATTAAATTGTTTAAAACTATTACACCCAGAGGCGCCTTTTCCCTTGTGTTTTTACTGTAAAGTTTTGCCCAACCAGGACTTAGAATGCACTGTTCAGCATACAGTGCATTGCAGAGTGTTCGGCGGGGCAAAAACCCACCAAAGTTGAGTCTGATGCTCAAAGGATTTATACAGTAGGTGCAGGGAGAAAAGAGGAGCAGACTAAAGCCCCATACACGTGATACAAAAATCGGAAGTAAAATTTGGTACAACAAACGATCTACCCATTTTCGGATCATTAGTACGGTGCTTTTGACAGTCGATTTTGATTTTTCGTATGACAAAAGCTGGTTGTGTAGACTATAATATTTTTGTCGGATGTGAACACAACGTCTGATTTTCATTTAATTAGTAAGGTTTTCATCCAAAAAAATCGTAAGAGCAAGACTACGCATGCTCAGAAATGAAAGAATGATGAAATATGAAAGGCATAGGAGGGGCATAGGCAGACTAAATGTGAGAAGAGTGGGCGGAGCCTTGGCGTGTCCCCTAATGATGTAATGCCGCCGCACTGTAGTCTTCTCAATAATGGCATACAGTACATAGGTTAGTGATATAAAAGAGGGGATTGTTGGCATAAGTTGCCATTTATTATTTAGCTACATCTGTTGTCATGGGATCCTGCTGAAGCTATGGTGAAACGCATTGATCAACAACGTCCATTTAAGATAATTTGACCTGCACTTTATGATATGATAACTGATGTACTTCTATCCTTTTTAAAGGGGTTTTAAACCTTGGTGTTTTTTCACCTTAATGCATCCTATGCATTAAGGTGAAAAAACACCTTGCTGTGTCCGCCCCCCGAGCCTCCGTTTTACTTACCTGAGCCCCAAATTTCCGAGGGTGCGATCCCGTTTCATTCTCTCCATGGCCGATCGTCTCCTCTCTGGATAGATTGATAGCAGTGCAGCCATTGGCTCCCATTCCAATCAATTGTCAATCAATTCCAATGATGTGGGGCGGAGTCATAAACTCGGCGGCTATGCATGCCGTGTGTATAACAAGGGAGCGCGCCCACAAGGTAACCCCCTCGGGAGAGCGCTTCCCAGAGGGGGTTACAGTAGCTCTTACAGGGAGGAGCCGAGACAGCTGCAGTGGGACCCCAGAATAGGACGTTCAGGACCACTCTGTGCAAAACGAACTGCATAGTGGAGGTAATTATGATATGTTTGTTATTTAAAAAAAAAAAACCTTAGTATCACTTTAATTTTTTTTTAATTTGTAATGAAGCTAATTGCTATTCGTTTTTCAGTATTGGGGCTTTCTTCGTAAGGTACTTCTGTAACCCCCTTTTTTCTTAGATCTCTCTATGGTTCCATGGCTGGTATATATGAGCGACAGATAAATTGCACTAGATCAGCTTTGCCCTAAAGTGGTTGTAAACCCTTAAATATACCAAGTGAAGTGACAGGCCTCAGGTGATACACAGAGATGAAAAAAAAAACTTCCTACATAAGTTGTACTTGTTTATCTACAGTCTTCACTTTTCTACATCCATTCAAAGTCCAACATTTGAGGAGAGCTCTGAAAGCTATGTGTACACGTGGGTGGACAAGCTGCGCAGTCTGTGTGCCCAAAGGAGCACCCAGTTCCAGGCTGGAGTCAGATTGCCTCTTTAAGGGTCATAATTGTGATTGAAGATTGCTGGTTGGTTTTCCACTACTTACTTTGTCACCTGTGGATCATATTCTCCAATTTTCAACCTGTAAATGATCGGCTTGCTTCCCTATCATGGATTGTTCCTGTTTTCCTGTTGCTGACCGGCTTTACTTGCCAAACATGGATTGTTTCTATCTACATGTCGTTGACCCACCTTGTCTCCTGACCATGAAGCATGAAATGTTGCTGACCGGGCTTTTCTCCCGACCATGGTTTGTTATCGTCTATTTGTTGATGACCCAGTGACTCGTGACATCTCCTGACTACAGCTTGCTCCTGCCTATCTGTTGCTGATCCAGCTTACTTTATGACTACAGCTTTCTCAAGCCTACTACGAAAACATGGCCCTGTCTTTAATCCTGCTGCCTTTTTCAAGTCTGCCCGTGGAAAGCTAATGTCATTCTTGACAAGCTCTGCAAAACTATCTGGTCTTAGCTGGACTACGGCACTTCAGGAGCATTCCTTGACAAGACTTCCTCTCTCCCCAGTGTTATCAGTATAGGACTGTCTGCACCCATGCTACTCTGCACTCTCATATTGTATGTCACCACTTCAGGGGTAATTAAACTAGAGGTGCAAGGAAGGCCCCTTATTACTTATTATTTTCAAAATTCCGAATTTTCGAATTTTTCAATTTTCGAATTTTTGCATCTTTTATTTTTCAAATTTTGAATTTTTCAAATTTTGAATTTTTCAAATTTTGAATTTTTCAAATTTTGAATTGAAAAATTCGAAAATTGAAAAATTTCGAAATTTCTGAAAAATTCGAAATTGGAAAAGTGAAAAATTCTAATATTCAAATTTTTCAATTTTCGAAATTTCGAAAATACGAAATTTTGAAATTTCGAAAATTGAAAAATTCGAAATTCGAAAATTCGAATTTACGAAAAAAGCAAAAAAACTAAATTTCTTTTTTTTTCGAAATTTACGAATTTCCGAAAAAATATAAAAAACGAATGAAACAAAAACGGAAAAAACGAATTTTTCGAATTTACCGAATTTACGAAAAAAATAAAAAAACGAAAATAACAAAGTGCAGTGGCAGTGCACATGTCTACCAGATACTGTATGTGTTACAAATGCAAGTACATTTTCCAAGGACCAGTAAGCTGCAATATATTATAGTTTAGTTCCTGGATTTACATAAATTTTAAAAAGTAATGGCAAGTCATGCACGAAAAATTCACTGTGCAAGGACAGCAAACCCAACTCTGGATTGGTTCAGCTCCAATGTAAATGGGTGGACTATGGCTGATATGGGTGATATCTGGGGCTTCCAGCATTAAATCTACCTGAGACCTGCTGTAGCAAACAACAACTACTTAAAGTGGAGGTTCACCCTAAAACAATTATATAACATTACATCCAGCATACTTGCGACATGAACAGTATGCTGGTATTTTTTTTGTTCGCCGTACATACCGTTATATTGTTTATTTCCCCCCCGGCTTCCAGGTTCTGATTCCCGTGGGACTGGGCGTTCCTATTCAGGAGGTAGATGATTGACGTCTGGTGAAAAACTTCCCAAGGCGCATAAGTCGCGTTACCAGTTTTCCGTAAATAGCCGACCTGCGAGTCGGCTCTATATGGCGCCTGCGCAGTTAGCTCTACACGGCGGGCGCAGGTGCCATATAGAGTCGACTCGCAGGTCGGCTATTTACGGGAAACTGGTGACACGCCTTATGCGCCTTGGGAAGTTTTTCACCAGACGTCAATCATCTACCTCCTGCATAGGAATGCCCAGTCCCACGGGAATCGGAAGCCAGGGGGGAAATAACAATATAACGGTATGTACGGCGAAAAAAAAAATACCAGCATACTGTTCATGTCGCAAGTATGCTGGATGTAATGTTATATAATTGTTTTAGGGTGAACCTCCACTTTAACCAGTGCCACTCAGGTGGTTAGGTTTTAGTCTATTAGGAGCTTATTATTTATCAAATTAATATTGATCGTTTTGGATTTCAAAGATGCCTTCTCTACCTCCCAGTGTGGCTAGGACAGAACTCAATAGATGTTATGGTTATGTGTTGCCTGGTCATAGCTACACTCTTGATGGCTTCTTATGGACAATTCACCATGAAATATGGGATATGTGGGATAAATTAAAGTTGGCTTTGCACTAAAAATGCAAACCCCACTAATTACTGAACTCCTCATGCCAAAATGCTTAAGTAAAAAAAAAAAAAAAAAAGGGAGAAAGTTTGGAAAAAGTAAATAAGCTTACCTTAACCCCCAGCTTCCACCCACAGCACCTAGACAAGGGTGACATCCCCATCCTTCAAGCAAGATTCCTGGGAGTGCTGAGTCCCCCAAATGTGCCAGCACAGTGACAGAGCAGCTTCTCATCGGTTTTAGGGTACTCAGCTTTCATCAGGGCCTCACTAGAAGAATAGCGATGTCATTTCCTGCAATTCAGAAATTAGAAATTAAGTTCACTTACTAAATTAACTTTTTTTTTTTACTGAAGTGTTGGGGTGGCCTGAATAAATAGGTGATTCATAAAAAACAAGTTGATTTATAGTGTAATGTTCCTTTTAATATAAAAAGACAAATAGCAGTGCTGCACAAAAACTCTTTGCAACCAGACAGAAATCAAAGCTGCCCACTCTAGCTTCTCAAAATAAATACTGCCTGGCTGTCATGTGTTACAGGCATCACACCATTGCTCTTTGCATCCTGAAATCAAATAATCGCATCTGTTCTACGAAGTTATGATAGGAAAGATGTTCCTGTGTGACACTACTCTCATTCACAAGATGCTCAGTGGTCTAATAAATAAAGGAGACAGGCAGTTTTGTTATGTACAGCCACATAATGAAGAGTCTGTATAAATAGATTGACAGTGTCAAGAGCAGCCAATAGATCAAGTGGCAACGCTATAGAGAAATGACCATTAGATTCAGCAGTGTGAAAAATATTTGTTACATTGCAGAGGATTTTCTTTATGCCGCGTACACACGATCGTTTTTCGGCATTAAAAAAAATGAAGTTTTTCAGCATGTCCAAAAAACAAAATTTTTCCAACTTCATCATTAAAAACGATGTTGCCCACACACCATCGTTTTTGAAAAATGATGAACAAAGCGCAGTGACGTACAACACGTACGATGGCACTCTAAAGGGGAAGTTCTATTTGCCTTTGGGCTGCTTTTAGCGGATTCCTTGTTAGTAAAAGACGAATTCAGGCTTTTTTGTCTGTTGCAGCGTGATGAATGTGCTTACTCCATTATGAATGGTAGTTTTACCAGAACGAGCGCTCCCGTCTCATAACTTGCTTCTGGGCATGCGCGGGTTAAAAACGTTGTTTTTGCCCACACGCAATAGTTTTTTACAACACGAAAAACGATTGCCGAAAAACAATGTAAAGCCCACACACGATCATTTTAAATTACGTTTTTAAAAACGTTGTTTTTTTTATGCCGAAAAACGATCATGTGTACGCGGCATTAGAGTGAGAAGAACAAATTTTAGCTTGTGATGGCTCAGAATTGTAGAATTCATTTCATTTAAAAACATAGCTTATAAGAGCAGCTTACTACAATTAGATTACTTTTTCATTTTTATTCTATATATATATATATATATATATGTTTGTAATTTAGTACAAGAAAGTTCTTTCTGGATTACTTTTATAACGGAGTTAGAAACAAGTACATGGCTTCACTTAGGCATCTCTTTAAAAGGTGCAAATACATGTCAAAATAATGGAGTTACCGTATGTAATTTTATTTCCACTGAAAATTTGAAATATGGATAATTTTTCATTTCAAATGTTAGTACACATATATTTAAAAAAAATTGAGCAGTCTAACTAATAAAACTGTCATTCAGTTGTGTTGTTTAGCATTATGTTATTGTGTACAGCTTTTTTACTAACTGAAAAAGTATTTTTCAGTAAATAGCAATATGAGCTTCTACTGCCCCCCCCCCCTCTCCGCCTTCAAAAAAGTATCTATTTGTAGGTGTAAGATGTACTTGTATAGAAAAAAAAATAGGGCATATACTTACCTCACTCCCTTCTCTTGATCATAGTGCCCGGGTGAGGAAGTTGTTACACTCCCTCCAACTTAATCCTGGATAGAATTTCATTTTTTTCTCCTGAGATTTCACCTGCTCTGATTTCCCCAGATATCCTCCAAGAAAGAACAGTGAAGTCACACCCACACAGCAGGCAATGGCTATGTAAGTATAATTACATTTTAGAGCTACTATCTGTTCAAGTGAACTTTACATTTTATGCAGGGCCCAGTTTGCTCCCACTGCTGTCAATCAAAGTCAGTGAGCCAATGAGGAGAGAGAGAGGGTGGGGCATGCCATGGCCAAATGAACACACAGAGCAGCGGTTCGGCTCAGGTGCTGAGGATCTGGGCTGTTCTGTGCAAAACCACTGCACAGAGCAAGTATGAATGGCATGCTTGTTATTTTTAAACAAACAAAAACAAGACTTTAATAGCTTTTTAACAACACCTGATTTTGAATAGGAGAGCAAATTAAAGGTTTAACAAGGTTCATTAAGAAGAGGTGTGTGTACAGCGCCTTGAGAAAGTATTCATACCCCTTGAAATTTGTCCATATTTTTTCACATTACAACTAAACATTTAAATGTATTTTATTGGGATTTTAAGTGATAGACTAGCACAACGTGCCACATAATTGTGAAGTGGAAGTTAAATGATAAATGGTTTTCAATTTTTTTTACAAATAAATATCTGAAAAGTGTGTCGTGCATTTGTATTCAGCCCCCTTTACTCTGATACCCCTAACTAAAATCTAGTGGAACAAATTGTCCTCAGAAGTCACCTAATTAGTAAATAGAGTCCACCTGTGTATAATTTAAGCTCAGTATGAATACAGCTGTTCTGTGAAGCCCGCAGAGGTTTATTAGAGAACCTTAGTGAACAAACTGCATCATGAAGGTCGAGGAAAACACCAGACAGGTCAGGAATAATAAAAACATCCTATGCTTTGAACATCTCACAGAGCACTGTTCAATCCATCATCCGTAAATGGACAGAGAATGGTACAAAATGCAAACCTACCAGGACATGGCCATGCACCTCAACTGACAGCCTGGGCAAGGAGTGCACTTCACAAATCTGGCCTTTATG
Source organism: Rana temporaria (assembly GCF_905171775.1). NCBI lineage: Eukaryota > Metazoa > Chordata > Amphibia > Anura > Ranidae > Rana > Rana temporaria. The sequence continues at coordinate 83,417,919 of NC_053494.1, read as the reverse complement.
GAAAAGTGGCAAGAAGAAAGCCATTGTTTAAAGAAAGCCATAAGAAGTCCCGTTTGCGAGAAGCCATGTGGGGGATACAGCAAACATGTGTGTAGCGCTACCCCCGAAGGAGCCGCTGGTTTTTGTTGGGATCGGCCTATTAAGTTACCTCTCAGTGTTGTCTAGGGGTGTAGTTGATGAGTAGAGTAGAGCAGTGAGCGAACGTCCAGCCAATAAATGAAGTTTTTCAATGCTTTATTTTCGGCCCAACATAGCCAACATCAACATGAGGTAGAAGGAAAGGTTGATGAAGTGATAGAGAACTTTGCGGTATCAAGCCTGGATATGAACAGAGCAATCCTGCTCTTAGTAGCACAGTAGTAGTAGTTACAGTTCGTCGCCACTCTAGCCAGAGTGGGTGAAGTGCCCCCGGACAGACTTCTCCCACAAGCATGGCAACCGAAGTGTCACTTTAGGTTGCTGGGAGGAACAGGCCTCTGCCACAGACCCGGCTCTAGGGACCTCTGCCACAGGTCTAATACTTGGATGAGTTGAACAAATTGAGCGAATCCTCCCAGTGAATTTAGTTAGGGTCACCAGGCGACAGTGGAAGTGTACCTGTCAATGTCCCAGTCCCCAGATCCCCAATGGTTCATTCAAGCCCCGTTGGACAACCTGCCTCCGGGTTCTCCTAAAGCCGACCCCCATCGAACAACACCCAGCCTGGGATCTTCTCAGTAAAGCGGGGGACCCAGTAAGTCACTGGTGCCCCTCTCAGCAACATGAAGCTCAGCGTAGCGTGTGACCCTGGCCTAGTAGGCCATCGCTATGGTCCGTTGAATGCGCACACCGTAAAAGTGTGTGACGCACCTGGAACCTGGAACCCGCGAAGAACCACACAAAATAGCGTTTGCCACAGATATACTCTCCCCTAGCATACCCTGCGAGGGAAAACTCCTCTAATTGGCTGCTGGGGAAAAGTGGCTCTGCCAGAACCCCTCTAGCGCCACCTGTCGCCCAGGGATGGGATCGCTACATACTCCCCCCACTTGAAATGACACTGTCCCCAGGGTCCTAAGGCATTCAAGCCTGAATGCCAGCCTGCTACCTGCTAAACAGTATAGAAAAGTAGAAAAGAGAGAGCATAATTTAAAACATTAAATTACAATATCAGCAATTTAAATAACATATGACAATACACACATACACAACCCTATCTAGCTGCCCATTCTCCGCAGTGTTGATAGTAGGTGGGTCCAGAACCTGCATAAGAAAAATGTAAAAGAAACATACACAATAGACATCCTGTCATATCAATATAATTACTTATCTATATACAACCTCCAAGATCAGAATTGAAACTGTACACTCGGGCCCGAGCGCAAAATTTCCCTTCCTCCCGAAGAGTCCTAAGTGTAAGTGCTTAAAGGAGTTCTCTGACCTAAAAGTTTTAACCCCCGCTGTGCCCGGGCTGTAAAAAAATAGAAAATAAACTGTCACTTACCTGCCTACGATCCCCCGTTGTTCCGATATCGCCGTCCCGTTCTCCGGTCCCGGGCCCCTTCCGCTTCCTGTGTGTCGGTGACTCATAGTGCGCTCAGCCTATCAGCGGCCGCAGCAATGTCCCGTCGCGGCCACTGATAGGCTGAGCGCACTATGAGTCACCGACACACAGGAAGCGGAAGAGACCGGGACCGGAGAGCGGGACGGCGATATCGGAACAACGGGGGATCGTAGGCAGGTAAGTGACAGTTTATTTTCTATTTTTTTACAGCCCGGGCACAGCGGGGGTTAAAACTTTTAGGTCAGAGAACTCCTTTAAGCAATATTTACTCTGTACTCTGTTTGCAATAATCTAAAAATATAAAAGAACTGTATGTACATTTCTGTCCTGCAATGTAAACGTTGCAGTACACTGCCCCTAGCGGTCAGTGCGCTGGTACTGCGGCAGTCCAGTTCAAGTGCAAATAGCAGCAAAAGGGAAGTGAAAAGGCAAAATAAGTCTCTTCTCGCTGAATCTTCCTGTACTGCTGTGGAGAAGTTGGCAAGGTCCCACTCTAATTGACTGAACCCAACCCCTCTGAAGTTCTTCATATAAACTGTAATATGGATCCGGAGGGGCCAGGGGGAAAAGAGAAAACTGGGAGAAACAACAAAAGTGGGGGAAAAAAGAATCCTCGTCCAAAACTTCTTCAAAGTGTTAATGCCAGACAATGCAGACATGCAGATCACTTATAAAAGCGTGGGTCTGGCAGGATAATGATGGTGCCAACGGCAGTGGTCGTGGTGGTCGAAAACACCTGGTCTTCTCTTTCAGGCGACTTCAGCATGACCCGATTGCTGTAAATGTGACGACCGTAACTCCAGTCGCGGTGGCAGCGCTCAAATTTAACTCTTAAACAGGAGAGCCTAGGGTCTGCGCCCACCAAAATACGAGGTACTTTTAGGTGTGTCCATATGGCCTCTTGGCACCAAGCTTCCCGTTCCTGATCAATTTGTAGCAAAAGGGAAGGTGGCACATATGGGTATTCGTACCTGTGTTGGGTAGCAACTCTCTGGATCACCAAGCGCTGCAGTCTGGCCAGACTTGGCAAAGTATGTAGGTCCCCACGTCCTGGCAGTACTATTGCGTCCGGTGCCCTCTTTAGTGGGGGAGCAACAAAGGGCAACAACATTTAACTCACCGACTCCCCAGGTTAGACATGAGACGTCCATGGACAGCTGCTGGGACCCACGCGATTCGCTCCGGCTGGAGCGTTTCTTCCTCCTTCGAGTACCATGGAAGGCACGGGATCCTCCGGGGCCCTGCAACTCAGGGGACCGGGACTCGAAAATGTAGTCAGGAAGGTCACCGTCATCAGTCAAGGAATCATCCGATAAAGGGTCAAAATCCGACAATTGCAACTCTTCTGCTGGTAGATAACCGCAGGGTTTGACCGTTGTAGAGTCTCTCGGCCAGTCCGACAAAGAGTGTTGAATAGGTAGGCCTCGACCGCGGCCTTCGGAGGCTGGAGCAGGTCCTGCTCCTAAAGAGGCACACCACACGGAGACCACTGTAGAGGTGGCTGTCTCCGACGTGGTTTCGGCCTGGGTACCAGTCACTTCAGTTGAGCTGGTCACGCTGGATGGGTCACCTTCTTGGTCCGGGCCATCCACAGGGCTTACCTCCGATGAGCGAGGTGGCGAGGCAGCCAAGGGCAGGGTCAAGGTGGACGACACTGAGATTATCTCAGGATCCCGGACTTCTGGTTCCACTATAGCTACCGACAGGGATGGCTCCGGCCATACGATCTCCTCCTCCGCGGTAATGGTGGCGGTGATAAAGTTCACCTGGTACTCCTTGCGTGGGGGTTTTTGTGGCCACAAACAAATAGGCCCGGCATCGCTGGCATCAGGCAAAAGGCTGTATCTTCACGATAAATCCCCGCAACGGGGACAGGTCAGGCCCAGCATCTCCGTTCCGGCACTGCACAAGAGCACGAACTGTCCCTGGGTGGACAAGCGGATACCCGTATCTGTCACTGGCAGAACAGGCTGAGAACCCTCGATGGAGGGGTTGGAGGCCTCAATCGCAGGGCAGCAATGCCCGGTTGCAAGAAGGCAGACAGCTTCCACGTGGTCCTCCTTCTCTCAGGTGGGCGGTGTTCTGCTGGGTTGGCGCGAGACTCTGTGATACGTCTCACACAGGGGAGGGTGGCTCCTCCCACTTGAAGAACTTGTCCAGACATGTTGCAGGCGCGTGTTATGCTGCACGTACGCCCAAGCTTTTTTTTTCACAAGAAAACGTACACCCAAGCTTAACTGTGCGAGGTTAACTCCCTCGTAGCCGGACAGTTCAAAATACATGACACTTTGCTCTTTAGTAAATTGCTACTCACAATTTATGTTGCGAGAGGTAACAGCCGAAATCCCGGACGAGCCCCCACGTGTATCGCTACCCCCGAAGGAGCCGCTGGTTGTTTGTGGGATCGGCCTATTAAGTTACCTCTCAGTGTTGTCTAGGGATGTAGTTGATGAGTAGAGTAGAGCAGTGAGCGAACGACCAGCCAATAAATGAAGGTTTTCAAATGCTTTATTTTCGACCCAACATCAACATGAGGTAGGAAGGAAAGATTGATGAAGTGATAGAGAACTTTGCGGTATCAAGCCTGGATATGAACAGAGCAATCCTGCTCTTAGTAGCACAGTAGTAGTAGTTACAGTTCGTCGCCACTCTAGCCAGAGTGGGTGAAGTGCCCCGGACAGACTTCTGTCACAAGCCTGGCAGCCGAAGTGTCACTTTAAGCTGCTGGGAGGAACAGGCCTCTGCCAAAGACCCGGCTCTAGGGACCTCTGCCACAGGTCTAATACTTGGATGAGCTGAGCAAATTGAGCAAATCCTCCCAGTAAATTTAGTTAGGGTCACCGGGTGACAGTTGAAGTGTACCTGTCAATGTCCCGGTCACCAGATCCCCGATGGTTCGTTCAAGCCTTAGGAGGTGTCTCAACGTGTCTTAGGAGGGGGGGCGCTCTCTCATCCCCCCTCTTTTCCTGCGGCCGGTCAGGCTGCGTGCTCGGATAAGGGGTCAGGTGTGGATTCTTGAGGGAACTCCATTTTTTTTTACATTTGGGGTGGAGTTCCCCTCAATATCCATACCAGACCTGAAGGGCCTTGTAATTGAATTTGGGGGGACCCCCACGCTTTTTTTTCTTTATGAATGATGTAACAGGAGTGACTTTTGGGCACAGATTGAGCCAGGAGATGGGGTGGCAAGTGAATCATAATTCATGTATTACATGAGATGGGACATTAATAATAATTCATGTTTGCAGGATGTCTTGAGATATCACAAGTTGTTGGCTTATTCAATGTGGGGACACATTCTGTTGAAAGGTGTTAATTGCATCTACTCCTAGACATTTCATTGTCCATTGTGTAAAGGTGTGACTACCTGTCTGTTGGAGACAGAACGTCTGTCTAACGATGTGGATTGAAGGGAACTCATTGTGTGATGATATTTTGTGTGAATTCTATTGATAAAAGTATGTGATTGAAGCCCCATGGTGTGAAGGGGGGTGGAGATTTCAGTGTCCCTTTGATTACGGTCACCTGCTTGTAACTGCATAAAAAGCTGAGAAGAAACCATTAAAGCATTCTAGCATTGGAAGCCAGAAAGCACAGAGCTGTGTCTCGTCTTATTCTGGGAATGGGATGGACCGGGTCCTGTTGGTTGGAGTGTCGATAAGCTGTCGTGGGGTGATGGAAGGTCGTAAACGGTGGTGACCGTTACAAATGACTTTTCGGCAATTCATTAAAGCCGCAAGTGATTTTAAATGTCTTTTTTTCCTTCAGAAATTACACTTTGTGCAGAGACAGTTCTAAGCACGGGAAACATGCGCTACTTCACATGCATGCTATACACCCACCCCCCCCCAGGTACGAAATTTAAAGGAATATTTCACTTTTATTGTTTCACTTTAAGCATTCATAAAATCACTGCTCCCGAAAAAACAGCTGTTTTTAAAACTTTTTTTTGCATTGATACATGTCCCCTGGGGCAGGACCCAGGTCCCCAAACACTTTTTAGGACAATAACTTGCATATTAACCTTTAAAAAAAGCACTTTCGATTTCTTTTTTTTAATACATTTTTATTTTTCTCTTTCGTATATCAGCATTTACAACATTCTTTTTCTTTTTCTATTTCATAATGCATTTTCATAACCCAAGTAAGAAATACTCATTATACATTATATATCACCTTGAAAAAAAAAAGAAATTTTTTAGATTTTTAGATTTCTACACTTTAACGGGGCTCTAAAGTTCACACAAACTTTTTGTCTCTTCGCAGGTTTTGGTGCGAACCGAACGGGGTGGTGTTCTGCTCATCCCTACTATTTTTCAAAGAAGAATGGACACAAATGTCACTCTGTAGAAAGCTAGTAGAGACATCCCCAAAAAGACTTGTAGCTGTAATTGCAGCAAAAAGTGGCTATACAAAGTATTGGGGGCTAAATACAAATCCACGCCACATTTTCTGCATATTTATTGGTAAAAAAAATGAAAACCATTTATCATTTTCCTTCCACTTCACAATTATGTGCCATTTTTTGCTGGTCTATCACATACAATCCCAATAAAATACATTTACGTTTTTGGTTGTAACATGACAAAATGTGGAAAATTTCAAGGGGTATGAATACTTCCCTATTCCTACAATACACTTAACATAAAATAGATTTATCAAGTCTGCACCCATAAAAGCATGGGGAATGGACTTGGGGAAGATGTATCCCCCTGAAAAATGGCAAAAAGCACTATGCTCTACCTACACAGCCACAAAAACATCAATCTATGGAAAATTACCCCAAATGTCCTCCTAAGCTGGTATCTGACCCCATACAGAATCCCAAAACCTTATCACTATGCTGGAGGGGATGTGGAGCCACAGGTACACTCCACCACATCTCCTGGGCTTGCCCTGCGGTATCCCACTTTTGGGCATACATTTTCTGGCTGATTAATCAAATCTTCAGGATAGCAATTCAGATGTTAGCAGGAACAGCACTATTTTCCCTAGACCTTGACTCTACACCACATAAACGAAAGATTCCAGTATTACTGGCAACCCGTCTGTCTCTGGTCCAGCACTGGAGAGACCCCCAAATCCCATCTATAAACAAAATAATCCAAATTACTCACACACATGCCACTTATGAGCTGCTCCTTGCATCATCTTCTGGAAGATACCAAGCCACTAGTTTACCTTGGAAACCATGGCTTAATTGACATGCTCAAAACAAAGTTAAATGAACATTAACCACTTCAGCCCCGGAAGAATTTAATCGCAATAAGTGTATATTGATTGGTTTGCGCAAAAGTTATACCGTCTATAAAATAGGGAATAGATTTACAGCATTTTTTTAATTTATTTTTTATTAGTAATGGTAGCGATCTGCGATTTTTATCGTGACTGCAACACATCGGACACTTTTGACACTATTTTGGGACCATTGTCATTTTTATACGGCGATCAGTGCTATAAAAATGCACTGATTACTGTGTAAATGGCACTGGCAGGGAGGAGGTTAAACACTAGGGGGTGATCGAGGGGTTAAGTGTGTCCTAGGGAGTGATTATAACTGTGGAGGGATGGCATGACAGAGATCACTGCTCCTGATGACAGGGAGCAGTAGATCCCTGTCATGTTTACTATGCCGTGATTTAAAGGAGACGTACCTGCACGCCCATTTGCACAGCTGTGCCATTGTGCCGACGTATATCGTCATGCGCTGGTCGACAATCGGTTAAAGAACTTCAAGACTGTATTGGCTTAATGCTTTGTTCTGTTCTGTTGTATTTATTTTCTCTACTGGGAGTCCCCGAGTTACGAACATCAAACTTGCGACTCCTACTTAAGAACAGGAGGCTGCATGGCCACTTTTTGACGGCGGGCACATTCGACAGAACCTTTTAGATGGCAGGGACATTCGATGGGACATTTTCGGCGGCGGGAACATTCGACGGAACCTTTTAGACAGCAGGAACATTCGACAGAACATGGTCACTTTTTGATAGCGGCCACATTCGACAGAACATCGGAAAATAACGTTCTGCGCATGCTGTTCTGACTTACAAACATATTCGACTTTAGAACAAACCTACCGTCCCTAACCCATTCGTAACTCGGGGACTGCGTATAGCCTTCCTCTTCACTGTATTCAATATTACATTCAATAAGTGCCTTATTCATAGAAATGTATCCTGCAAATAGTACTAATAAAAATAATTTGATGTCAATATATAACTTATATATTTTTTCTTCTGTCAACCTTTCACGCCTGTTGGCATAATGTTTGTAACCTTTTTTGTACATCTTCAATAAAAATATATTGAAAGAAAAGAAGATCTTGCAGTAGCATTTTAACAGAAAAAAACAAAAAACAACAAAAAAAAAAAAAAACAGAGTCTCATACAACACTTCATCCTCTAGAATAATATGTGTATTTGAATTCCTGGCAACCATTCAGTGTCACATGATTGCTTCAAAAATTCTGAAAAAAATAGTAAACCCATTAATAGGAAATGTCAATAAAGGCTTAACCTTTTTACTATATTGCACACAACGTACACAATATCAACTATGGCCCAGATTCACAAAGCACTTACGCCGACGTATAACAAGTTACGCCGACGTAAGTGCAAATGTGCGCCGTCGTACATGTGCGCCAGACCCACAAACTAATATGCGCCTAAATACAGGCTACACCCCGCCGACGTAGCTTGCTTACGCCGGCGTAGGGTGGGCGCACATTTAGGCTGGGAGCATGGTTCCGCTCCCATTGATTAGCCATTCAAACATGCAAATGAGGGAAATACGGCGATTCACCAACGCGCGTGTGCCCGGCCCATGCTACGAGAGATGCGCGTAAGTTGTACGTCCGGCGTAAAGTTATTCTCCATAAAGGAGGTGCAACCCAGCAACAGACATGCTCAGGTCTGCACCAGGGAACACAAGCCGGCGTATTGTGCGTTGGACATGTGTGTGGCTGGGCGTACATTATGTTCACGGGGTACGCAGTGATCCGGCGTAGCTTAGGCAGTTGTGCCGGCGTGGTTATGAGCAGGCGCAGGGGGGTGTGCTGTGCATGCTTCCACGTCACGGCGCATGCGCAGTTCGTGATACGTACTGTACCTGTCTGGCGCTAGGCCCATCATTTGCATGGGGTCACACTTCATTTGCATGGGATGCCCACTTCCACCTACGCCGGCGCAGCGTTGGGAGCACTGGCTTGCTGAACGCAATGCTTGCCTCTCTGCACTGCGTTGGCGTAGCGTATAGTGTTTGCTCTACGGCGGAGTAATCTGCGCCTTGCTCTCTGTGAATCTGGGCCTATATGTTAAAAAAACCTAATGCAGCGTACACACAGCCGTTTTTCGGGTTCTAAAAAATTTTTTTTTTATGTCATTAAAAACTATCGTGTGTGGGCTTCAGAGCATTTTTCGTTTTTAAGGTTGTAAAAAATGGTCGTGTGTGGGCTTTAACGACGTGAAAAAAACACGCATGCTCAGAAGCAAGTTATGAGACGGGAGTGCTCGTTCTGGTAAAACTAGCGTTTGTAATGGAGTAAGCACATTCATCACGCTGTAACAGACAGAAAAGTGCAAACCGTCTTTTACTAACACAAAATCAGCTAAAGCAGCCCAAAGGCTGGCGTCATCCAAATGGAACTTCCCCTTTTATAGTGCCGTTGTACATATTGGGCCAGATTCAGGTACAGTTTTACGGGCAAGTGCTTGATTCACAAAGCACTTGCCTGTAAAGTTGCGGCGGCGTAGCGAAAATCCCTCCGGCGCAAGCCCGCCTAATTCAAATGATCGAGTAGGGGGCGTGGATCATTTAAATTAGGCGCGTTCCCACGCCGAACGTACTGCGCATGCTCCGTTTTGAAATTTCTTGCCGTGCTTTGCGTGAAATGACGTCGCACCAACGTCATTTTTTTAACGTGGACGTGAGTTACGTCCTTTCCTATTCACGGACGACTTACGCAAAAAAAAAAAATTGAAATTCGACGCGGGAACGACGGCCATACTTTAACATGGCACGTCTATCTATACGCCACTAAATAGCAGCTTTAACTATACGCCGGGAAAAGCCAACTAGCGTCAACGTAAGAGAATGCGACGGCCGCGCGTACCTTCGTGAATCGCCGGAAAAAGCTAATTAGCATACCCGACGCGGAAAATTACGCAAACTCCACCCAGCGGGCACCGAAGTATTACACCTACTATCCGAAGGCGTACAAAGCCGTACGCCTGTCGGATCGAAGCCAAAAGCCGTTGTATCTTGGTTTGAGGATTCAAACTAAAGATACGACGTGGCAAATTTGAAAGTATGCCGGAGTATCAGTAGATACTCCGGCGTACTTCTTCGTGAATCTGGCCCCTAGTACGTCACCCCGCTTTGCTAAAGCATTTTTTCACGATCGTGTGTAGGCAAGGCCGTTTTAATGATCGGGTTGAAAAAAACGTTGTTTTTTTCTTGACCCTTAAAAACGTAATTTTTTATAACCCGAAAAACGGTCGTGTGTACGCGGCATAAGATTTACATTTAACTGGGGTCCAATTCCCAACATTGGTTCTCACAGTTTATACTACTTGACTTGATTGTTTTTAAAACATCCGTTTGGACACTCATACTAAAAATAAACTTACAACGGTAGGTCAGAGGATATTACACTTTCAGAAATATGAGTCTAATATCAAATCATTTAGACTTACGCGCTTAATTTAACATACCTTTTCCCACGCTCTCTCTACGTTAAGCAACGTAGCAACCAATTTTGGATTTGCCTGATAACCATCTTCTGTAAAGGACAAATCTTTGCCATCCCAAGTCACATTTAACATAAATCTGCAAAAAGAAAGAAAAAGATAATGTAATAATAAGGCCATTAAGTGCTTAGTAAGAACATTAGTTTAGTCATAAAAACAGATACAATTAATGCTTCTGGAACCATGCTCTGGGCGCATGGGACACTTCACAGCATGGACTGAATTCCCCTGGAGTAGCCATAGAATTATAAGTGTATCTATCACTGCCTTTATTAATCCCGGACACCAAGAGAGCCCCCAGAGCCTGCAGTTCCTGTGATCAGAATAATAGCCTGAAGTCATCAGGATCTCATCTTACATGTGAATTACCCCTGCATGGGTGATAGGAGCTGGTGAGTGGGGACCCAGGAGGGGGGAGCACAAAAGTCACCTGCTGAATATTTGCCACAAAGAGCACTTTTCATTTTGGAACTTCTTGAGGATTGTCCCATACAGTTTATCAGTAACTGAATGGATGCGGTCACTGTTTGGAGCAAATTCACATGGACAATGTTTTGAATCTCACCAGTAGACACATGGTTTTATGACTGGTGTCACTTCTGTAACGTCACTGGTTTATATGTATATATTTTTTCACAGATTTATCACTCATTACATTATCTAGTGCAGTGATTCTCAACCTTTTTAGTGCCGTGACCCCTTGATAAAATTTCCCAAGTTGTGGGGACCCCTAACAGTAAAATTATTTTTGTAGCATGGGTTGTCAGCACTCAAGGCGAGACAAGTAAATTGCGTCCCTAACCCATGGACATTTAGCGCTCCCTGAGTCCCTTCCACTGGTACAGTATTAAAACCCCTTATGGTTCATTTTGGGATGTACCACTCCCTCTTTCTCTTTGTTCTCCGTTCTTTCCCTTTTATTTCTCTATGTCCTAATTTCTTGTTTTATTTCCCCCATCCCTCTCTCTAGCCGTCTTGTTCTTTCTCTTATTCTTTCTCTCCCTTTTTCTTTGTTCCTCCCAACATACACCCAATTTTATTGGTGGTACATATTAGTCATATATAGTGAGACCTGTTAGATTACTCTTCAGGTTTAGGTAGCACCACTACCCCATTCCCTTTTCCTTAAGAAACCAATTGATTTACATACGATGCAGCTGTTTTAAATTACATTGTTTTACCCACCAAGCTGACTTTTCCATCTGAAATTTCCCACACAGATATTACACTTGAAATCTATTTGCTGTTTTCATGATTACTATCCCTAACCATTTTTCTTCCAAGCCTTAGGCCTTGTACACACGACCGGATCTGTCCGATGAAAACGGTCCGCGGACCGTTTTCATCAGACATGTCCGCTGGGATCATTTGGTCTGATGGCTGTACACACCATCAGACCATATTCCCCGCGGACAGGATACGCAGTGACGTGGCCACGCCGTGGCCGCGACGATGACGCGGTGACATGTGCGACCCTGGAAGGTCAATGCTTCCACGCATGCGTCGAATCACTTTGACGCATGCGAGGGCTTTCGGCCGAGCGGACATGCCCGGTGAGTCATACAGACGACCGAACATGTCCGACGGACAGGCTTCCAGCGGACATGTTTCTTAGCATGCTAAGAAACATTTGTCCGCTGGAACCTGTCCGCTCGGCCGGGAATCCGGTCCGGTCGGCCATACAGACGACCGAACATGTCCGTGGAAACTGGTCCGCGGACCAGTTTCAGCAAACATGTTCGGTCGTGTGTACGAGGCCTTGATTCAATTTTTCACCTTAGGTGGCCAGCCCGATTTCCCTTTTTGCGGTTATAGAGTAGTTTTCAAACTTTTAAAAAAAAAATCCAAACCATACATTTTCTGAAAGCACAGAATCAGTAGAATTAAAAAAATGAAACATTTTTATACTAATTTTTTAATTCCACGATAGACGCACAAACAAATATATTTTAATACAGATACACAGATTATAAACAATAGGGGCAGATCCACGTACATCGGCGCATATATAGGCCGGCGTAGCGCATCTCATTTACGTTACGCCGGCTCAACTTAGAGAGGCAAGTACCGTATCCTCAGAGTATTTGCGGCCGGCGCAACCTAAATTCCTAGGCGTAAGCCGGCGTAATTGAAAGTAGGAAGGAAGTGGGCGTGTTCCATTGAAATGAGCCGTGACCCCATGCAAATGAAGGGCCGAACGGACGTCGCATGCGCCGTGACACTGACTATGTTCAGCGCCTCTCTGCGCATGCTCAGAACTAGGCCCGGCGTAATCAGTGAGATACGAACTAGGCCCAGCGTAATTAGTGAGATACGCCCAGGGCATAAATACGCCCAGACATGCGCCCGTCCAGTGCAAAAGTACATCCATTTGTTTCCCCCCCTGAAGCAAGGTACTTTTGTTCTTTTCTTTGTAGCTGTTTGATTTAGAGCCATGTTTGCTCAAGCAGCTCAGAAGAAGAGAAAGCTAAATTTTACCACACAGGAGAAGGCGATCATTATCCGGGCCATAGCCCAGTATGATACATTTCTTCATGGGGCAGAGAGTGCCAATACCACCCAGGCCAGGAGGAGAGAGATCCTGGCACTGATTGCTGCAGATATCAATGCGTTGGGGAGTGAGGTCAGATCCCCCAATGACATTTAAAAAAAAAAAAAAAGACCTGCGGCGCCTGGTCCAAGGTAAGCTGGCCAGGATGAGCACTCATGCCAGGGGCACTGAAGGGGGACCAGCAACTACCGAGACGCTCACTGCTGAGGAGCAGGTGGTTGCCCAGTGCCTCCACAGGCATCAAGTGGAGGGAGTGGAGGGCTTTGACTCCATTGCAGATGCCTTGAGGACAGGTAAGTGTGTTTTATCTCCTATCTGGTGTGTAGCATGTGTGGGGGTGGAAGGGAACATGTGACAAGTGTGTGGATCCTCCAACATGTGAATGTTTTGTGCCATCCACAGATGTGCAGGAGGGTGCTGGGCCATCTGGCCAGTCCACACCATCCCCCAGACATTAGGCTGAGTCAGACCACCTGGCAAACCAGGAGTCCTCTGTGGAAGGGAGTGGCCACACCTCTCCTCAGGAGGTGGTTGAGGAGGAGGAGGTGATGAGTGGGAATGAGGTGAGGCTCCATTTGGAGGAGTCTTCCCCTGTGGCTGGCACCAGTCAGCTCTCCATCAGGGGTAGCCCCTCCCGCTCCTCCCCCAACAGGGCTTCCCCCCCAAGGGTCTCCCCTTCTCCAAGGCCCCAAGCCACTTCAGGACCCAGGAAGGTGGCTGGGAAGACAAGGGGGGTGTCAGATGTTCTCCCTGAACACCTCAGGAAGGACCAGGCCCGCCAGACCCGCCATATGAGTATGGACCACATGGCCCAAAGCATGGCCTCCGTGAAGGAAGCTGTGGAGGAGTTGGGCTGCAATTCCTCAGCTGTGGTCACCTGCCTGGCTGATCTGCAGGCCACCACAGCAGGTCTGGGTGAGAAGTTCCACGCCCTGACAGAGGCTGTCAGGGACAACACGGCAGCCATCCAGGTGGGGGTGCGGCTGCAGGCGGACACCAATGCTGTCCTCACCTGCATCGCCCTGGCGTTGGAGGGCAGGCCACCAGGCGTGAAGAGACCAGGGGATGCTCCTCCTCCTGGTTCCCCCCCATGAGTCTCCCATGAGGGGCCGGGGACGCGGCCGCGGCAGGCGTGGGGCACGGCAGCGCCGTTAATATTTTTTGGATTTTTTTCTGTTCGACTCAGGTTATGAGTGTTTTATGTTTTTTTTTGGAATATACTCAGGTTATGAGGTTTTTTTTTTTGCAGCCAAAGCACACGGTTAGTAGTGCAGGCTACAGTGTGACTGGTGTTTGAATGTGGGGGTGACATTCCTGCCGGAAAAGGGGTGTCACCCTTGGTCGTCGGGGAGAAGTGATCCCCAGGACCAGGGAAAAGTGATCCCCAGGTCCGTGTGAATGGTGTATGAATGTACAGCAACATATTTGGAGCCTTGCCGTGGCGTTGCTGCTCCCAAGTCCTGAATGGTGTGATGTGGATGTGGGGTGTGTGCTAGGGACCACAGTGGTGTGCATGCGTGCATTCTCCTTATGCCATGATGAATGTGTGTGTTTAACGTGCAAAGATGCCTACTGTGAGGCATCTCCTGACTGCTCTTCCTTCAGAAGACGGGGTATCCTCGGTTAGGGGGGGATTGTCTGGTTCAGGGGTCAGGTCATCACGTAGGTCAATCTCCAGGCCCTTTCTCACGGCGAAGTTGTGTAGCATGCAACATGATCTGGCACACAAAGTTTGGGGAATACAACAGGGTCCCCCCGGACTTATCCAGGCATCGGAAACGGGACTTCAGGAGGCCAAAGGTGCATTCCACCGCTGGGTGTTTGGCACGGATGTGCCATATGAGGCATTAGGCATTGGCTATCACCTGTACGTTGATGGAATGCCAGTGCTTCCGATTGCGGTATATGTGCTCTGTGTCACGGGGGGGCCGTAGTGCCACATGTGTGCAATCAATGGTCCCCACGGTGCGTGGGAATCCTGCAATCATGTAGAAATCCCGCATTGCCTTCACCCGCAGATGCTCCTGGGTGGGTCTGATGATTTGGTGGGCCATGTGTCTGAGGATTGCGGGGACAACCTGGTGCACACATCTGCTAATGGAGGATTATGCCATCCCAGCCACAACTCCACTTGTACGCTGGAACGAGCCACTGGCAAGGAAATGGAGTGTTGCCAGTACCTTGACCAGTGGCTCCACTGCATGTGAGCGGTGTGTCTGGCTGGTGATGTCATCTTCAGGGTTGTGGCTAATTCCAGGTTGGCATCAGGGCTGAATCTGAAGATGCGATACACCTCAGAATCCCCCATGCCAAAGACATTTATGCGCGGTCGGTATATCCTCTCCCGTGCCCTCCTCTGTGCCCTCCCTTCTTCTACGCGCATGTAAATCCAGTAGTATAGCTATGACCATGGATGCCCCTGGCATGTTGGCATACAGATTGTTGTCCTGCAAGTGTGGATGCTCAGCTCGTCCCTAACCGTGCTGCTGAAGCTGCTCTCCAGCTGACCTGCACACATCTGGTGCAAAGTTACAGCTGCTTTTATGAGGGGTAACTTTAGACCAGACGTATGACTTATACGCGGCGTGCGTAGTCCGCATCGGGTGCACGTACGTTCGTGGATCGCCGTATCTCCCTCATTTGCATATTTGAATAGCAAAACAATGGTGCGTCCAGCGTATATTTGCGCCCACGATGCGCCGGCACAGAAAAATTACATTGGTCGGCGTATCTCGTTTTCAGGCGTATCAGGCGTATCTCATTTTGTGGATACGGCGCATAGTTACACTGGCGTATATACACACTTACGCCTTGCATCTCGAGATACGCCGGCGTAAGTGCTTTGTGGATCTGCCCCTTAAAGTGTAGCGCTGGACAATAAACCATATGCAACCATATGGTTCAATGAGTGAATATATATGTTAAAAAAAAGTGTAAAGTACCAAAAAAATATTTATACACATGTGCCAAAAGGTAAATAAAGTTCATACAATTCATATGAATCTATGTGAGTATCTCCCAACCAGAGGTAAAAAGGTGAAAATTCAATCAACAAGTGTAGACATCCAGTGATGAGAGACGGTCAAATGAATTACATCCAATACGTGGAGAGACCCGCCACCAGGAGGAGAAATGAAGGCTTACCAACTAGCATGTGACCACCCTTCTCAGGGGGGTCAAATCAGGCTCAGCAGAGTAATGGTCCTCACTGTAGCGTCAGGGTATCCTCTCAGGTACAGCCATCTGCAGATGTCACATCCGCACTTCCTAGAATGATGATCCGGAAGTGATCCACAAACTCGTTCCCGGGTTGAAATAAGTAAACATCCGGTAGTGAGGGATAAGCAATAACCAATGGGGGAAGAAAAAAAAACTTCCAATAGTGTTGACGTTCCTTAAGATGTTTATTGAAAAAGTATAGAAGATATATGGCAATGGGACCAAGTCCTCTAAAAATGATAGAAATAATAAAAACAGCGTTCTTTGCAAGGATAAAAAAAGCTCTGTGTTGTGTCAATCAAAAGTCCAGTTCGCGCATGCGCAGTACAAGTGCATGATGCCCTAGGACCGTTTCGTCACAACTGACGTCATTCAGGGGCACGCCCACGTACCTGCACACATGCTTTTTATTACCCAGAGTTGCCAGAGAAGCTCCCTCATTGGTTCTGCTACAGACTGACAAAAGGAAACAGTCCGTCCATGACACTAGTTGGGCATAAATAGTAATGCACCAACTGATAACAATAGAGTAAACATGAATTGCCTCTATAAAGCTATTTCGAGAAAGCAGTGCCGTCATGTGGATCACAGGGGAACTGCTGCTCATTATTTAAAATTAATTCAGTTAAAACCCCAAAAAATAATTAAACTTTAAAAATAAATTACAATAAAATAAATAGAGAACCCCAATAATTAAAATGAGTAGCCCCCCACATTCCCTCAGGAAATTAGTATATTAAAACCAAACAGGAACAAAAATGTCCTGTAAACTATTAATTTTCACAACTCGCATTCGGCGCTCTATAAGTATTTATTCCAATCCAATCCAATCCAATTCAAAAATGTAAATGTAAAATTTCCCCTGTTTGACAGAAACAGGGAGTATACAACTAGAAGGACCAAAAGAGAGGACACATCCTAAAGGAGTGGGACATCAACCATTATTTATAAAACAGTTGATGTCCCATTTCTTGTGGTTGAACTTGATAAGACTTGTGTCTTTTTCCAACCTAACTATGTAACTTTGGGCCAGATTCAGATACAATTACGTTGCTCCATGGCAGCGTAACGTATCTGATTTACGTTACACCGCCGCAGGTTTACAGCGTAAGTGCCTGATTCTCAGAACTCTTACCTGTAAACTTGCGGCGGTGTAACGTAAATGCGCTCGGCGCAAGCCCGCCCAATTCAAATGAGGCAGGCACCATTTAAATTAGGCGAGTTCCCGCGCCGAGCGTTCTGCGCATGCTCCGTTAGGAAATTTCCCGACGTGCATTGCGCAAAATTACGGCGACCCGATGTTTTTTTTTAAATGCGACGTGCGTTACGGCGTTTCGTATTCCCGGACGTCTTGCGCAAAAAAAAAATTCAAAATGTGACGCGGGAATGACAGCCATACTTTAACATGGCTGATCTAAAGATAAGCCATGTTAAAGCAGGTGTAACTTTGCGACGGGTAAAAATGACTAGCGACGATGTACAGGATTGCGACGAACGCGCGGATCTTCGTGGATCGTCGTAACTAGTCATTTGCATATTCTACGCCGACCGCAATGGCCTCGCCACCTAGCGGCTGGCCTAGAATTGCATCCTTAAGATCCGACAGTGTAATTCAATCACACCTGTCGGATCTTAGGGCTAGCTATGCGTAACTGATTCTATGAATCAGTCGCATAGTTAGGACGGCCGTAACACAGAGATACGACGGCGTATCAGGAAATACCTTGTTGTATCTCTTCTGTGATAGTGCTTAGACACTATGGGCCTGATTTACCAAGCCTTTACTCCATGACTCATGGAGTAAAAGCAGGAGTAGCAGCCGTTTGGCCATTTACTAAAGAAATACGCTGCTAGTGCAGTGTATTTCCCTAGTTACTAATGTGCTCCGTGCGCCCAGGAGAAGGTGCATTGTGCACCAGTACAGACCTGGCGCACGGCACATTAAACTGTAAATTGCGGGGGTTTGGGCGGGAGTTTATTAGGGGGGGGAGGTGGGGGGATGCAGGGGAAGTGAAGTGACATGTGTTTTAAAGTGTTTGGCGGGCCGAATTGAAAGGGAAAGGGTTTTTTGAAAACAGATCCCCGTACGCTTGCACAGTGCGCCTGAACCTCGGGAGGTTCATTTGCATACTGGGCATGCGCAGAGAGAAAAGTCAGGGATTCCCGTGCGCCTTGTCAGTACGCCGTGAAAATCTTGGTAAATACCAAGCGGCGTACCCGTGATTGCGCTGCGTGACGCGGCGCACGGGAATCTCCGAGCTGTTTTCAGCCCTGAAGGGGAACTCGGCGCCAAATTTCAAACTTGAAATCGGCGCGGGTCCCCCTTCAGGGCTACATTAGGCTCTTAGGCTTGGTCCGGAACGTGAGGGGTTAAACCCGCGCCGATTCGGCGCGGGGGTCCCCCCCAGATCCAAACCAAGCCCTCATCCCAAGCATGCAGTCTGGCCCGGACAGGAATGGGGGAGGGGACGAGCGAGCGCCCCCCCCCCTCCTGAGCCGTACCAGACCGCATGCCCTCAACATGGGGGAGTGTGTGCTGTGGGGGAGGGGGGCACTGCCCCCCCACAGCACTCTTGCCCCCATGTCGATAGGGACAAGAGCCTCTTCCCGACAACCCTTGCCATTGGTTGTCGGGGTATGCGGGCGGGGCTAATCGGAATCTGCGAGCTCCCTTTAATAAGGGGGCCCCCAGATGCCGGCCCCCCACCCTATGTGAATGAGTATGGGGTACATCGTACCTCTACCCATTCACATGGGGGAAATGTAAAGTAAAAAAAACACACCACACAGAATAAAATATTTTATTAATCTGCTCCGGAGCCCCCCCTTTCTTCTTTAGCTCTCTTAGAAGGGGGGGTTTCTTCTCTCCCGATCTTCCGCCGGGACCCTGGGCTTCGGTGATTTCTGCCGGAGGAGGGCGCCATCCCTCGGTCCTCTCCGGAGCCTTCCGCCGGATGCCCCCACCCCATTTAAGCTCTTTTTCATTAGGGAGGGGCATCCGGACTTCGGGGTCTTCTGCCGGGGGATGGCGCCTATCCCCCGGTCTTTCCGGTGCCTTCCGCCAGGGTTCCGGTCTTCCTGGTCTTCTGCCGGGGGTGCGCCAACTCCCAGGTCTTTTCTCTTCTGTCTTCTCTGCTCCCTCTTCTGCCTGGCTCCCCCGCGGAGCCAGGGCTTTCTTCCGTCTTCTTTCTTCTCTCTTCCTTCTTCTGCCTGTCTCCTCCGCGGAGCACAGGGCTTGTCTCCGCTGTCTTCTTCCTTCTCTTCCATTCGATGTTGACACGACGAGGTTCCGCGCTGACATGCCGTGTCAGCGGCGGGCATGGACTTATATAGGGTAATGCCACCATGTGACCTCAACCCATGTGACATCACATTCCCATCATGCCCAGGGAATGTGATGTCACATGGGTTGAGGTCACATGGTGGCATTACCCTATATAAGTCCATGCCCGCCGCTGACACGGCATGTGTCCTCCCTAATGAAAAAGAGCTTAAATGGGGTGGGGGCATCCGGCGGAAGGCTCCGGAGAGGACCGAAGGATGGCGCCCTCCCCCGGCAGAAATCACCGAAGCCCAGGGTCCCGGCGGAAGATCGGGAGAGAAGAAACCCCCCCTTCTAAGAGAGCTAAAGAAGAAAGGGGGGGCTCCGGAGCAGATTAATAAAATATTTTATTCTGTGTGGTGTGTTTTTTTTACTTTACATTTCCCCCATGTGAATGGGTAGAGGTACGATGTACCCCATACTCATTCACATAGGGTGGGGGGCCGGAATCTGGGGACCCCTTTATTAAAGGGGTCTCTCAGATTCTGATAAGCTCTCCGCCCGCATACCCCGACAACCAACGGCCAGGGTTGTCGGGAAGAGGCTCTTGTCCCTATCGACATGGGGGCAAGAGTGCTTTGGGGTGGGGGGGCAGTGCCCCCCTCCCCCACAGCACACACTCCCCCATGTTGAGGGCATGTGGTCTGGTATGGCTCAGGAGGGAGGGGGGCGCTCGCTCGTCCCCACCCCCATTCCTGTCTGACCAGACTGCGTGCCTGGGATAAGGGCTTGGTTTGGATCTTGGGGGGGACCCCACGCAATTTTTTTTTGCGCGGGTTTAACCCCTCATGTTCCAGACCAAGCCTAAGAGCCTGGTATGCACCTGGAGGGAACCCACCTTATTTTTTTTTGGGGGGGTCTGGAGTTCCCCTTCATGAACAGCGATCTGTCATTTACACATGTCAGTCCCCCCCCCTACAGTTAGAACACACCCAGGGAACATATTTAACCCCTCCCTCGCACCTAGTGTTAACCCCTTCCCTGCCAGTGGCATTTTTTGAGTAAGCAATGCATTTTTTACAGCACTGATCGCTAGAAAAATGCCAATGGTTCCAAAAAAGTGTTCGATGTGTCCGCCATAATGTCGCAGTACCGATAAAAATCGCTGCTCGCCCCAATAACTAGTTAAAACAACAAAAAAAAAAATTGTAGACGCTATAACTTTTGCAAAAACCAAACACTAAACGCTATTTGCGATTTTTTGGAACCAAAAAGATGTAGAATACGTATCGGCCTAAACTGAGGGGTTTTTTAGTTTTTTGAATATATATTTTTGGGGATATTTATTATAGCAAAAAGTAAAAATAATTTTTACATATGTGGGCGGGACTTACGCAAGTCCCGCCCACATATATAAACATCGTTCAAACCACACATGTGAGGTATTGACGCGTGCGTTAGAGCGAGAGCAATACTTTTACCACTAGACCTTCTTTGTAACTATAAACTGGTAACCTGGAAAACAAAGAAAAAGGTCGCCTATGGGGATATTCACGGAATTCATTTTGGCCCCATTGCAGGAGTGTTTCCAATAGTAAAGCGTGACATGTAAGGTATCTATTTACTCAGTGTAACATCATCTTTCACATTATCCCCAAAAATTGGGCTCACTTTTGTGTTTTGTTCATTTTTAACCACTTGAGCCCGGACCATATTTCTGGTCAATGACCGGGCAAGTTTTTGTGATTCGGCGCGGCGTCGCTTTAACTGACAATTGCGCAGTCGTGCGACGTGGCTCCCAAACAAAATTGGCAACCTTTTTTTTCACACAAATAGATTATTAAATGTGCGTGTTTACTTCTGTCTTTAACACCTCCCCTTCAGGCTGGAAAGCATCAGATCAGGGGAAACAAAAAAAAAAAAGCTCTCATTCCATTGCAGCTTGGTTCCTACATGTGTGATGAACTGAGCATGCTCAAACACTTAGAAAAAAAATATCCTTTCTTTTTAAAAGGTGAAAAACACTCCTTGGATGCTCATAGAGCGTGGTTTGGATTAATTGCAGGTGTGCCCAATTACAAGCTCACCCAAACTAGAGACTGCAATTTGTTCATGTGATTTCAATTGCTTCATTACTAGCACTGTTATAAAAAGCTTGGATCGATCAGTCCTCAGCTGCCCTCAGAAGGGGCAGGCTGGCAGAAATGCTGTTGCTAAACACAAATGTGGTTTGTTGCATGGGTTTTGTTTTATTTTGCCAATGGGTTTGGTTTATTTTTAAATGATGTTCACTTTGATGTATTTGTCTATGTGGCCTTATTTTATGAAAAATGTGTGAAGCTATGGTTATTTAGAATTTTGAAATGTATTTTTGTTTGTTTGTCTTTTTTTGCTTTCCTTGTTTTGTTGACCAATAAAAATTACTTTAAAATTGTTAAGTTTGTCTGTTACTTTTTCATGCTACATATGTTGACAGCTGCAGCTGAACTAGGTTTGGGCCTAACAAATTATGTGTGATTTTTGTCTAAGCTTCTTTCCTGGTGTGTAATCATGAAATGTTTGCCATGTTTATTCTCCATGACTTTAAAGACAAAAACTGGTAAGTATTTTATTTATTCTGCAGTGGTCCTCAGCCCTCAAGTACCCCCGACAGGACATGTTTTGTGGATTTCTCTTATCAAGAATTGCTGTCCAGACTGTATTTTAAAGCACATGTGCAAGATGAAGGAAAACCTGCAAACATGGCCTGTGGGGGGGGTTTGCTATTGGTGGACAGGCTTGACGTGCTGATTTACAGCACTGTGCTTAAATCTAGCGCAAGGCAATCCTATTCAAATTGTGGGTGTTTGAGGGAAGCCAAGTGAGTGTTAGAACCCCTGCTTTGTGTTTTTTTATTTTTGTGTTGAGCTTTGTGTCCCTTTTCTTAAAATTGGCTTCACTTCCTGTCACACAGCTGAACAGGAAGTGAGGTTAAAACCCTACCAGTGTCATTAAGCAAATTGCACTCCAGCACTGCTGTGTACACCCCAAATCATGGGTCTTCAAACTACGGCCCTCCAGTTGTTCAGGAACTACAATTCCCATCATGCCTAGTCATGTCTGTGAATGTCAGTGCATTACAAGGCCTCATGGGATGTGTAGTTCTAAAACAGCTGGAGGGCCGTAGTTTGAGGATCCCTGCCCCAAATGATTATTTAGTTTGGGGTTTAGTAAAGGCAAAGCCACTCTGCAGTACAAGCATAGTTGCTGAAAATCAGAGATGAAGCACTGATGGTTTTAACATCCAATCCTGTAGAAGCAAAGTTGTTTTGTTTTCTTTCTTCCTTGCTTTGCACTTGTAGTGCAAAGTGGATTTGCCTTTAGTCAATGGACCCCAAAGTCCAAGATCCCTAATAATTTGGGGTGTACACAGCAAAATGCTAGAGTGCAATTTACATAATGGGAAACTATTTAGATTGATCTCTGTGTCCCCAAGAAAAGATATTAGTAAGGTTTTACCCTCACTTCCTGTTTGGCTATGTGACAGGAAGTGAATGAATTAGAAAGGGTGAAGACACCTCACAAATGTTGTCACTATCAGGGGTGCAGACATCCCCAAAAAAATTAGCAGATAATACTTATTTGCAAATTAATAATTTTTTAGTTAACATTGGGTGGGGTGCTCTAACACACACATTCATACATATTAGCCACGCTGTATCCTGGCCTATTGGCATGGTTATATTTTCTTAGGCCTCTCAATAAAACTCTATGAAATTTGTGCTTAAACTAGAACCAGGGGCGGACTGACAACTCATGGGGCCCCTGGGCAATAGAAGATTATGGGGCCCCTCTGGCTTACAGATGGCCACCACGCCAGGAGGTAGTGCAGAGGCGGGCAGCTAAAATCTTGGGATATTCACATTAAAAGCATGTCATTTTCGGACATATCAGGGACAGATCTAAAAAAAACACAGATTTTTACATACTGTCCCTGGTTTTACTGAGCCTGGCAACCCGGATGGGGCCCCCTAGTGGCATGGGGCCCTCGGGCAGTGCACGAGTGACTCAATGGTCAGTCCGCCCCTGACAAGAACTATAATCAACAAGTTTTATTTTCTTTAATTTTGGATAGTGAGGAAGGGTTATAGGCCCTGTCAGTTTATTTTGTATTATCTGTGTCCAATTGGGGAGATTTGCCTTCACTTCCTGCCCCATAGCCAAACAGGAAGTGAGAGAAAAACTATGCAAATTAACCACTTCCCGCCCAGCCTATGGCCGATTTACGTCCGGGAAGTGGTTACACAATCCTGACAGGACGTCCTGCAGGATTTCATGCCGCGCGCGCCTGTGGGGGCACGCAGCGCGGCGATCGGTGATGCGGGGTGTCAGTCTGACACCCTGCATCTCCGATCTCGGTAAAGAGTCTCTCACGGAGACAGACGCGAGTATAGGAGAGCCGATCGGCGGCTCTCCTGACAGGGGGCGTTCGCGCTGATTGTTTATCAGCGCAGCCCCCCCTCGGATCACCACACTGGACCACCAGGGATGCCCACCCTGGACCACCAGGGTGTGCAAAAAAAAAAAATATATATAGAAATAAAAAAAAAAAAGCATAAAAAAAAAAGAAAAAAGATGCCAATCAGTGCCCACAAATGGGCACTGACTGGCAACCTGGGAAAATCAGTGCCACCCCACAGTGTCCATCAGTGCCACCCCACAGTGCCCACCTATCTGTGCCCACCTGTGCCACCCATAAGTATCCATCAGTGCCACCCATAAGTGCCGCCCATAAGTATCCATCAGTGCCACCCATAAGTGCCGCCCATGAGTGCCCATCTGTGCCGCCCATGAGTGCCCATCAGTGCCGCCTATGAGTGCCCATCAGTGCCGCATAGCAGCGCCGCCAATCAATGCCACCTCATCTGTGCCCGTCAGTACTACCTCATCGATGTCCATCAGTGCCATCTCATCGGTGCCCATCAGTGCCGCCATATCAGTGCCCGTAATTGAAAGAGAAAAACTTATTTACAAAAAAATTAACCTAAAAAAATAAAAACGTTTTTTTGTTTTAAAATTTGCAGTATTTTTTTAGTTGTTGCGCAAAAAAAAAAATCGCAGAGGTGATCAAATAACAAAAAAAAGAAAGCTCTATTTGTGGGGGAAAAAGGACGCCAATTTTGTTTGGGTACAGTGTTGTATGACCGCGCAATTGCCATTCAAAGTGCGACAGTGTTGAAAGCTGAAAATTGGCTTGGGCGGGAAGGTGCGTAAGTGCCTGGTACGGAAGTGGTTAAGGGAATCCAGTGCCCCCCAGAACTAGTGTGTGGGTCCCCTGAAAATTACTGGGCGGGTCATACAAAAACAGGGTGTGGCTTTGACAGGAAGGGGTGGGTCATTTTTCTATTAGGAGGTGCAGATATGTAGTCAGGCCTAGGGCAGAACAAAACCTAAATATACTACTGCATATTAGGGCTTATTTAGACCGGATCCGATTTACAGCGTGATTTTATATTGTGGGAGGAAATCCACGCAGGCACAGGGAGAACATGCAAACTCTATGCAGATGCTGTCACGGGCGGGATTCGAACCAACGACTCTTTTGCTGCTAGGTCAAAGTGCTATACACTACACCACTGTGCTGAACGAACATGATTGCAGCTGAAAGCATGAGAACTTTTATTTATTTTTTCAATACCATGCTTTCCAGCCTTATTGACCCCGCCTCTCTCCATAAAGAGGACCTGTCACACACTAGTCCTATTACAAGGGATGTTTACATTCCTTGTAATAGGAAGAAAAGTGATCCAAAATCAAAAAAAGTGTCAAAAAAGTGCAAGAATAAAAATATGAGGTAAAAAAAAAAAAAAAAAAAAAAAATAACGCCCCTGTCCCTAGAAGCTCGCACTCAGAAGCAAATATGCATGTAAGTCCCGCCCACATATGTAAACACCATTCAAACCACACATGTGAGGTATTGACAAGTTAGGTATCTATTTACTCGGTGTAACATCATCTTTAACATTATCCATAAAAATTGGGCTAACTTTACTTTTTTTTTTTTTTTTTTAATTCATGAACCGTGTTTTTTTTTTGGGCCAAAAAAAAGTAGTTTGAAAAATTATTGCGCAAATACCGTTGGAAATCAAATAAAAAATGACCGCTAACTTTATTCCCTAGGGTGTCTGCTAAAAAATTATATATAATGTTTGGGGGTCCTGATTAATTTCCCAGGAACAAAATATAATTTTTACATGAAGGAGAGAAGTGCCAGAATAGGCGCGGTATGGAAGTGGTTAAAGTGAAATAATAAAAGTGAAATATTCCTTTAAATTTCATACAGGGGGGGAGGGGGGGGTACACGCATGTTTCCCGTGCTTAGAACTGTCCCTGTACAAGATGTCATTTCTGAAGTGAAACAAAAAAAAGGAAGTTTAAAGTACTCATGGCTATAAAGAATACAGTCATTGCTCATTAAAAAAAAAAAAAAAAAAAAAGGGGGTCCCTCCAAATTAAATTACCAGGCCCTTCAGGTCTGGAATGGATATTAAGGGGAACCCCGCCGTAAAAACCCCCCCAAAAAATGGCGTGGGGTCCCCCCAAATATCCATACCAGACCCTTCAGGTCTGGTGTGGATTTTAAGGGGAACTCCACCCCAAATTGAAAAAAAAATGGCGTGGGGTCCCCCCAAATATCCATACCAGACCCTTCAGGTCTGGTGTGGATTTTAAGGGGAACTCCACCCCAAATTGAGAAAAAAAATGGCGTGGAGTCCCCCTAAAAATCCACACCAGACCCTTATCCGAGCACGTTGACCTGGCCGGCCGCAGAAAAGAGGGGGGGACAGAGTGCGGCCCCCCCCTCTCCTGAACCGCACCAGGCCACATGCCCTCAACATGGGGAGGATGTCCCCATGTTGATGGGGACAAGGGTCTCATCCCCACAACCCTTGCCCGGTGGTTGTGGGGGTATGCGGGCAGGAGGTTTATCAGAATCTGGAAGACCCCTTTAACAAAGGGGACCCCCAGATCCTGACCCCCCCCCTGTGTGAAATGGTAATGGGGTACATTGTACCTCTACCATTTCACCCCAAAAAAAATGTCAAAGTGTTAAAAATGACAGTAGCCGGTTTTTGACAAATCTTTTAATAAAATCTCCTTTTCTTCTTTCCTTCGGGTTTCTTCCGCTGCTTCTTTCTTCTCGTCCACATCTTGCCCGACGTCTTCTTCTATCTTCTCCGTCCGTCCTTCAGCCTTCTGGTCCCGCATCTTGTGTCTTCTGCGGTCTTCTTCTCGGTCCGCCAGCCTTCTCGTCCGCATCTTGTGTCTTCTCCGGACCCAGCGTTTGAATTTGAATTGGCCGTCGTCTTCCCGCTCCTGGGACCCGCCCCCCTCTGACGCCACAAGTAAACTCCTTAGAAGGTCATGTGCGTCAGAGGGGGGCGGGGTCACATGAGTGTGACACAGCGGGGGAATTCAATTTCAATCGCGCCGCCCGGAGAAGAAGTTCCCGCCGTGTCACACTCATGTGACCCCGCCCCCCACTGACGCACATGACCTTCTAAGGAGTTTACTTGTGGCGTCAGAGGGGGGCGGGTCCCAGGAGCGGGAAGACGACGGCCAATTCAAATTCAAACGCTGGGTCCGGAGAAGACACAAGATGCGGACGAGAAGGCTGGCGGACCGAGAAGAAGACCGCAGAAGACACAAGATGCGGGACCAGAAGGCTGAAGGACGGACGGAGAAGATAGAAGAAGACGTCGGGCAAGATGTGGACGAGAAGAAAGAAGCAGCGGAAGAAACCCGAAGGAAAGAAGAAAAGAAGATTTTATTAAAAGATTTGTCAAAAACCGGCTACTGTCATTTTTAACACTTTGACATTTTTTTGGGGGTGAAATGGTAGAGGTACAATGTACCCCATTACCATTTCACACAGGGGGGGGGTCAGGATCTGGGGGTCCCCTTTGTTAAAGGGGTCTTCCAGATTCTGATAAACCTCCCGCCCGCATACCCCCACAACCACCGGGCAAGGGTTGTGGGGATGAGACCCTTGTCCCCATCAACATGGGGACATCCTCCCCATGTTGAGGGCATGTGGCCTGGTGCGGTTCAGGAGAGGGGGGGGCCGCACTCTGTCCCCCCCTCTTTTCTGCGGCCGGCCAGGTCAACGTGCTCGTATAAGGGTCTGGTGTGGATTTTTAGGGGGACTCCACGCCATTTTTTTTCTCAATTTGGGGTGGAGTTCCCCTTAAAATCCACACCAGACCTGAAGGGCCTGGAATGGATATTTGCCAGGAACTGCACGTCTTTTTTTTTTTTGTTTTTTACGGCGGGGTTCCCCTTAATATCCATTCCAGACCTGAAGGGCCTGGTAATTTAATTTGGGGGAACCCCTACACATTTTTTTGTTTGTTTTATGAATGAATCCCTTTAGAATTGTCAGAGCCGACAATTCATTATAGCCGCGTGTGAATTTTTAAATGGCTTTTTTTCCTTCTGAATGTCATTTTGTGCAGGGGGAGTTCTAAGTGCGGGAAAAATGCGCTATTTCACATGCTGACATTACACCCCCCCTAGGTACGAAATTTAAAGGAATATTTCACTTTTATTGTTTCACTTTAAGAATTATTAATTTCACTGCTCCCGAAAAAACGGCCGTTTTAAAAAATAAAAAAAGCATTGATACATGTTCCCTGGGACAGGACTGAGGTCCCCAAACACTTTTTAGGACAAAACTAGCAGATTAGCCTTTAAAATGAACACTTTTGATTTCTCCCATAGACTTCTATAGGGAGTTCGGCGCGGCTTAACATATTACTTTCAATGCGCCGGCTGCTACGCTGGTTCATGCGCCCAATTAAGCCTCCACCCGGAGTACTAATTAACGCATGAACCAGCGCAGCGCACAGAGCATAGTAAATCAGGCCCATAGTGTTTGTCAAAGCCACTCTTGATATTGGTGATATGTTCCCCCAACCTTTAATGAAGCTTCCGGACAGTGCGTCCAACGTATTTCAACCCGCATGGGCACCTTAAAAGGTGAACCATGCATTTGGTAGTACACGTCATAAAAGACTTAATCAGGTATGTAATGCCAGTTCCAGTTGAAGTAAATCCAGTGAATCTTCTACCATGAAGCGCATTTACCTTACAGACCTTACACCTCCTGCAGGGGTAAAAGTCCTTAAGATCTTCAAAGAAAACTGGGCGAGTAGGCGGATCAGTAACATTTGGTGCTAGCGAATGTCTGAGATTAGAGACACCCCTAAAAAGCACCCTAGGGTTATCTGACAGAAGTGGTCCCAATATTTGATCATTCTTTATTACTGGCCAATGTCTTTTAATAATCCGTTTAATGGCCCAGTGCTGGCTTGAATAGGTAATTAAAAAGGCTAGACCGAAGTCCTCTCTATTCTCTACCCCAAGTGGTCTATCACAAAGGAGAGTTTTACGGTCCCTACTTCCCAACACCTCTGTGATGGTAGAGTCAAGACTCACACTATCATAGCCTTTTGTTATGAATCTAGACCTGAGAATCTGAGCTTCCTTATGAATTTCACCCAAATCCGTGCAGTTGTGCCTTAAGCATAAAAATTTACCTTTTGGGACGGCCGACAGCCAGGAACGGTAATGACACAAATCTAATGGTATATATCCGTTCCTGTCTGTTGGCTTGAAGAAGGTGGATGTGACACTCCTACCCTCCTCTACTGAGATATTAAGGTCCAAAAAATTAATTTGAGTAGAACTTATCTCATGACTCAAAATAATCCCTCTATCATTACTGTTTTGGAAGGATAAAAATATGCCAGCCGATTCGGCATCACCATCCCAGATACACAAAACATCATCTATGACTCTTTTCCATAGAATGAGCTTTGATGGCCTATCATTGAGGACAACGTCCTCCTCCCATTTGGCCATAAAGAGGTTGGCCATACTGGGGACAAATTTTGCCCCCATGGCCACGCCTCTTATTTGAAGGTAATGTGTACCATTATGCAAAAAATGATTATGCTCCATCGCGAAGTCCAGCAACTCCATCACAAAGTTGCACTGCGTGATGGAGATGCCGAAGGCGCGATAGAGGAAATGTTGCACCACCTCATGCCCCAATCGATGAGAAATGGCTTGTAAAGCGATGCGACATCTGCTGTGATTAACATGTATAAAGCCTTCCACTCAATTTCACCAAGCAAGTTGATCACATGCTTGGTGTCCTTGAGGAAGGATGGGGTGCCCATCACCAGAAGTTGCAAGTAGTGGTCAATAAACTTGCCGACACGAAGTGACAGAATCTATACCACTGATGATACAGATACAGTAAAATTATTTTTAGGTCACACAAACAAAACACACAAATTTCTATTAAGGGATTACACCTTGCCCACCACAGATATAAGAAAATATATACTTTTTGGAGACTTTACGGTAATATCTAGCAAAACAATGCAGAGACCCTGGAGAATAAAATGGTAATAGTTAAAAAATTTGTTGCACAATATTTGCACAATTATTTCAGTTAACACTTACTGTATATTCAGAAAACCATACACTTAAATTACTTTTAGTTCAAATAAACACACTATTATAGACATTTTTTTGTAAAATATAAAAGATTGAGTTGTGTCGGGTAAAAAGATACCAAACATGTCAAGTTATAAAATTGCGCAGACCTGTGGAATTGCAAAAAGCTAAAGTAACCAAACTCCACCATAGGTAATGATTAAAATGCCTTTACAGGTCATCAGTTTACTGTTAACTATGAACAATGGGCCTAGAATTATTGCTCTCACTTTGACATTTGTGATGATACCTCCCATATGTGGCAAATTGATGTTTCTGACATTCACACATGACTCTTGTTTGTATAAGTAGGCCCCCTAGTGTTGAATAAATGTAAGAAGGGAGGACCGCCACCATGCCAACATTCAATAGATATAGAGAATTGTTGAATGAGTAATTGAAACTCTCTCTAAAAAAGCCAGACTTTGTGGGCATAACATGAGGCAGTAAATATAAAAATTTAGACCGCGATTCAGATACATTGTCGTATCTTTGAGCGGGCGTAGCGCATCTCCTATGCGCTATGCCGACGTAACGTAGAGAGGCAAGTACTGTATTCACAAAGCACTTGCTCCCATATGTACGCCGGCATAACGTAAATGGGCCGGCGTAAGCCCGCGTAATTCAAAGTAGCAAGGCAGTGGGCGTGTTGTATTAAGAAGCGTGACCCCATGTAAATGCATGGCCAATCGAACAGCACATGCTCAGAATCACGTCGCAAATACTCCCTAAGATACGTCGGCTCAATGGTTTCGACGTGAACATAACCTACGCCCAGCCCCATTCACGTACGACTTACGCAAACAACGTAAAATACGACGCTGTTCCGACGTTTCCGACGTCCATACCTTAACATGACTTACCCCTGCTTTATGAGGGGTAAACTTACGCCGGACGTAAGCCTTACGTAAACGGCGTAGCTAAATCCGACGGGCGCAAGTACGTTTGTGAATCGGCGTATCTAGGTCAATTGCATATTCAATGCGTAAATCTACGGCGTATCTGGAAATGCGTCGTCGCAAGTCCTTTCTGAATCCGGGCATTAATTTTTATTACAAAAATATAAAAAATTAACATAAATAACAACACCCTTTGCTAGACAAGGTCAACAGATACCCAACTGAACAGACATGGGGGCATGGATCCTTTCAATAAGTTTGGAAAAAGTCCATAATTATGCAGAAAACAGTATGTATCAAAGGGTTAGGTCCATGAACTCCTCCATGCTTGCTTGTCAATGCGTTTCACATTTAAAAGCTTCCTTAGGACATAATGAGAAGGTGCTGATATAGAATTAAAAATTATACAAAGAAAAAATAAAAAATATATATGACTAAGTATCAACAGTTTTGACGCTATGTATGCAAATAAGTATTAAAGCAAAGTTCCACCCAAAAATGGAACTTCTGCTTTTTGGAACACCCCCCCCCCCCCCACCGGTGTTATATTTGGAGTCTTTCAGGGGGAGGGGAGTGCAGATACCCATAATCCATATAATCCAGGTATTTGCACCCACTTGGGAGTCACTCCACTTCCCGCCCCCCCCACTGCCTTCTGGGAAACACATGAGTCCCAGGAGACAGTGGGGACCACTGGGAATGCACAGCACTACTCGCGCATGTGCAGTAGGGAACCGGGCAGTGAAGCCGCAAGGCTTCACTTCCTGATTCCCTCACCGAGGATGGCGGCAGGGGCAGCCGAGAGACGAGCGATTGCTCGTCTTCTGCTGCCGACATCGCGGGCAACTTGGACAGGTAAGTGTCCATTTATTAAAAGTCAGCAGCTGCAGTATTTGTAGCTGCTGGCTTTTAATATTTTTTTTTCACGGGACCTCCGCTTTAAGCAAGTGTGTGTGTGTGTGTGTGTATATATATATATTATTATTATTATTATATATATTAGCGTCTTACCTATCAAGAGTGAAATGGTGTGGATCACTTGGATCTCAGTGCGGGGGGGGGGGGTAGAAGAATCGAGCACAAGAGTTCAAGTATAGATACCTGGGTAGAGATGAGCCGAACACCCCCGCATTCGGTTCGCACCAGAACGTTCGAACAGACCGAATGTTCGCGCAACCATTTAGAACCCTATTGAAGTCTATGGGACTCGAACGTTCAAATGCAAAAGTGCTCATTTTAAAGCCCAATATTCAAGTTATTGTTGGAAAACATCTTTGAGAACCCGGGTCTTGCCCCAGGGAACATGTATCAATGAAAAAAAAACGTTTAAAAACTGTATTTTTTTCTGGAGCAGCGATTTTAATGATGCTTAAAGTGAAAAAAAAAAATTCCTTTAAATATCGTACCTGCTGGGTGTCTATAGTAGTGGCATGTGTTTAGAAATGTCCCTGCACAACATGAGGCTACTCTCAGAAAAAAGTAATTTAATACTGCTTGCGGCTTTAATGTAATGTTTGGTCCCTGCAATATGAATAAAAATCATTGAAAAAAATAGCATGAGTTTCCCTGCCACCACTCCCCCCAGGTCATTACAAGACCCAGTGCCGATCCTGACCTCCCTGGGGCCCTAAGCAAAATGACATGGCACATTAAAAATGTGAATCGGGGGGCGCTGATGACAGTGACATGTCACATTAAAGAACGTTGAGAAGCGGGGGGAGAGGGTGTTCTGCTGTCGTAAATGACTCAGCCAGCGAGTTTAGAAGCGGGGTGAGGGTGCGAAAATGACTTTCCACCAGGCGGGGCCTCTAGTAATTTGGGGGGCCCTTTGCAGCTTTGCGGGGCCCTAAGCGGCTTGCATAGTGAACCTATAGCGAGGACCGGCCCTGACAAGACCTTTGCAGTAACAGCAACTGCATTTATGGGCAAATAAACAGCACACGTGCAGTAACAGCAGCTGCGTTTATGTGAAAATAAATAGCACACGTGCAGTAAGAGCAACTGCGTTTATGGCCAAACAAATAGCACACGTGCAGTAACAGCAACTGCGTTTATGGCCAAACAAATAGCACACGTGCAGTAACAGCAACTGCGTTTATGTGCAATTAAACAGCACACGTGCAGTAACAGCAACTGTGTTTATGTGCAAATAAACAGCACATGTGCAGTAACAGCAACTGTGTTTATGTGCAATTAAACAGCACACATGAAGTAACAGCAACTACGTTTATGTGCAAATAAAAAACACACGTGCAGTAACAGCAACTGCGTTTATGGGCAAATAAACAGCACACGTGCAGTAAAAGCAACTGCATTTATGTGCAATTAAACAGCACCCATGCAGTAACAGCAACTGCGTTTATGTGCAAATAAACAGCACACGTGCAGTAACAGCAACTGCGTTTATGTGCAATTAAACAGCACAGGTGCAGTAACACCAAGTACGTTTAGGTGTAAACTAAACAGCACACAGGCAATACAACACGTTAGAACACCGCAGCTAGCACAATCTACTGCCTAACAAATAGGAATAGCTGATCTAGCTAAGCTATACAGTGTATAAATATATGTACAACTCCTAGGATGTATATATATCCTCTACACACTGTAAATTTAACTAAACTGACTAGCCTGCCTGATCTATCTATATGGTAGAAAAGACACTGGGCCAGATTCTCGTAGATCGCCACATCTATGCGGCGGCGTAAACGTCTCTCATTCACGTTACGCCACCGCAAGTTTTACGGGCAAGTGCTTGTACGTTCGTGAATCGGCGTAACAACTCATTTGCATATTCTACGCCGACCTCAATGGAAGCGCCACCTAGCGGCCAGCGTAAATATTGCTCCCTAAGATACGACCGTGCAGGCCGTCGTATCTTAGGCATGTTTAAGTGTATCTCAGTTTGAGAATACATTTAAACATACGACGGGCTTAGATTCGGAGTTACATCAGCGTATCTACTGATACGCCGGCGTAACTCTTTGTGAATCTGGGCCATTGTCTCTCTCTCTCTCTCTAACTGACTGACTGTCTGTTCTTTCTTTAACAACGCCGCAACACACTACACGCGACCCGACTTCCAGGCCCTGAGCCATAATTGGCCAAAGCCACTCTGGCTTTGGCCAATTATGGCTCTCCGTTTTTTGCGCGCTGTGATTGGCCAAGCATGCAGGGTCATAGTGCATGCTTGACCAATCATCAGCGCACAATGCCGCAGTGAATTATGGGCCGTTGAGCGTCACTCGAATTTGCCGCGAACGACCCATTTTGTTCGAATTTCGTCGAACGTACGAACAGACGATGTTCGAGTCGAACATACGTTCGAGTCTAACACAAAGCTCATCCCTATACCTGGGGTACACAAAATATGCCCCCATATTGTAAATAAACCCTATATAACAATGGTGAACACTATTTTTTGTGAGAGGCTTAAAAGTATCACCTTGCAAATAGGAAAAATAAGAGATGTGTAAATAAATAGGGATATTTGGAAGCATAAGGTATAAGGCTACATTTCTATTGAGGCTCTATGGTGCTTACCATGATTAGTATCAAAAACCCTCAAAGTTGGAGCTGTGCCTTTCACACACTCTCAAATAGAATTTTCCAATCATCAAATAGGAGTATAGAAGCCTATAAGGTAAATCTATGTATTGTATAGAGTAGAAGAAATATATAGAATGGAAGGGAGTTAGAGATCAAACCCTACAAAAAATTGTAGTATCCTCCTTCCAAATAGGATATCGAGTATCCCTCATCTGGGGACCTCACTAGTGGAGCCAAATCCAAAGCCCTGATAGGTAAGGAAATATTACCTATATCAGACTAACCTCACCTTGAAAGTCTTAATATGATGTGAAAACACTCAAAACAGCGGACAGACTAGCGGCCCGCCAATTACCTCATCACGTCACGTCCGAGTGGAGTCCAAAGGAGACATGCAGGGTCTAAAAGACCCTGCATAGCTAAATAAAGAGAACCTGTCACCTAAAAATCATCACATATGGGGACTTTTTGTCCCCTATATGATGAAAAAAACAGTAAAGTAAAAAACAAAACAAAAAATTGTGCAGGAAAATTAAGTTACACTCAACCACATAAAATCCCCCCCACCAAAAAATAACTCCACATATACACACGTACGGACATAAACGCATGCATCGAGGGCACCTTTGTGTGAAAATGCCGATTGCGACACAAAGATACAATAATTCTAGCACAAAACGTCATTCATAACACTAAACTGAAACCTTTAGAGGGCTTTTGAAAAGTCACCTTTAGAAAATATAGGCTACTGAAGTTTGTCGCCCTTTCACGGGCGCAAACACATTTAAGATTTGGCATGTTGGATATCTATTTACTCGGCGCAACCTCGTCTTTTATAGTTTACTAAAAAGTTGGGTAATTTATTGCGTTTGTTTGCCCTAAAATTCACTTTGCAGTAATGTTGTGTGACATTAAAAATTGGAACTACCACTATTTTTTTTTTCTCGGTTGTCTGCTTTCAGAAAATATATGAAGATTTTTTTTTTTTTTTTACATCATTTTGGGCTAAAATTATTTTTTAAACATGTGTGCAAAACCCCCAAAAACAGCTCTGGCAGCGAAAAGGTTAAAGAAAATAATAAAAAGGGAAAAAACACTGCATGTGCTGCAAGAACTCCCTACCGCACATGTTAAAAAATATACTAGTCCATCTTGTGTTAAACACATCAAAATCTTTGCCTGCTGATGTGCATGGGCCTGTAGTGTTTTGGTACACCAACATGTACGCTGTGCATTACCACAATGTGTGTAGTGTATGTGTACATTGTATATGTGTCATTTTTGTGTGCTTGCGTGTGTAATTGTATAGGGGATGTTATATTTCTATTTTATTTTTTTAATATCACTGTATTCGGTGAGCTTCAGTGAAATATAATGGATCTAAAAAAAATGTGATGCTATATTTTTGAGTTAGAGAAAGAGTTTGAGATCACAGGGGACGCCTACCATTGAACATGAAATTGCTTTTATCTGAGCACTTACAAACAGAAGGTATAATAAAAATGTAATTCATGTTTATTATTTCAGTTATAAATAAACACCAGAGTGCTTAGTTAGGTCAAGGGATCTACAAATAAAAGAGACATCTTTCACACTGTGCCTGCAAAAAAATCCCCTTTGCAACCTGCTGTCTCTGCTAGTACAGAAGGGGGAGAACAGTGGGGATCAGAAGAGACACAGGCACACAGAGACAATGGGAGGAGATCAGATTTCAGCACACAACGGGGAGGATCATGAGCGTGTCTATGGGAATGTTTGACCATTCTTTACTAAGAGAAGCTTTACCACTTTCACTAAGCCCTGGGGAAAACTGCTTGTAAAGTGCACATGCACAGTCTAAAGAAACCCCATTGTCTTCTGCTACTTTACTCTGTAACTGTAGCTCCAAATTTACTTAAATTACCTTTAATTTAGTTTAACATTCTAAATGAGAAGAAGACAACAATGTCAACTTCATTCAATGAAACAGTATGTTGCTGTTATTTATTTATTTTCTTTAATTATTGTTATTTATTGATACAAGGTTGTGAAAAGGATAGGAGCATTATAACGGTGCCATTGACAAATCACAAAAAATATTTGAAACAAAATTAAAGACAATATTTTTAGTTAATATATAAATTGATTAAAAACATGGACAGTAAACTAGAGATGATACTGATTTAGAATAATTGTATCATAAAATCCCGACATGTTTCGGCAAATCGTTGCCTTCTTCAGGGGTGTGAGGGTCAATCAGTAAATGTATTACAGTCTATTGAAGAAACATAATCAATTAGTAAAAAAATATACATAAACGTTTCAAAACAAGGCTGAATTTGTCAAAAGATATGCGGGCAAAACGGATTCAAGGTGTTTGAGAACCAACAAGACAGAGTAAGTGCCATAGAGAAAGCCGTAACTACCCCAAGCTAGAAAACGAGGCGAGATGCCACACAGCAAGGCGACAACCTGGAAGCTCCAAGCACAAATGTGATTGCAGGGGGCTAATAATTCAAACAAAAAAGAAACTCAAATTTCAAAAGCTAGTTAGTTAGGGGTTTAAATCACATGAGATAATAACTCATGGAAAATATCCCTAAGTAAGGGCTAGCATAGCCTCCATACATACCTATTATAAAGGAATTGTAAAATTCAATAGGTGGGTGCTGATAAAACTTCCATAAACAAGGAGATATCCGATTAATCAATAGGTAGATTGACTGCAGCAGTCAAGACAGCCCATAGATTTTAGGAGGGAGATATCAATCAATCCTATGAAAAAATATAGAAAATGCTAGTGGGAATAGAGTCCTGCAATGACAGTTAAATAGCAATAGGTGGCAGACCTGTATCCAGCAGCAAAAGGTCAATCCCAATAGCAAAGCCAAATTAAGAAGTTACCTGTAATGGATGTAAATAAGGCAGCAGCACACCACCAAGACTCGCCAGCAAACAAGTGCTGGCTGAGCCTGTTTAAATAGCCCCCCAGCTGATCGGTGACGAACGTCACCGATCAGCTGCGAACAATGGATAGCCACTGCGCACGCCATCCTGCGCCTACAATCCCCCAGAATGCCGTGCGGCGTGACGTCAGCGAGTTGCAACGCTTCGGCGAGCAGACAAGACGAGGGCACGCTGACAGCCAGCAATTTGGGGAGAGGCAAGGAGTACTAGAGCAGGAGGGGAGGACACGGGGCGTGGCTAGAGGGCGGGCTATGTGTCAATAGACAACATAGCCCTTGGGTGTCCGTACAATCACGGAAAGGAGCCCAGATGCCACCACTACAGTGCAACATCAATTCACCAACACCATCAGACAAGAGGCAGGCAACAGCAGGCGTGTAAAAACTGTCATATGGGTAACACCACACATAAGATGTACACAGAAAAGGGGATCCGTGATGAAAGAACACCTAAAGAGAAAGAGAGCCAAGAGTGAAACATTGTAAAAAGCACAATGAAATAGTAAATAAACAACAATTTTACAATGAGTATTAGTAATAGTTTTACACAATGTCAATGGTATAAATATTATACAGAAAAAAGGAAAAAGCAGAATAAATAGCAACGTTGAATTACACATTACAAGTAAGAATAAATCTGGGAAAGGGCAGGAGGGAAGGGGAAAAAATACACAGGGGACCACAAGCATCAACCAAGTGGATCCATAGATGATAAGGGACCAGCACGTTAATGAGCAAAAGGAAAAACAGATGACAAGGACAGAGGGACAAAAATCCTAGACTGTCCAAAAGAAATCTCAGAAAATGTGCAGAACGGCATATATAAATACTATACCAGCAAAATCATAAAAAGGACTTGTAGCTAATATATTCATTGAGTCCTGGATATCTGATAGCATCTAGGCTGTGTATCCATCTTGTCTCTAACTGTAAGAGGGTTAAATCTATACCACCCCCACGAACATGTGGTGGCACATGCTCAAGGGCGTGGAATCGCACTATAGTCGCATCAAACCCATGCTGGCAATCAATATGTTGGTTTAATGCGGTAGTAGTTAACCTTTTAAAGAGGGGCAAAATATGATCTCTTATTCTTTTAAAAAATGGTCTTTTAGTTTTGCCGACATAAAAACATCCGCATTGACAGAGGGCAAGGTATACCACACCAACAGTTTTACAGGTTAGACGGTTTTTGATGTTGTGAACATATCCAGTGGGAAGAGGCACGTCTCTGGAGTTGGATAAAAAAACGCAGACATCGCATCTTCCACAAGGGAAGTGCCCGTTTGCAAGGGTTGCTCAAAAGGTAGAGGACAAAAATTAGATACCAGTCGGTCTTTAATGGAAGGAGCACAATGGTAAGTTATTTCTGGGTGAGGTTTGATACATTTTTTATTAGTATTGTCAGCCAGTAAAATGGACCAGAATTTTTTGAGAACAGTGTTCAATTGGCCATGTTGTTTAGAAAATATGGTTATTACGCGAACAGATACATTTGATTTAGGTATTTTAGTTGAATGGATTAAATCCTTTCTATTTAATTTGACAACTCTGTTAAATGATTTTTTTAAAAGGGAACGACTATATCCCCGAACTAATAATCTGTCACGTAATTCATTGGCTGCTTTGGTGAAATCAGAGTCTCCGCCTAGGTTCACACTGCTGCGAATTCAAAATCGCAGTAAAATGCGCGATTTTACCGCGATTTCACGGCCGCGATTTTGCCGCGATTTGACGCGATTTCGGCCGCAATTTAATGTAAATCGCGGCCCGAAATCGCAAAAAGTAGTACAGGAACTACTTTTTGAAATCGCAGATGCGGCGTCGCACTGATTAGGACAGTGCCATTGCCGACAATTGCCGCCGATTTGAGATGCGATTTGACATGTCAAATCGCATCTCAAATCGTTCCAAATCGTACCCAGTGTGAACCAGGGCTAAAGTGCAGTTTCTTCTAAGCCAAAGAAACTGGCTATATAGAATGCTATTGAGGAGAGGTTGAGGGTGTGCACTGGCTGCGTGCAATACAGTATTGCCAGCTGAGGGCTTGCGATAAAGGGAAGAATGGAGCCTACCCTCTTGGTCAATATGAATCCTCAGATTGAGAAAGTTGATATGCGATTGGCTACATTCCATAGTAAAGCTTAGGTTAAAGTCATTTACAGCGAGTATGTCCATCAACTGCAAGAGCTCATCCCTGGTGCCCGACCAAAAAATCAAAATGTTGTCTATGTATCTTGACCATGTGATCACATGTTGTAACAGAGACGACAAACAATCATTAGAAAAAAGTTGCCTCTCCCACCCCCCCAGGTACAGGTTAGCATAAGAGGGGGCACAAATGGTCCCCATAGCTACTCCCTGCACCTGGAGGAAGTGGGAGGTGCCAAATAGAAAAACATTTCGGGTGAGGATGAATTCAAGCAGGCGAAGGACGAACTTGTTGTAACAACTAGAAGACGAACCCCATTCGTCCAACTGTGTCCGAATAGTAGCAATACCCTTTTTGTAGGGAATGGAATTATAAAGACTTTCCACATCTAATGCAACCAACCAAGTGCCAGGTGGAAGATATTTTCCATCAATGTTGCGGAGAAGGTCTATAGTATCTTTAACATAAGACGATAGTGAAATGACAAGAGGATGCAAGTACTTGTCAACAAAAGCACTCGCATTTTCAGTCAATCCCTGATAGCCAGACACAATCGGACGACCGGGAGGGTGAACCAGAGATTTATGAACTCGCTGACGTCATGCCGCACGGCATTCTGGGGATTGTAGGCACCGGATGGTGTGTGCGCATGCGCAGTGGCTATCCATTGTCCGCAGCCGATTGGTGACGTTCGTTACTGATCAGCTGGGGGTCTATTTAAACAGGCTCAGCCAGCACTTGTTTGCTGGCGAGCCTTGGTGGTGCGCTACTGCCTTATTTACATCCATTACAGGTAACTTCTTAATTTTGCTTTGCTATTGGGATTGACCTTTTGCTGCTGGATACAGGTCTGCCACCTATTGCTATTTAACTGTCATTGCAGGACTCTATTCCCACTAGCATTGATAATTTTGCTATATTTTTTCATAGGATTGATTGATATCTCCCTCCTAAAATCTATGGGCTGTCTTGACTGCTGCAGTCAATCTACCTATTGATTAATCGGATATCTCCTTGTTTATGGAAGTTTTATCAGCGCCCACCTATTGAATTTTACAATTCCTTTATAATAGGTACGTATGGAGGCTATGCTAGCCCTTACTTAGTGATATTATCCTTGAGTTATTATCTCATGTGATTTAAACCCCTAACTAACTAGCTTTTGAAATTTGTGTTTTTTTTTTTGTTTGAATTATTAGCCCCCTGCAATCACATTTGTGCTTGGAGCTTCCAGGTTGTCGCCTTGCTGTGCGGCATCCCGCCTCATTTTCTAGCTTGGGGTAGGTATGGCTTTCTCTATGGCACTTACTCTGTCTTGTTGGTTCTCCCCCACCTTGGATCCGTTTTGCCCGCATATCTTTTGACAAATTCAGCCTTGTTTTGAAATGTTTATGTAGATTTTTTTACTAATTGATTATGTTTCTTCAATAGACTGTAATAAATGTATTGATTGACCCTCACACCCCTGCCGAAACATGTCGGGATTTTATGATACAATTATTCTAAATCGTATCATCTCTAGTTTACTGTCCATGTTTTTAATCAATTTATATATTGAATAAAAATATTGTCTTTAATTTTGTTTCAAATATTTTTTGTGATTTGTCAATGGCACCGTTATAATCCTCCTATCCTTTTCACAACCTTGTATTATTCTACAAGGATGAGGTGCCGGATCTAATAGAGGACACACCAATCACTTCTTTTTCAAATATTGTTATTTATTGGAATAAATTTTACAAGGAAAAAGGGCAAATTTATAAAAACAAACAATGAAAACATTATTTTACAGTATGCAACAGAGTGTATCAAATAGTGAAAAAGGATTTGCAATCTTCTTGCCTAGACCTCAATCTGTATAAAGATGTATGTACCGTATATGCTTTTAAGCAATAACAGCTCAGTAATTCGTATGGCATTCTCAAAGTGAAGTAGGAGCTGTAATTAAATTGGTATGTAGAGGGATATTGCTCTTTAGAAAGGCTCAAAGAGCACAACTTCCTTGATCTCAAGAAACAAAATAAGAAGGTTGAGTTTGTGGCAGGCTTGTCAGAATACAAAGATACCTGAAAAGTGAACTCTGTAAAAATCTTAGTTTTTGTCTTATTTGAAGCTAATGTAAGAGAAGCTGACACTTGTAACTTGAAACCTGAGACAAACATTTTTGAAAGACAGTTAACAGAGGTTTCTAAAGTCTGGTTAGGTTCATTTTACATTTTGGCATTGAATTTGCTTTTTCAAGTCTTAAAGGAAAAATCAAGCTTGGTTAACAGGAAACAGGTCAGCAGGAAACCTTTATATAGTTTGCAAAGTTTTGGCAGCATAAGGAGGCAGAGTGAGAAAGCAGTTTCATGATTCCCAACTTTAGGTACAGTAAGTGTCCACTGACACCAAAAATGTTTGAGTATTAAAGGGTCAGTAAAGGAATTTTTTTTTTAGCTAAATAGCTTCCTTTACCTTACTGCAGTACTGGTTTCATGTCCTCATTGTTCGTTTTTGCTTTGAAGTGGCTGTAATTCTGCTGTGATCTCCACACTTCCTGGTTGCCTGTTTCCTTATAACCATCGTACTGGGATATTTTCACGGTGGTCTAAGCTGTCATTACTGTGTGTCTAAAACTCCTCAGAACCAATCAGATTCATTTTAAAAACAAAACACTGCCCTGGATTTGTTGTTTTTGTTCTGTGAGTCTTCCCGACTCACCTCTCACCCGGAACTTCATAAAACCTTTAAAACCAAACGTGAAACTAGAGGCACATTATATGATAGATTAAATTCAATTTTTAATCATTTTTAAAAGGAATCAGTTAACTTTTATGTCTCTATACCCTGTAAACAGTCATTTCAGCAAAAAAAAAAAAATTCCTTTAGTGACCCTTTAAAGGAGTTGTAAAGGAAAGAGTTTTTTCACCTTAATGCAATCTATGCATTAAGGTGAAAAAACATCTGCTGCTTCCCCCCCCCCCCTTTGACCCCCAGTTATACTTACCTGACCCCTCGAAATTCCCGCGCGGTCCCGATATCGTCTTTGCCGCTCAGCCTGGCTGCTGATTGGCTAGAGCGGATGGATTGAGAGCAGCGCAGCCATTGGCTGGCGCTGCTGTCAATCACATCCAGTGACGCGGCACACCGAGGGGCGGGGTCGAGTGATACAGTGAGCAGCTATGGCTGTTCCCTGTATCACGGGAGCACGCCCGCAATTAGTGACCACCATGCGAGCTCTCGCATGACTGTGGTTACTAATTGCGGGGAGGACCAGAGACAGCTGTAGAGGGACCCCAGAAGACATGGATCGGGGGCACTCTGTGCAAAACGAACTGCACAGTGGAGGTAAGTATAACATGTTTGTTATTTAAAAAAAATGTTTTCCTTTAGTGACCCTTTAATGCTACTCCCCCAACCAGCACAAAGGCAGCCCCTTACTAAACATCAATGTTTCCCCACCTCCCGATGACACAATACTGTTTTTCTATTTTCCTTAATGAACAACAATGCTATTGTTCCCTAATGACTAATGGTGATTACTGTCATCAGGGTAATCTACCTCCCACTGACCAGTAATGTCAGGGCATTTGTTCCTCCTATAGACACCTGGTAATTTTTTTCATCTTATGCCGCGTACACACGACCGTTTTTAATGTCATGGAAAAAAACAACGTTAATCTCGAAGTGATTCTTGTCAAGCCTGCTTTGCATACACACGATCCTAAAAAAAAAGCAAAGCGCGGTGAAGTACAACACGTACGACGGCACTATAAAGGGGAAGTTCCATTCGGATGGCGCCACCCTTTCGGCTGCTTTTGCTGATTTTGAGTTACCACGTATTAGTAAAAGTTTGGTGAGAGACGATTTGCGCTTTTCAGTCTTCGTGCTTTTCAGTCTGTCACAGCATGACGAATGTGCAGCTACAAATACTGCAGCTGCTGACTTTTAAAATGAGGACACTTACCTGTCCAGCGCGCCCGCGATGTAGGCACCCGAGGCCGACCTGTCCCTCGGTCCTCAGATGCCCCCATCTTTACTTTCTGGTTCCCTACTGCGCATGCACGACTCGCGCTGCACAATGCCACTGGTCCCTGTCTTCAGGGACCCGTGTGTCTCCCAGAAGACAGCGGGGGGGGGGCACCGGACGTGGCGTAGACTGCGGCAGATAATGCGGGGTCTATGCCTGAGAGTGGGTGCAAATACCTGTCTTAGACAGGTATCTGCTCCCCCCTGAAAGGTGCCAAATGTGACACCGGAGGGGGGGAGAAATAGCGGAGGTTCTATTTTTGTGTGGACCTCCGCTTTAATGGAAAAATAACATATACCATTTGTTTTGTTTTGTTTAGTTATTGAGAAGCCTTGCTATCTGTAACTGTGCACCTTGTTTTCTTTCAAATATTCGGTACTAAAAACTTGTATTGTACTGTATTATCAATAAAATGTATGAAACAAGAAAAAAAAATAAGAAAAAA
This sequence comes from Rana temporaria, assembly GCF_905171775.1. Lineage (NCBI taxonomy): Eukaryota > Metazoa > Chordata > Amphibia > Anura > Ranidae > Rana > Rana temporaria. The sequence continues at coordinate 83,374,047 of NC_053494.1, read as the reverse complement.
AGTCACATATTGAATGAACATGGTACAAAAAATTACACACATATATACTGTAAATACTCTTCTTCCACCAATAAAAAAGACAAAGGTTGTATTTTTTAATAGTGGAAGAAGGGTATCTATATACAGTATGTGTGTAATTTGTTATACTATTTTTCTCTTGTAACCTCCAAAGGAGCCCTAGGGTTTCTTGAAACCCGGGTTAACCACGTGCACACTGGGCACTTATATCGCCTCCTGACCAGGCCAATTTTCAGGTTTCAGCACTCACTTTGAATGACAATTTCTCAGGCATGCAACACTTTGCCCATATTCATTTTTTGTCCTTTTTTTCCTACAAATATAACTTTCTTTTAGTGGTATTTAATCATTGCTTTTTTTAGTAATTTAGTATTTTTTTTAGTAATTTTTCTTTAGAAATGTTGACCACAATTTATACTGTTACTTATCATTGGTAGAAATAACCCAAATCAGTGTATATTATTTGGTCTTTGTGAAGGTTGTAGAGCAGGGATATTCAATTAGCGGACCTCCAGCTGTTGCAGAACTACAAGTCCCTTGAGGCATAGACTCTGACAGCCACAAGCATGACACCCAGAGGCAGAGGCATGATGGGACTTGTAGTTTTGCAACAGCTGGACGTCCGCTAATTGCATATCCCTGTTATAGAGTCTTCAAGCTATGGTGTCAATCATTAAAAATTGATTAAGAGGCATGGTGAATTTTTTTGTAACTTTTCCCACAATTATTTTCAAAATGAAGAGGGTTTTTTTTACAAAATTGTCATATTAACAGGTTATTCCTCTCACATGGCATATGAATTCTTGCAACTACAACCCAAAATACATTCTGCTACTCCTCCTGAGTATGGTGATACCACATGTGTGAGGCTTTTTCACAGCCTGGCCACGTAGAGAGGCCCAAAATGCAGGGAGCACCATTAAGGCCCTATACACACGATAGAATCCATCCGCTGAAAAATCCCAGCGAATGGGTTTTAGCGGATAGATCCTATGGTGTGTACACTCCAGCGGATCTTTTTCCGCGGATATGGATTCCAGCAGATAAATATTTGCTGACATGCTAAACAAATCTATCCGCTAGAATCCATCCCAACGGATGGATCCGCTGGTCTGTATAGACTCACCGGATCCATCCGTCCGAAGGAATCGTAATGATTCGACGCATGCGTGGAATTCCTTATATGACAGCGTCGCCGCGTCATAATCGCGGCGACACGTCCTCGCCAGAGGATTTCGGCGCGGATTTCAATGCGATGGTGAGTACACTCCATCGCATGGAAATCCGCTGAATTCCTTTGAGAGGATTTATCCGCGGAAACGGTCCGCTGGACCGTATTCGCGGATAAATCCTCTCGTGTGTATGGGGCCTTAGTGTTCTAGGAACATAATTCACACATTTAAAGGCCCTGGAGCACCAGGACAATGGAAGCGCCCACAAAATGACCCCATTTTGGAAAGCAAATAGCCCAACGTATATTCTATGAAGCATAATGAGTCTTTTAAACATGTCAAGTTTTTGGAAAATGTGGAGAGAAAATGAAAATGCATTTTTTACACAACTTTACGGGAACTGACGAGGATCCACTGATAGGGTGGCACTGCTAAGCACTCACCGATGTACACTATTGGGCACTGATGAGCACTAATAGGACACTGTAGTAGCACTTATGAGAACTTTAGTGGCACTTATGAGCACTCCCTGATGACAACGCAGAGCACTGATAGCACTGTAGGTCATTCATGAGCACTGATACACACTCACTTATGGCACTGATAAGCACTCACTTATAGGCACTGTAGGGCACTGATAAGCACTTACTGATGGGCACTGTAGGACACTGATGGGACTGATGAGCACTGTAGTGGCAATATAGGGCACTGATGAGCTCTTTAGTGACACTGGTAGCACTGTAGGTCACTGATGAGCACTGGTAAGCACTCACTCATGACACTGATGTGCACTGTAGAGCACTAATAAGCACTCACTGATGGGCACTTATGTGCACTGATAAGCACTCACTGTGTAGGGCACTAATGAGCACTAATGAGCACTGCAGGGCACTAATGAGCACTGTAGGGCACTAACGGCACACTTTTTTTTGGCACTGACGGGCACATAGGTATGGACTCCAGAGACAGAGATATAATTTTTCCCCTGTACAAATCATTAGTAAGACCTCATCTGGAATATGCAGTTCAGTTTTGGGCACCAGTTCTCAAAAAGGATATCGGAGAACTGGAGAAAGTGCAGAGAAGAGCAACCAAACTGATAAGAGGCATGGAGGAGCTCAGCTATGAGGAAAGATTAGAAGAACTAAATCTATTCACTCTTGAGAAGAGGAGAATTAGGGGGAATATGATCAACATGTACAAATATATAAGAGGTCCATACAGTGTACTTGGTGTTGAGTTATTCACTTTACGGTCAACACTGAGGACAAGGGGGCACTCTTTACGTCTAGAGGAAAAGAGATTTCACCTCCAAATACGGAAAGGTTTTTTCACAGTAAGAGCTGTGAAAATGTGGAACAGACTCCCTCCAGAGGTGGTTCTGGCCAGCTCAGTAGATTGCTTTAAGAAAGGCCTGGATTCTTTCCTAAATGTACATAAAATAACTGAGTACTAAGATTTGTAGGTAAAAGTTGATCCAGGGTAAATCCGATTGCCTCTTGGGGGATCAGGAGGGAATTTTTTCCCCTGCTGTAGCAAATTGGATCATGCTCTGCTGGGGTTTTTTGCCTTCCTCTGGATCAACTGTGGGTATAGAGTTGGGTGTATGGGATTGTATTGTGTTTTTTATTTTGTTTGTTTATTTTTTTGTGGTTGAACTGGATGGACTTGTGTCTTTTTTCAACCTGACTAACTATGTAACTATGTAACTATGTAACATATGAGGATCCATTAATAGGGTGGCACTGATAAACATTTACTGATGTGCATTATTTGGTACTGATGAGCACTAATAGGGCACTGTAGTGGCACTGATGAACACTGTAGTGGCACTGTAGAGGCACTTATGAGCACTGTAGTGGCATTGATAATCACTTTAGTGGCACTGATGAGCACTTTAGTGGCATTGATGAGCACTCACTGGTGGCACTGTAGGGCACTGATAGTCACTGATGAGCACTTATAAGCAACAATGATAGCACTGATGTGCACTGTAGGGCACTGATGGCACTAATAAACACTCCCTTGTGGGCTTTGTAGGGCACTGATGAGCACTGCAGTGGCAATGAAGGACACAGATGAGCACCGTAGTGGTAACGTATGGCACTGATGAGCACTGTAGTGGCACTGATAGCACTGTAAGTTGCTGATGAGCACTCACGTGTGGCACTGAAGGGCACTGATAAGCACTGTAGTGGCAACACAGGGCACTGATGAGCACTGTAGTGGCACTAATAAGTAGGGATGAGCCCGATGTTTGCCAGTGTTCATGGCAAATTTGAAAGCCGCGGAACACCGTGGCATCAGAGGGGGGTCACCCGTCTACATCACCGAGTGGCCCTGCCCTCAGCTAAATAACAGCTGTCACAGCGGGAGAAGCGTCACTCGGCGGCAGCCTCCCATGGGGGTGGAACCGTTGCGGCTTTTTTTCCGGATGTTGGCATGAGATGGATTTACATTGTTGTTTTTTTTTTTAATAAAGGATTTGCCCCAAGCTGTCTCTTGTCTTTTTTACAATCTTTTACACTTTTTTTTGTGAAATGGTAGGGGTACAATGTACCCGTTATCAATTCACATGGAGGGCCGGGATCTGGGGATTTGATAAGCCCCCCACCCGCAGATCCCCACAACCACTGGGCAAGGGTTCTGGGGATGAGGCCCTTGTCCCCATAAACATGGGGACAAGGTGCCTTGGGGTCAAACCCCAAAACATCCATCCCATGTTGAGGGCATGTGGCCTGGTAGGGTTCGTGCTTGGATAAGGGTCTGGTATGGATTTTGGGGGGACCCCTACGCCATTGAAATTTATTTTGGCACAGGGTTCCCCTTAATATCCATACCAGACCTGAAGGTCCTGGTATGGAATTTGGGGGGACCCCCCATGCATTTTTTTATTTTGGTTCGGGGTTCCCCTTAATATTCATACCAGACCCAAAGGGCCTGGTAATGGACTGGGGGGGGGAACACATGCCGTTTTTTTCAATGAGTTTTATCTGTATTGCCGAGACCAGACAATTCATAACAACCACGATTTTAGATTTAAATGACTTATTTTCCTTTAGAAATGTAATTTTACTGCGGGATTGTTCTAAACACGGGAAAATGCGCCAATTTACAGGTATACTATAGTCATTTCTGTCCGGGGAGGTTTCTATAAATATATTAGCAGGGTGCAGACTCTGGTATAAAGCACCTCTGAGGCCTCGTACACACGGCCGAGGAACTCGACGTGCCAAACACGTCGAGTTCCTCGGCGAGTTCAGCCCTGAAGCCGCCGAGGAGCTCGGCGGGCCGAGAGCTCCCATAGAACAACGAGAAAATAGAGAACATGTTCTCTATTTTCTCGACGAGTTCCTCGGCGGCTCCATCGGGCCGAAAGTGTACACACGACAGAGTTTCTCGGCAGAATCAGGCTCTGACCGAGTTTCTCGCCAAATTCTGCCGAGAAACTCTGTCGTGTGTACGAGGCCTCAGAGTCTCTGCTCTATGTAGAAAGGGGGTGTGTGCCTTTCCTCCAATCAGCAATTTTAGCTATCTTGGCTATATGCCCAGACATCACACTCTGTGTTAAACTTGAAGAGAACATTTCTTAACTACTTCCCGACTGCCGCACGCCTATGTATGTAGACAGAATGGCACGGGCAGGCAGATTGGCGTACAGGTACGTCCATTTGAATCTGCCGCCCAGCGGGCGTGCGCTGCCGGCCAGCAGGTGCGCGAACCCGCCGCGTATCCTCTCAAATTCAGCCGAGGATCCCGGGAACTCGATGTTCACAGGAGTCCCACAAATGCGGTCGGCAAGAGCAGAACGGGGGAATGCCTTTGTAAACAAGGCATTCCCCTATTCTGCCTAGTGACACTGTCACTGATGACCGTTCCCGTGATCGAGAATGGTCATCAGTGACGTGTCACATGTAACTACGCCCCCTAACAGTAAAAATCACTTCCTATGGAACACTTAACCACTTCACTGTCAGTGTAATTTTTACAGTAATCCGTGCATTTTTATAGCACGTGTAGCGCCTGGTTACTTTTCATAACCGGTGCTATTGAAATTTAGACGGGGGTTAGAGAGTTAAGTGACTCTGACCATGGTTAATTGGTTCAAATTTGGGTCTCTGTTTTGGCTGGGCTGTGGGCTCATTCTGTTGTTGCTGGGGTGTTGTACCACCCCGGGGCGACAGGTGGCGCTAGTGAAGTCCAGGTTTGGGTGCCTCTTGCCAGCAGCCAATCAGGGGGGAGTTTCTCTCACTGGGCATGCTGGGAGAGGGTACTTAGGGAACAGACGCCATTTTTAGGGGGTCTTCTTCCTGTGTGGCACCCACCTTTAGGGTGGCCACACCACAGCGCTCGGTGTTATGGCCTACCTGGCCAGAGCGGACGTGCTAAGCGGTGTTCCTGGTTTTGGGCCTAAGTTGGTCCGGAACATTCGAGCAGGACGGGGACTCAGTAGTCGACTGGGTTCCCACTTTTAAAGATCCCAAGCAAGTGTAGCTGTTCGGTGGGGAGTCCATCTGAGGGGTGCCAATGAGAGGCTGGCGGCCCAATAGGATTCTGACGAACCATCGGGGATCGAGGTGACCGGACACTGAGGCCGCATACACACCATCGGTCCAAACCGATGAAAACGGACCGAAGTTCAGTTTCATCGATCCAAACCATCCGTGTGTACGCCCCATCGGTCTTTTGTCCTTTGGACAAAAATTAGAGAACTTGCTTTAAAATCGAACGGATGGACAGCTGACCGATAGGTCCAAACCGAGGGTTAGTACACAAAAGCATCGGTTCAAAACCCGCGCATGCTCAGAATCAAGTCAACGCATGCTTGGAAGCATTGAACTTCGTTTTTTTCAGCACATCGTGTGTTTTACATCACCGCGTTCTGACCCGATCGTTTTTTGAACTGATGGTGTGGACGCACATCAGACCATCAGTCTGTTTCAGCAGTGAACCGATGAAAACGGTCCGTCGGACCATTCTCATCGGATGGATCGACTGTGTGTACGCAGCCTGAAGGATCTACTCCTCTTTCAGTCGATACCTGTGGTGACGTTAACCACTTAACGCCCGCCGCACGACTATTTACGTCCGCAAAATGGCACGGACAGGCAGAAGGGCGTATATATACGTCCTTGCCTTCTAGCGGGTGGGGGGTCCGATCGAGACCCCCCCCCGCTGCGTGCGGATTCCCTCGGGGAGCGATCCGGGACGACGACGCGGCTATTCGTTTATAGCCGCTCCGTCGCGATCGCTCCCCGGAGCTGAAGAACGGGGAGAGCCGTATGTAAACACAATCACAATCAATGACGTCAGACCTACAGCCACACACCCCTACTGTTGTAAACACACACTAGGTGAAGCCTAACACGTTCAGCGCCCCCTGTGGTTAACTCCCAAACTGCAGCTGTCATTTTCACAATAAAGAATGCAATTTAAATGATAGAGTAAACTGGAGGTTTATGATAGAGGTATTAAAAGGAATAGGTCTTGGGGAGCGGATGATGGGATGGATATTGGCATTATATGCTAACCCTAGAGCCAGGGTTAAGGTAAACGGGAGTCTTTCGGACAACTTTGATATACGGAATGGCACTAGACAGGGGTGCCCCCTCTCACCATTGTTATTCGCAACAGTGCTAGAATCCTTTCTATGTAAGGTAAGGGAAAATAAGAGAATAACTGGGGTCGACATTGGTTCAGAAGTACACAAGGTCTCTGCATATGCAGATGACCTGCTGTTTTACCTTTCCAAACCTCATGAGTCCATACCTGCACTGATGATGGAAGTACAGAAATATGGAGAACTGTCTAATTTAAAAATAAATTTTGAGAATTTTGAGAAAATTTTGAGAAATCTATGGTACTGCCAAGCCATGTACCGGTTGTAATGGCCACATCTCTGAAGAATAACCTCCCGTTCATTTGGGAAGAAGAATCATTACACTATTTAGGAATTCATATTACGGCAAATACAAAACTTTTGTATGAGCGTAATTATGGATCATTAATAGTAGAGATATTGAAAGACCTCCAGAGATGGAAAGGCCACTCCCTGACATGGTTTGGGAGGGTTAACGTAATAAAAATGAATATTATACCTAGAATATTATATCTCTTAAATACTGTACCAATGTCGATCCCACAAGTTTTCTTTAAACAAATACGTAAAGCATTTATATCTTTCATATGGAAAGATGGGAAATCCAGAATAGCTTATGATATACTGCGCAGAAATAAACAGGAAGGGGGAATTGGACTACCAGATACATATATGTACTACAAAGCAATGTCTCTGGTACGTATATTAAATTGGTGCCATGACTCCTCAAATAAAATATGGGTCCAAGCTGAAAAAACTATGGCTGGAAGAGACTTAAAGGGAGCACCATGGATTCCGATTAAAGGGAGGGGGCTCTCTAAATGGACATCTCCGCTGACCCGGAATACCCTAGCGATATGGGACAGATTAAATAAAGACGGGAAATATGCACCACCCACATCCCCATTGGCTCCACTAGAGGGATACCCATGGTTCCCACCAGGAGAAGAGAATGGGGCAATGGGTCCATGGGGATCTAACGGGAATACAATGTGCTCAAGATATGCACCCCAAGGAACCCTAATACCCCTAGCAGAATTAACAGCAGCACAAGGGAATATGAGAATGGCTGAATGGAGATATTACCAAATGACAAATTTTTTTATGAAATTAAAACCAAAAGTAAGGACAGTAGTGTCTCTTACGACATTTGAGAATATGTGCGTGAAAATGTTGAAGCCTAGCCATTTGTTATCGCAAATGTATAGGCTGGTTCTTAGTGAACAAAAAAACATGATTCCTTATTTTATTAGGGAATGGGAAAAAGAGCTAAATCATACATTTACATCAGCACAAATTAAAAAAACTTATAGAATCAACATACACAACATCTATAAACTCTAAAACCCAAGAAATGTCATATAAATTTATGGTCAGATGGTACCAGACGCCAGCTCAATTAGCCCAAATATACCCCACAGCAGATGGAAACTGCTGGAGGGGATGCAAAGAAAAGGGAACATTCCTCCATATTTGGTGGTCCTGTAGAAAGATCAGACCATTTTGGGAAGAAATAGCACCATGGGTTAAGAAGATGACCAACCAATCTATAGAACTATCACCCATACACTTTTTATTTCATGGAACGCCAGGATCTATGAATAGTTATAAGAAAAGCGTGATACCGCACTTATTAAACGCAGCTAAAATGTTAATACCCAGGTACTGGAAACAGAACAGATGCCCCTCCCTTATGGAATGGAAAAACGAAGTTAATTCAATAATGGAGGCAGAGTACATAAGATCAGAGATAAACAGGCAAGATTTAACAACATATGGGCAGACTGGGAACACCACTCCCTACAGATGTAATAGGAGTAATGAGGGGAGTTTGTCTCCTTACCTCTCGTATTCTTTTCTGGAGCCACATATACTCACTCCTCTCTCTAAAAACATATTGGATGGTTATTGGAGAAGACAAACTACAATATTGGATGAATGTTATGTAATTTTCCTTTTTTTTTCTTCTCTTTTTTGGTATTATTTATTTATTATTTTTTCCTTGTTCTCATCTACTCGCACTCGTCATTTCTACCCAAGGGAGAGGGTAGGAAATGGACATTAAGGGGGAGGGGTAAAGAAAGGGGGGAGGGAAAGAAAAATAATGGGGTTTTCCTACCTTTTTTTTTTTTTTTTTGGTGGATGTAAAAAATTCACAAAGGGAAATATATAAGGAACACCTCAAACACTAGAGAAATAAGACAACACACACAAAATAAACACAAAAACATAGATATCACCAATAAAATAAATATGTAGACACGTAATTTTTTTTATATATATATATATATATATATATATATATATATATATATATATATATATATATATATATATATATATATATATATATATATATATATAAATAAACATACACTAGGAAAAAGGAAACACATACACGATAAAACACAAAATAAATATGGAAAACACGATAAGCACATAAAAATATAAAAGAAGGAACACCCTAACAGGGAATAATTTTTATGGGGGGGGGGGGGCGAGAGGAGAAGCAAGGGATATTGATTTGTTTGTCTTTTTTTTTTTTTTCTCCCTTGTACTTGTCTTGTTTGTATCTATAAATGTGATGTACACTGTCTTCGACGGAAGTCGAATGTATATGTAAGTGATGTGAAGAAATATACGGAAAATAAAAATAAAGAATTATTTAAAAAAAAAAAAAAAAAAATTGTTTGCTGTGAAAATGACAATGGTCCCAAAAATGTGTCAAAATTGTCCGAAGTGTCCGCCATAATGTCGCAGTCACGAAAAAAAATCGCTGATCGCCGCCATTAGTAGTAAAAAAATAATAATTAATAAAAATGCAATAAAAATATCCCCTATTTTGTAAACGCTATATATTTTGCGCAAACCAATCGATAAACGCTTATTGCGATTTTTTTTACCAAAAATAGGTAGAAGAATACGTATCGGCCTAAACTGAGGAAAAAAATGTTTTTATATATATTTTTGGGGGATATTTATTACAGCAAAAAGTAAAAAATATTGATTTTTTTTCAAAAGTGTCGCTCTATTTTTGTTTATAGCGCAAAAAATAAAAACCGCAGAGGTGATCAAATACCACCAAAAGAAAGCTCTATTTGTGGGGAAAAAAGGACGCCAATTTTGTTTGGGAGCCACGTCACACGAGCGCGCAATTGTCTGTTAAAGCGACGCAGTGCCGAATTGTAAAAACGCCTTTGGGCATTTAGCAGCATATTGGCTTAAGTGGTTAAAAGGAGGATTCAGGTGTAACTCTACCTAAGAGGGTTATCCTCACATTTGCAATTCAAAAGGGCCTGTGGCAGAGTTTTCCTTTCTGATACTCATTCACCAGGTCTGTGGCAGAGACCATTGAAACAATTCCATTTCTCCAGGTCTGTGGCAGAGACTTTGTCTTAAAGCGGAGTTCCGGCCACAATTTCACTTTTTAAATATAAATACCCCTGTAATACACAAGCTTAATGTATTCTAGTAAAGTTAGTCTGTAAACTAAGGTCCGTTTTGTTAGGTTGTTACAGCATTTAGACACTTTATAAAATAGAAATTGACTGGGGCCATCTTAAGTGTGTGCATCATGAAGCCAGACTGTATGACTTCCTGGATTTCAGCCTTGCAAATCTCACACATGCTCAGTGCTGCACAAGCAGTGTCATATCAGGTTTCAGCACCTGTGCTGTCCAAGTCACATGATTCTTTGAGACTGGGGAATGCACAGACTCCTGGAAAGTTACACCCACTACATTCCCAGGAGTCTGTGCGGTGTAGGTTAGGAAGCATTAAGCACCTAGGTGCAGGAAGTGGGAAGATTAACTATTCTGCCTAGCAACAACACTTTGAAGGCATCTAAAAAAAAAAAAAAAAATTCGTAAAGGACTAATGACATTTTTTTAAAACTACTGATGTAATGTTAAATTTATGGGTGGAACTCCACTTTTAAGAGATTTGAGCGGTGTCCCGGCTGCTAGGTCAGTGAGAGAGGCCTATCCCCGCACGCTAAGCCCACTCAATCAGGAGTGGTAAGGAAAGTGTTAAAGTGTTACGCATTGGGAACGGGACTGTTCCAGATACTACGCCTGAATCTGCTGTTCTCCTCCTCATCTCTATCCCTTTCATCACCTGTTAATTGTTTTTACCGGACTGGGTAATAAAGAGCACATAAAAAGACATTTATTCGTGGACATTCCTTTACTGCTGCTGCTTGCATCATTCACCCCTAGACGTACGGAAAGAGCTATGAGGTAAATCTGCCATCCCATCTATTCTCAGTGGCTCCTTTGGGGGTGAGCGCTACACACTGCTCACTGTAAAAATGACAATGGTCCCAAAATGGTATCAAAAGTGTCCGCCATAATTTCGCAGTCACAATAAAAATTGCTGATCGCCGCCATAACTAGTAAAAGTAAAAGTAAAATTATTAATAAAAATGCCATAAAACAGTTCCCTATTTTGTAGAAGCTATAACTTTTGTGCAAACCAATCAATAAACGCTTATTATATATGTAGAAGAATACGTATCGGTCTAAACTGTGGAAAAACATTTATATTTATATATATATATATATATATATATATATATATATATATATATATATATATATATATATATATATATATATTTGTAATGTTTGGGGGACCAGCTTGATCGCAGGACACAGGCTTTTTAAATCAAAATTGAGGTTTATTAAACTTAAATGGCTTAGCAGCAGCAAAAACAAAAGAAATAACAGTCTCACCGACTTGTACAGCTCAGAACTGCTATCGCAGTTAAACAGTCCTTGCAGGTAAGTCCTTCAGTAGCAGGCTTTCAGGCAACACACTGCCAAGTCCTTTCACAGCTTTTCATAGCTTCCACAGCTTTTCTTGTCCACCATTCACCATGCATAGACTCTCCTACACTCCTTCACTATCACCTGCACTTCCTGTCTGCTTTAAACTACTTCCTTAGACAGGTGCATTAACCCTTTCCATTCCCTTAAAGGCTCCACAGTCCAAACAGAGGGGAAATATAACGTCCTTCCAGGACCCAGCCACGGCGTCCTGTACAATATATATTGGGGATATTTATTATAGCAAAAAGTAAAAAATATAGGGCTAGATTCAGAAAGAATTTACGTCGGCGTATCATTTGATACGCCGCGTAAATTCAAATCTGCGCCGGCGTATCTTCTTTCTGTATTCAGAAAGCAAGATAGGCTGAAATTAGGCTAAGATCCGACTGGCGTAAGTCTCTTATGCCATCATATCTTAGTCACATATTTACGCTGGCTGCTAGGTGGCGCTTCCGTCGATTTACGCAAGGAATATGCTAATTAGGTAGATATGCCGATTCAGAAACGTACGTCCGCCCGGCGCATTTTTTTACGTTGTTTACGTTAGGCTTTTTCCGGCGTAAAGTTACCCCTGCTATATAAGGCATATCCTATGTTAAGTATGGACGCTGTTCCCGTGTAAAATTTTGAAAATGTTACGTCGTTTGCGTAAGTCGTTCGCGAATAGGGCTGTACGTAAGTTACGTTCACGTCTAAAGCATTGACGATTTGCGGCGCAATTTCGAGCATGCGCACTGGGATTCTTTCACGAACAGGGCATGCGCCGTTCGTAAAAAACGTCAAATACATGGGGTCACACTAAATTTAAATAAAACACGCCCACATCATCCACATTTGAATTAGGCGGGCTTACACCGGACCACATATGCTTAGGGCGCAATTTCTTTATGAATACAGAACTTGCGCCCTAAGTTACGGCGGCGTAACGTATCTGAGATACGTATCTGAGATACGTTACGCCTGCATAAAATTACGCTGGGCTATCTGAATCTAGCCCATATTTTTTTTTTTAATTGTCACACTGTTTATAGAGCAAAAAGAAATCGCAGAGGTGATCAAATACCACCAAAAGAAAGCTCTATTTGTGAGAAAAAAAGGACTTGAATGTTGTTTGGGAGCCACATTGCACGAATGACCGTTCCTGATCACGGGGAACAGTCATCAGTGACAGTGCCACTAGGCAGACTAGGGGAATGGTAGTAGGTATCTTAAATGTGTGAACAAACAGTTCAAAAGATAAACAGCGCTAGTGAGATGATATATCAACTCAAAACTAAAAGAATAAATAGCCCAGTGGATCCAGTTGGTGTAAAGGTAGTGGACTCCTAAGTGTCAGTGCACCAAAAACAATTCAAGAGAAAAATACCTCTGTAGCCAAACTCACCCACCAAGGGTGTGAGATTGCCACAATAGAGCGATGTTGGAGCTCTATAGGTACACCATCTGGTCCTCCAGGTATCAATACGTCAAACACAGTTCTCAGCAAGGTGTCATGAAAGACAAATAAAGAAACAAAAATAGTGCAATATTGCTTAAATGAACCTGACTTGAGAGGGTTAACAACCTTAAGTGAGTGCCCGTACAATAAATCACTGAAAAATAAGCATAGAATACGATCACCGCTGTCACCGCCGTTTAAAATCCTCCAGGGGCCGCGCGCGTGCTGAGCAGAAGCTGTTTATGACAGGCGCTGGATCGAGGTTGGTGGATGGTGGAGCGCGGTGGAACGCAGGCTATGTCCGTATGTAGCGTCGTTGTAGCCACGCCCTGACGCGTTTCGTCACTTCCTGACTTCAACAGAGGGCGTGGCTACCTAACGCATTCACTGTTCCTTTATACTCTGTCAGCAAAAGGCTATTGAATCAGTTTAACCGCCCACTGGTCATGATTGGTGCTGCTCCGATCCGGTGGGCGGGCTGACCTCAGCCTTGCTGTGTAAAGTTCACAAAGGGTAAAGTGAAAAAAACGGAATAGTAAAAAAGAGAGTTACTGCATTTAATAAGGTTAAAAATATATATAAGAGTTGCTTGTCACCCATAGGTATAGGGAGCATTTGTAAATGCTCACTACAAGCAGAAATGTACATCGGTATTTTTAACGAATACAAGTATTTGTTAGAATAGCTAGTAAAAATAGAGGGAATGTGTTTGTATAACACGGGTGTCAGTTCACCCAATCACCGAGTGCTGTGGGCGTGTTTCAGATGCTCATCAGACAGCTCGGGATTTATATGATATTTGCTATTAAAAAGTGTTCGGAGAGGAAGATAATCTCGGACATTCGATTAGACTTACTGGTTTGTGCACATTACAGTGCAACATGACTATGATAATGGAGAGAAAATAAAGACATTTAATGAATTAGCGATCCGGAAATGCACAAAAAATATATATAAAAGATGCACAGCAACGCACAACTCTACGGTGAAAATGTGCTTATAGATGAAAAATTCCAGGTAACATCATGGAAAATGCACAAATGATACGTGCCAGTATATATATATATGGTATACGCCGTGCGTTGGTGAACCAAGATATGCTCTTATATACCGGTTATATAGCCAAACTTGTGTGGGCATTGCCACACTGACATTAGTTTTAGCTACCACATATTTTGTTAGTGAAAAAAAGAGAGATGATCTTTGAGTGGAAGATCAGTTCGGTATATTGTGTGGCTTAATGTCATCAAAAGTTTCTGGACAAGGACGGTATACAGTCATAATGGTAAGGAGAGCTTAAAAAGAGGGACTGTAAAAGGAGGGTCGGGAGGCAGATAAAAGTCAAAAAACGATATAGACTATATATAAATATATAAAAATATAAATTATAAAATATATATATTGAAAATAAGAAAATAGCCGGTAAAGGCACTGATAATAGAGGCTGATAAAACAGGGAACGTAAAACTTGATAAAACTGATAAAAAAGGCTAAAAAAGGGGGTGGTAAGACTGAAACTGTAATAAAATCAGAGGTCACTGATAAAGCAGTTAATATCCAGGTCCACATTCAATCCTTTCGGCACAAGAGTGCCTGCCATAAAAATCCATTCAGTTTCACGTTTTGAAAGTTCCCTTATATGGTTACAGCCTCTCCAGGAGGGTTCGACATGTTCAACACCCCAAAACTTCAGACCTGCAGGGTTCTTGTTGTGATAAAGTTTAAAGTGCAGGGAAACATTGTGGTCCTTGTACCCTAATTTAATATTTGCAACATGTTCAGCAATTCTGATTCTTAATTTTCTTTTTGTACGACCGATATACAACAACTTGCACGGGCATTCGAGCATATACACGACGTGTGTTGTGTTGCATGTGAGAAATGATTTCACTTTAAATTCGATACCGTTAGACGTAGCAGTGAAGGACTCTACAGGGCCTCTTGATCTGTCTGCTTCCTTGCATGGGAGACATTTTTTGCATGGGAAGAAGGCCTCTTTATTCCATATGGATGGTGGTTTTCTTGGAGGATCAAGGACTTTTTTGACAATCTTATCACCAAAATTGGACGCTTTCCTATATATGAATCCTGGTTTCTTTGGAAGTACAGTATTTAAAACTTTATCTAGAAATAGGATGTGCCAATGGTTTTTAAAGATCATCTCAACCTCCTTATACTGACTGTGAAAGCCTGATATAAAACTCCATTCATGAATATTTCTTTTAGCAGGTACTCGAGTTGTGGATAGGCAGTCAGAACGTGGTATTAATGCCAGTTCGTCTATAATCCGGACAAGTTTATTGTTGTCGTAGCCTTTTTCTACAAATTTCTTTTGTTTACAAAGGCATCCCCTGTTTACATTTGCAGGCCGAAATCGCAGGCTGCCCGGGAACATCGAGTTTGCAGGCTTTTTCCGGCGTAAAGTTACCCCTGCTATATGAGGCGTATCCTATGTTAAGTATGGACGTCGTTCCCGCGTCGAATTTTGAAAATTTTACGTCGTTTGCGTAAGTTGTTCGCAAATAGGGCTGTACGTAAGTTACGTTCACGTCTAAAGCATTGACGATTTGCAGCATAATTTCGAGCATGCGCACTGGGATTCTTTCACGAATGGCGCATGCGCCGTTCGTAAAAAACTTCAAATACGTGGGGTCACACTAAATTTGGATAAAACACGCCCACATCATCCACATTTGAATTAGGCGGGCTTACGCCGGACCACATACGCTACGCCACCGTAACTTAGGGCGCAATTTCTTTATGAATACGGAACTTGTGCCCTAAGTTACGGCGGCGTAACGTATCTGAGATACGTTACACCTGCATAAAATTACGCCGGGCTATCTGAATCTAGCTCATAGTTTTTTTTTAAATTGCCACTCGCAGAGGTGATCAAATACCACCAAAAGAAAGCTCTATTTGTGAGAAAAAAAGGACGTCAATTTTGTTTGGGAGCCACATTGCACGAATGACCGTTCCTGATCACGGGGAACAGTCATCAGTGACAGTGCCACTAGGCAGACTAGGGGAATGCCTTGTTTACAAAGGCATCCCCTGTTCTACCTTTGCAGGCCGAAATCGCAGGCTGCCCGGGAACATCGAGTTTCCAGGACCTGCGAGCGCACTTACAAGGCACGTGAAGGGCGCATGCACGCCCGCCGGGCGTCAAATTTAAAGGGACGAACAGGTACACCAATGTGCCTGCCCGTGCCATTCTGCCGACGTACATCGGCGGTCAGCAAGTGGTTAAATAAGAACAAATTGTATTTAAAGTGTTACAAAACCCACAACAGTAAAATCAGTCTGGATATGCAGCATAGCATGCTTGTTATACTCATTGTGGATCTTAAGGGGTTAACCCTTTGCATTGTGTAAAAAGGCTGTGTTATCTGGTATGCATAAATTCTTCCCCTCCTGCACTGTCTATCTGGGGAAGGCCAGCTAACACAGGCTGAGTAGCTGACCTGCACATGCTCAGTTTTATGCTGGAGAGAATATGTACTTGTTCTCAGAGTTAGCCAGGTCACATGATATTGACACCACACATGTGGGTGTGTATAAAGGCTGCAGTTGGAATCTCCTCCTTCCTGAACTCTCAGCACTGGAGTTTATCATGTAACCGTTGTATACAGATCATCCAAAAAGGTATATAGTGGCAGTATTTTAATGTAAAAAGAAGATTTAAAAGCTGTGGACACTGTGGGGTGGATGAACTATTTTCATATTATTGGGTTTAGTAACACTTTAAGAATAAAACATTTTTTTACTTGTCAAGTTGCTTTAACTGAGCTCATTTCATTAGACTCATTGGACTGCAGATGAATGAAGCAAAGTAGATAAAAAGTAACAGTGTTATTTGTATTTCTCTATCTCACATCTGCTTAGTTTAAAAAAAAAAAAAAGCAAGTCGTTTTGACAGTCAGGAACTGGCAGAGGATCAGATCTGCAGTACATGCTATACACTTCTGTGTATGTCAATGACATTTTTGGATGTGTACAGGACATTCAGTATCCACAAATGATTATTATACATACGTACAGGGGCGGACTGACAACTCATGGGGCCCCCAGGCAATAGACGATTATGGGGCCCCTGGGCTTACAGATGGCCACCACGCCAGGAGGCAGTGCAGAGGCAGGGCAGCCAAAATCTCAGGATTTTCACAACAAAAGCATGTTGGTTTCGGACATATCAAGGACAGATGTAAAAAAAAAACACAGATTTTTACATACTGTCCCTGGTATTATTGAGCCTGGCAACCCTAATGGGGCCCCCTAGTGGCATGGGGCCCTCAGGCAGTGCCAGAGAGTCCCAATGGTCAGTCAGCCCCTGCATACGTATAATCTTTAGACTTGTCCACAATTTATTGATCCAAGAGATTAAATCCAGTTTTCAACACAGGGCTCTTAGAGATATCGTATTCTTGATTCTGCAGTGAAATGTATTGAGGTACGTGGAAAGCTTTCAGTGTTTCAGGTCTTCACATCTGCCTGATCGTACTGTCAACAAACAGTTGTGCCACTAGCCACTTTTTCCCACTCGTAGCTGAGCACTGTAGCTTTTTTTGTTTTTATTTAGATGACAGTCACCTGTGCCTCGTGTGTCTGCATTAAGAGCATAGTCATACTTTTCCTTTTCCTACAGTACAGAACATGACTTTTAATGCAAGAAAATGTATTGTAATGCAAAAGTTGTCTGACTATGGACAGAATTCAACATTGTGTGGCAATTGCAAATTCCCGGATATTCACTGTGGAAAAATATTTAGGCAAGTTCAGATCTCGTCCTTATTATTAGGGATGAGCCCGATGTTCGAGTCAAACGTAAGGTCGACTTGAACATCGGGTGTTCGCCGAATAGCGAACATTTTGGAGTGTTTGTGGCAAATTTGAAAGCCGCCGAACACCCTTTAAAAGTTTATGCGAGAAATCAAAAGTGATCATTTTAAAGGCTTATATGCATGGTATTGTCATAAAAAGTTTTTGGGGACACTGGGGACATGCCCCAAGGGGGTCAATGCAAAAAAAAGTTTTAAAAACTGAAGTTTTTTTGGGAGCAGTGAATTTAATAATGCTTAAAGTGAAACAATAAAGTGAAATATTCCTTTAAATTTTATACTCGAGGGGTGTCTATAGTATGCCTGTAATGTAGCACATTTTCCCCGTGTTTAGAAAAGTCTCAGCAGCAAAATTACATTTCTAAAGGAAAACAGTCATTTAAAACTGCTTGCAGCCACTGTGCCCATCAAATGCAGCCACTGTGCCATCAATTGTCGCCACTGTGCCCATCACATGACGCAGCCACTATGCCACCAAACGCAGCCACTGTGCCATCACATGCAGCCACTGTGCCCATCACATGACACAGCCACTGTGCCATCAAATGCAGCCACTGTGCCCATCACATGATGCAGCCACTGTTCCACCAAACGCAACCACTGTGCCATCACATGCAGCCACTGTGCCAACACACACAGCCACTGTGCCAACACACGCAGCCACTGTGCCACCATCAATTGTCGCCACTGTGCCCATCAAACGCAGCCACTGTGCCATCAATTGTCGCCACTGTGCCCATCAAACGCAGCCACTGTGCCATCAAACACAGCCACTGTAACCATCAATTGTTGCCAGTTTGCCCCATCAATTGCCGCCAGTGTGCCTATCAATTTCTGCTAGTGTGCCCATCAATTGTAGCCAGTGTGCGTAATTGCATTGTAGAATATAAAAAAAAAAGTCACAGTTACTTTGCTGAGTAACTAATTACTTTTTCAATGTAGTAACTGAGTCACTAACGCAATTACTTTTTCGGAGAAGTAATTTGTAACTGTAACTAATTACTTTTTTAAAGTAAGATGAGCAACACTGTTTAGCATACGCAATGGGACTCAGCAGGGGTGCCTTCTTACCCCAATATTGTTCACCCTTGTCTTAGAGCCCCTTTTAAGGACAGTTCGGGGAATGATAATATTTCCGGGATCCAAGTTGGCTCCATGGAACATAAACTATCTGCCTACTTGGATGAACTTTAATTTTATCTTTTGAATCCGAAGTTTTTTTTGCAAGTGTTAATGTCCGAATTTACATAAATTTGTCTTTCTATCTAACTGTAAAATGATTAGTGGGAAATCAGAGCTTCTGCCTATCCATGTTCCGAATACCATGGTGACATTCTTTACCTTTTGTTTGCCGTTTGCCCTTACTTAGGGACACATCTCCCCTGACCTAAAACTCTTATATGACCTTAATTATGACACCTTATTGATGAAAATACTGCAAGATAGACAGCTGCCTCTGTCCTTAAGATGACAATTCTGCCAAGAATAATTTATATACTCTATACTATACCGATAACCCATCCACACTTTGTGTGGAAGGATGGACATCCTGGAATGGCCTATGATCTTTTACGTAAAAAAAAATGGACAGAGGTATTGGGCTCCCAGCTATAGCCTTATACTATAAGGCCATGGCCCTTGTCCATATTTTAAATTCATGTCATGATTCTTCCAGTAAAACAATGGCAGGTAGGAATCTTGCGGGCACTCCCTGCATGCCGGCCGCTTTCAGAGGAATTTCTGACTGAACATCTCCATTGACTCAAACCTCATTATCTATTTGGGACAGATTAAATATTTCGGGCCAGTATGCTCTCCAGACGTCCCCCCTGGTGCCTTTAGGAGGCTATCCCCGGTTTCCACCAGGGGAAGAACCTGGATTCTTTAGTTCCTGGGGCTCTGATGGGAAAGTTGCCTGTGCCAGGTTTGCCGCACAGGACATCTTGTCCTCCCTCTTTGTTTTGCAATCCTTCTATGGGACTTTTCCCTTTGCAACCTGGAGATACTCTATAAAAGAAAACTGCGCTAATTTAAACTAAAGAATAACAAGCTGCAACTCAAAGTGGTATACAACACAAACAGAACAAAAAACAAAAGAAGTTGCTCTAATAATAGCTTGATAATGTGAACTTGTGAAGTGAACGCATAAATTGCGTGATAAAAATAAACAATAATAAAAAATAGAAATTAACCTAAAATGCAATAATAATGGCAAATTATAAATTGATGAACAGTGAAAAGACGTCATACAATAAACCCTAAAAATGCTGTATGAATAGACAAATGAATATATCATATGATGATAATAATTGAGGTGAAGGGGCATATGGGCAAGTCTCTATCGGCAATGATAAAAAGTTGAGGCACTGCAACACCCAGTGATGAGTCTTCAAGAAGACTGTGAATCCACCATCACACAGAGTCAAGGCTTACTAGCTTTACTAGTTAAAGTAGCTTGTCACCCAATCCTGGGTATTATGATCTCCAACAAGGCTCACAGGTCTGACGTTCCCAAAACGGCCCAGATAAAGTGGCAATTCCAATGAGGACCAAATACACTCTGTATAGGGGGCTTACAGCTGATTCAACGCAAGAAGCGTAACTGGAAAGACGGTCTTGATAAATGTATTCAGCCCAGAAAGAAAAAACAAAAGGACATCGCCATCAGTAAAACCAGATGATTTATTAAAAAGATTGGTCAAACGGCATTAGACTCAATCCAATAAGAAAAAACAGCAACAAATGCCGACTGGCAAATAGTAAAAGCAATTAAAACACGCCGTGCAACGTGGGACGTGACAAAGGCGCGGTGACGTCAGCACGTTGCACACCATATGTGTTTCGTCACAAGAAGGATGTTGTTCCGGAGCATGGGCGGTGTCCTGATGCACCGCTAATAAACAACCAAGCCTCGGTCTGAGTCCCTGGTCACTGGTAAACAAACTATCGACATTTTAGAAATGTGAAAAATAAAAAAACATACAGGAATAACGGTACTGAGGGCAAAGTGTGACACATTGTTGGCCCCAATACCGGTCGCAAGCAACAGATGACTACATCATCTTTGTAGACAGACCGGGAGGTAAAAAGCAGGACTTATATACTGCCCATATAGGGCATCTAAAGACTTCTGATAGATCCCTACGGCTACTATTTAAAAATTGTTGATGAAAAAGACATTAAAACAACAGCCAAATAACAAACTGGATAATTAAATAGCAGAAAACATATATATTAATGTAAACACTAAAAATAAACAGTCAACTAATGACTGCAGGATGAGAATGTATGTGTCCCAAAAGCCAACACACGCCAGGGTGGTCCAAAAGTGCCACAACTGGCAATTGACATCATCCAATAGCAATCTAAACCAAACAACAACTCTACGGAAATTATGATGAGGGGACAATATTAAACAAAAGATAAGTTGGTCAGCCATTCCACATAATGATTGCATATATGAAAATGAACTTGACTGAAAATAAATGTAACTAAGAGGTTAGAGGTCAATCCTGACAGCAATACCTCTCAATTAGGAATTGAATCCAAACAAGGCCTAACACAGCCACCCAGGACTCACACCGAGTTTACAAAAATATGTGACAAAAGCCAGAAATGTTCATGACAATAGGCAAAAACATTAAAGAGGCTTCAACATTAATGTAGTACACTTGAAGGGATGCATGCTAATGGACTTGCTAGTTAGGAGTTGTCAATAAATGAATTGACGTCAACATCAATGTTCAAGCCAAAAGGGGTATAACACTTTAACTTATGTACCCACAACATTTCTAGTTTGGAAATACTCCTAATAAGACAACTCCCCCTCCATTGGGGACTATATTTATCAATCTCCAAGAAAATTGTGTTCATAGGGTCCCTGTTATGTACAGTGAGATAGTGCTTAGACACAGTGGTAAAACCCCTACCTAGGGCTGCTGTTGGAAATCATGGGGCCCCGTACAGCCTACCCAATGGGGCCCCCCGACTCCGCCCACCTCGAAAAAATGCAGCCTTGTCCTCAAATGATATTTGTTTTTCTCCTGCCTGTTATAAATGTGTCCATTTACATCAGGCTGTTTGATCTGTCATGTTTAGGTCTGGAAAAATAGAAAAAGGATGCAATCCTTTTCCCATTTTTTTTTCTGGAGCTGAGCAGACCAGTGGCAGCCGCTCCATACAGGGTGCAGGGCTGGTCTGTTTACCGCCCCTGGAACAGACCTGGAAATAGGTGGATATAAACAGACAGAGGTACATTTACATCCAGACCCCTGTAGACCTACATTAAGGTATGTACAAAAAAATTGACCAATGGATCCAAGTGGAAAGCTTGGGCAATTAGTTCTTAAATTGGAGTGGTTGGGGGCCTTAAAAAAACACAGCTCAGCCATTTACTGCCCCCAAACACAAATGTAACCAAGCATCTCATGCTTAAGATTATCATCATCATCATTATGATGATCAGAGCATAGCAGGTGCTGGTATGACTCTATCAGTGTCACATTGCTGTTGAATGCTGACTGTTATGGCTGTACTGTGTTATGATCTGTAACACAGAGTGCAGCCTTAAAGTTAACAAAATCAGCACCCAACAGCATGTGACACAGACACTGTGACAGAGCCAAAGAGCACCTGCTGTTCTCTGATCATCATCATAGGCAAGCACAGTGGGGAATCAGGGAGGGGAGTATACCTTCCTTCCTTAGAAGTAAGTGTTGCTGTGCACAGTGTTAGCTGCCATTTGCCTGAGGCTGTGCCCTGCCATTGGATTAAGCCTGCTCCTGCACTCTCAGCCTTCCAACCTTACATCAATCTCTCCCTCCGTCCACGGAAATTACTGAGGGAGAAGTGTACAGGAGCAGTGTAGAGAAGAATCACTCCACCAGAGAAACCATAGGCAGTGGGTGGCTGCTGCCGGATCTATAATATGGGCAGCGCATCGGCTTGTCTGACTGCACCTGAAAAAGGAAAATAAGTCCCTCCCCTGCTGTCATCTCCTGGGTCCCTATGTTGACCTGATGGAGCCCAGGAAAATGTAATTACCCTCTGATTAGCAAATAGAGCAAAGTATGGTTTAGAAAAAAAAACAAAAAAAATAACGTTTATTTATTTAAGCAAAAATAATTTTAAAGTCGCAGCAGGGCTGGTTGTACTGCCCTATCAGCGGCCCTGCCCCTACCTATTTATAGGGGTCATTTGGTCCTGCCCACATACTGCAGTCCACACTAGGGATGAGCTTCGTGTTCGAGTCGAATGTATGTTACGTTGGGCACGGCGCATAGATACGACGGCGCATATTTACACTTACGCTGCGTATCTCGAGATCTGTCAGGCCCCCACACACCACAGGGGTGTGCCATACCAAAGGGAATCCACTTCATTGGATTTATCCCTTATACTGATTACCCAACACCTGTTTGAAATCTCCCACATGCGTCGAATGGATTCGACGCATGCGTGGAAGTATTTTACTTCCCGGTTTGGTGACGTGGTGGCGTCAACGTCATCGCCACGTCACCGCGCTGTCTGTCCGCGGGGATTTCAGTTTGATGGTGTGTACAACCATCAGACCGAAATCTCCGAGCGGACATGTCCGATGAAAACGGTCCGCGGACCGTTTTCATCGGACATGTTCGCTCGTCTGTACGAGGTCACTAGGTGCAGAGTTTTGCAGAATTTAACTTCTCAGTGTAGCTAAGGGTAACCCAGTTATTTCACAAATGCCCCCACTGGAACTGCTCTGTGATAAAAATAAAGATCACTGATATAGAAATTATGCAGTAAACTCTGCTTATAAAGCCAATTCATGTCGATCGGCGCATTTTTAGGCAGGCGTAGCGCATCTCATATGCGCTACGCTGACGTACAGCAAAGAAGCAAGCACCGAATTAACAATACAAATGCTCCCAACGTTGCGCCGGCGTAACGTAAATTTGTCGGCGTAAGCCCGCCTAATTCAAAGTAGGTGGAAGGTGGGCATGATCCATTTAAATGAAGCGTGACCCCATGGAAATGATAG
Source organism: Rana temporaria (assembly GCF_905171775.1). NCBI lineage: Eukaryota > Metazoa > Chordata > Amphibia > Anura > Ranidae > Rana > Rana temporaria. The sequence goes on along the minus strand of NC_053494.1, from coordinate 83,350,134 downwards.
GCCGAACGAACGGCGCATGCGCCGTCCGTGGACGTATCCCAGTGCGCATGCTCAGAATCACGTCGAATATACTCCCTTTACGCCCAGCCCTATTCACGTACTACTACGTAAACGACGTAAAATACGACGGCTGTTCCCTGGTCCATACCTTAACATGACTTACACCTGCTTTATGAGGCTTAACTTTACGCCGGACGTACGACTTACGTAAACAGCGTATATTAATGCGCCGGGCGCAAGTACGTTTGTGAATCGGCGTATCTCACTCATTTGCATATGGGAATCGAAATTCCCATATGCCTCCAGCGTAAATATGCGCCCAAGATACGCCGACGTAGGCAAGTTACGTCGGTCGTAAGTGCTACGAGAAATCGGGGCCAATATGTCCAAGTAATTCAAGTTTGTCATGTTTGACATTTGCTGTAAAATCATACATTTAAATGGTTAGATCTAACATTAAACTGTTGTCTTATCCTCTAACAATATATAAATAACAGTATGACAAGGGCGCAATTGAAGAACCTGAAATAATAGAGCATAAAATATGTAATGTGGCTAAAACCTTCCTAGGAGCAATATAGTACTCGCAGAAGCATCTGTTATCCCTTAACGAAAAGAGAAATGCCTCAAAGCAGGAAGTCTTATTTTTCTCACAGGGCACAACCATCAGCTTACATCAAATAAAAATAAAATAAAAGTTTATTAACATTTGTATAGTTTTGCATTGCTCCAGCTGTTTGCTAAAATTACTTATGGACATAAAAAAAGCTTAAATGTAGATGACTTCAGGCAGCAATATTTCTAATCTTTGCATGAGCCATATTTTCCAAGTCTTACTGTATAATGTATACCAAAAGCAAGAATGCAGATAATGAATACAATTTTTCATTTTACATGCTACACTTCCAAAGCTATGCAAAAGCATAAGTGAACCCTTAGGCATTATTTAAATTTTTTAGTTGAAAGACTTAAAATGTGGTCTGCTCTCCATTTAAGTTATAATAATAAATACAGTTACCTATTTTTAACAGACACAATACGCTAATCTTTCCTCTCCATTCACAGAGAGAGAAGCACAGGGGTGGGCTTCACAGTGACTGATCAGAGGCTATCACAGCGATCAGGTGACCCAGAATGGGAGTTCATTAGTACGGGACATGGGGTTTTCGGTGAGACCCAATTTCTGTGCTGGAAATGCACTGTGCTGTGCACTCCCAGGTCAAAGACACATACACATACTGTATGTGGCCCCATGAAAAAAGCCCAGTCCAGCGGGGCTGCAAATATGCATACTATCGGCGGGAAGGGTTTAACCCTGCATACTATTGTACTGGTTTTGTATATAAAAAAATATTCGTAAAGTTTGTGTGTTCTTATTGGCACATTAAAAGTTCAATTTTTTTTTTTATTGTTTTGAAATTTTGCCTAATTATTGAGCTTCTTTTGGTTCTCCATCCACCTATTATCTACATGAATAACACACAGTAGTTTACATATTTTTTTCTTTCAAATGACTTAAAAGATTAAGGTATTTGATTGATAAATATATACAACTGTAAAACCTTAGTAACTACATGAGTCTATGCAAAAAGGAAAATTCTAAAATCCAATTAGCATCAAATCCCACCCAAAACCCATAATATGAAATTTAATTGAATGGAAACATTTGAAGCAATTTAACCACTTAGGGACCGCCTCCTGCAGATATACGTCGGCAGAATGGCTTGGCTGGGCACAAGCACGTACAGGCACGTCCTCTTTAAGTGCCCAGCCGTGGGTCGCGGGCGCGCGCCCGCGACGCGCAAGCGACCCGGTCCGAAGCTCCGTGGCCGCGGGACCTGCGGACCCGATCGCCGCTGGAGTCCCGCGAACGGTCCCCGCAGCTGAAGAACGGGGAGAGCTGTGTGTAAACACAGCTTCCCCGTTCTTCACTGTGGCGCTGTCATTGATCATGTGTTCCCTGTTATAGGGAAACACGATAAATGATGTCACGCGTCTAGCCCCACCTCCTACAGTTAGAAACACAGATGAAGTCACACTTAACCTCTTCAGCGCCCCCTAGTGGTTAACTCCCAAACTGCAATTGTCATTTCCACAGTAAACAATGCATTTTTAATGCATTTTTTGCTGTGAAAATGACAATGGTCCCAAAAATGTGTCAAAATTGTCCGATGTGTCCGCCATAACGTCGCAGTCACGAAAAAAATCACTGATTGCCGCCATTAGTAGTAAAAAAATAAAAATTCATAAAAATGCAATAAAACTATCCCCTATTTTGTAAACGCTATAAATTTTGCACAAACCAATCGATAAACGCTTATTGCGATTTTTCTTACCAAAAATAGGTAGAAGAATACGTATCGGCCTAAACTGAGGAAAACATTTTTATATATTTTTGGGGGATATTTATTATAGCAAAAAGTAAAAAATATTGAATTTTTTTCAAAATTGTTGCTCTATTTTTGTTTAAAGGGCAAAAAATAAAAACCGCAGAGGTGATGAAATACCACCAAAAGAAAGCTCTATTTGTGGGTAAAAAAGGACGCCAATTTTGTTTGAGAGCCACTTTGCACGACCGCGCAATTGTCAGTTAAAGCGACACAGTGCCGAATCTCAAAAACTGTCCGGGTCCTTTACCTGCCTAAAGGTCCGGGTCTTAAGTGGTTAACCTATACAAAAGCACACTAATCCTCAACCAGTTAAAAATAGAATAAGGTTGTTCCTCCCACGCATTGCCATACCTACCTTCCTGCACATATAGTATATATCCCATATCTTAATAGGTCTTCTTAAAATATTGTACATTCCTAAACCTTATATTTGCCCGAGTAAACAAGATAGTGGCAGATCAGAGTCAGACCAGTTCCCAATGTACTATGTTAACAGTCTGCATTCAAATATATGCATAAGCAAGTTTGTTGAAAAGCAGAAAATATTTGACAGATGGTAAAAAGCAGGAAAGCCATGCATAGCATGGTATGCATGCAGACGGCAGGCAGAGGAATCGTCAATAAACAGGCCAAGGTCAGTTTACATGGAAGGCAGAAACATGGTTCATAAACAATCCAGGCAGCAGGCAGAGGCATTGTCAATCAACAGGCCAGGGTCAGTTAAGGTCGGAGGCAGCAGGCAAATGATCAGCGTAGTTGTTAGAAATGTGGAAACGGAAGGCTATTAGAAATATGGGAACTTTGCCTAATATTTTAGTGACATGTGGTAATGTCAGAAGCAGTCTCCAATGCCTAGACTTTTTTTATTGCATAGAGATTAGCTCTCTGTCCTTCAATTACTCAATGAGTAGGGGCTTAAAGGTTTTGGGGTAGATCCACGTACATTGGCGCATATATAGACTGGCGTAGCGCATCTCATTTCCGCTACGCCGGCTCAACTTAGAGAGGCAAGTACCGTATCCTCAGAGTATTTGCGCCTGACGATGTGCCGGCGGAACGTAAATTCCGAGGCGTAAGACGGCGTAATTGAAAGTAGGAAGGAAGTGGGCGTGTTCCATTGAAATGAGCCGTGACCCCATGCAAATGAAGGGCCAAACGGACTGCGCATGCTCAGAACTCGGCCCGGCGTAATCAGTGAGATACGAACTAGGCCCGGCGTAATTAGTGAGATACGCCCAGAGCATAAATACGCCCAAACATGAGCCCGTCCAGTGCAAAAGTACATCCTCTTGCTTCCCCCCCTGAAGCAAGGTACTTTTGTTCTGTTGTTTGTAGCTTTTTGTTTTAGAGCCTTGTCAGCAGCTCGGAAGAAGAGAAAGCTTAATTTCTCCCCACAGGAGAGGGCAATCATTAACAGGGCCATGGCCCAGTATGATAGGTATCTCCATGGGGAAGAGAGTGCCAATACCACCCAGGCCAGGAGGAGGGAGATCCTGGCGCTGATTGCTGATAATGTGAATGCTTTGGGGAGTGAGACCAGGAGCCCCAATGAGATTTTAAAAAAGATCAACGATCTTCGGCGCATGGTCAAAGGTAAGCTGGCCAGGATGACCACTCATGCCAGGGGCACTGGAGGGGGACCAGCAACGGAGACACTCACTGCTGAGGAGCGGGTGGTTGCCCAGTGCCTCCACAGGCATCACGTGGAGGGAGTTCCTGGCTTTGACTCCATTGAGGAGGTCTTGAGGACAGGTAAGTGTGTTTTATTTTCTATCTGGTGTGTAGCATGTGTGGGGGTGGAAGGGAACATGTGACAAGTGTGTGGATCCTCCAACATGTGAATCGTTTGTGTCATCCACAGATGTGCAGGAGGGTGCTGGGCCATCTGGCCAGTCCACACCATCCCCCGGATATCAGGCTGAGCCAGACCACCTGGCAAGCCCGGAGTCATCTGTGGAAGGGAGTGGCCACACCTCTCCTCATGAGGTGGTTGAGGAGCAGGAGGTCACCAGTGGCAATGAGGTAAGGCTCCATTTGGAGTTGTCTTCCCCTGTTGCTGGCACCAGTCAACCCACCATCAGTGGTAGCCCCTCCCGCTCCTCCCCCAACAGGGCTTCCCCCCAAGGGTCTCCCCTTCTCCTAGGCCCCAAGCCACATCAGGACCCAGGAAGGTGACCGGGAAGACAAGGGGGGTGGCAGACGTTCTGCCAGAAAACCTCCAGAGGGACCAGGCCCGACAGACCCGCCATCTGGGTGAGGTTGTGAGGAGTATTAGCCACATGGCCCAAAGCATGGCCTCCATAAAGGAAGCTGTGCAGGATGTTGGATGCAATTCCTCAGCTGTGGTCACCTGCATGGCTGATCTGCAGACCACCACAGCAGGCGTGGGTGAGGAGGTCCATGCCCTGACAGAGGCTGTCAGGGCCAACACGGCAGCCATCCAGGCGGTGGTGAGGCTGCAGGAGGACACCAATGTGGTCCTCACCCGCATCGCCCTGGCGTTGGAGGGCAGGCCGCCAGGTGTGCAGAGACCAGGGGATGCTTCTCCTCCTGATTTACCCCCCCATGAGTCTCCCATGAGGAGCCGGGGCCGTGGCCACCGCAGGCGTGGGACATGGCAGCGCCGTTAAGTTTTTTTTTTTTTTTTTTATGTTCGACTCAGGTTATGAGTTTTTATATTTTTTGTAGCCCAAGCACACGGTTAGTAGTGCAGGCTACAGTGTGACTGATGTATGAATGTGGGGGTGACATTCCTGCCGGAAAAGGGGTGTCACCCTCGGTTGTTGGAGAGAAGTGATCCCCAGGACCAGGGAGAAGTGATCCCCAGGTCCGTGTGAATGGTGTATGAATGTACAGCAACATAATTGGAGCCTTGTCGTGGCATTGCTGCTCCCAAGTCCTGATTGTTGGACTTGGGCTAATCCAATTTGATGAGGATGTGGGGTGTGTGCTAGGGACCACAGTGGTGTGCATGCGTACATTCTGCTTGTGACATGATGAATGTGTGGGTTTATTGTGCAAAGATGCCTACTGTGAGGCATCTCCTGACTGCTGTTCCCTCAGAAGACGGGGTAGCCTCGGTCAGGGGGGGAATGTCTGGTTCGGGGGTCAGGTCCTCACGTAGGTCAATCTCCAGGCCCTTTCTCACGGCGAAGTTGTGCAGCATGCAACATGCCCCGATGATCTGGCACACAAAGTTTGAGGAATACACCAGGGTACCCCCAGACTTATCCAGGCATCGGAAACGGGACTTCAGGAGGCCAAAGGTGCATTCCACCACTGCACGGGTACGTGCGTGTGCATCATTGTATCTTTGCTCTCATGAGGTTTCAGGGTTCCGGAATGGAGTCATGAGATGGGGTCCAAGTACATATGCAGAGTCACCTGGAAGGGAAAAGACAGGAGGATGTTAGCCGTGCATGTGCCCCTCATGATATCTGCATCATGGGGGCGGACAGTCATGCCTGACTCCCATGTCACTCCCCAACCAGCCAGCTGTCCCCATACACGTTCTGTACAAATTCTGTTGTGATGGGGCTTTGGCGGTATATGTAGCTGTCATGGCTGGACCCTGGGTGTTTTGCACGGATGTGCCATATGAGGCATTGGGCATCGGCTATCACCTGTACGTTGATGGAATGCCAGTGCTTCCGATTGTGCTATATGTTCTCTGTGTCATGGGGGGGCCGTAGTGCCACATGGGTGCAATCAATGGCCCCCACGGTGCGTGGGAATCCTGCAATTCTGACGAAATCCCGCATTGCCTTCACCCGCAGATGCTCCTGGGTGGGTCTGATGATTTGGTTAAAATGAGGAAAAAAAAGGTTGCGCTAACTGTAAATATTGTAAACCAGTAGCAGCTAGCACCAACAAAAGACAATATTGTGTACAAAGAATAAAAAAGAAAAAGTGCAGCGCTGAGTATTCAGTGAAATGAATCAAAAAATATGGTAAATAATCAAAATTCAGTGAAAAATCAAAGAAATTTAAAAAAGAAAAAAGAGGGGGACACACCCCCAAGTAATGTGGCAGGTAAATAACCTGAAAGGCAGCTAGAAAGTGAAATCTGGCTGGATAATGTGTAATATAAACACACCGTGATAAGTGAGGGGACACAAAAATAAATAATAATGAGAACCTCAAATGAAGTCCATATAATTTATACGTGTAACTCCAAAATGTAAATGTGATAGTCCAAGGTCAAAATGGCCTATACAGTCCAAAAAAGTATATATATGCAATGTATTTCCTTTTTTGGAGTTGGTCAGAAGTTCTTTGTGGAAAAGACCAAATGACTGTAGAGGAATGGAAGATGTTGTGATCTTCTCAGGTATGGAACTCAGATGTTCTTAATAAGCAGTTGGAACCTCATCAGCAATCCATAATAGTATCCAAATAAACAAGTATAAAGATGGGTACCCTTACCGGAAAGTGTGGACATACACGTCAGCGACGGTATGTCAAACACGCATGTACGAGCTCCTAGGCAGCCGTGATGTCAATGGGGAAGCTGTTTGATGTGCCAGCCTTTAATCCGCCTTTAATCCGCCAGGACGGGTCCAATCCAATGAGAGGAGACAGCTCGTGCAGGTGTGGTTCTCAGATGAAAGAGTGTAATATGCAGGCCAAACGTAGAAACCATGTAAGGGAAAACGTACTCACATAGTGCGGTTAATCCCAAAACAAGCCTTTATTAGGCATAGAAAATAAAAGCCAAAATAAACAAAAAACTGGATAAAAATATATAAAATAGATAAAAAAGTACGAGTACAAGTGATCACAAGTAAAATATGGCGTAATGAGCAAGTAGCATATGAGCTATGTACCCGACATGTTTCGAGCGACAGAGCTCTTCAACTGGGGCATAATGTTATGCCCTAATAAAGCCTAATAAAGGCTTGTTTTGGGATTAACCGCACTATGTGAGTACGTTTTCCCTTACATGGTTTCTACGTTTGGCCTGCATATTACACTCTTTCATCTGAGAACCACACCTGCACGAGCTGTCTCCTCTCATTGGATTGGACCCGTCCTGGCGGATTAAAGGCGGATTAAAGGCTGGCACATCAAACAGCTTCCCCATTGACATCACGGCTGCCTAGGAGCTCGTACATGCGTGTTTGACATACCGTCGCTGACGTGTATGTCCACACTTTCCGGTAAGGGTACCCATCTTTATACTTGTTTATTTGGATACTATTATGGATTGCTGATGAGGTTCCAACTGCTTATTAAGAACATCTGAGTTCCATACCTGAGAAGATCACAACATCTTCCATTCCTCTACAGTCATTTGGTCTTTTCCACAAAGAACTTCTGACCAACTCCAAAAAAGGAAATACATTGCATATATATATTTTTTTGGACTGTATAGGCCATTTTGACCTTGGACTATCACATTTACATTTTGGAGTTACACGTATAAATTATATGGACTTCATTTGAGGTTCTCATTATTATTTATTTTTGTGTCCCCTCACTTATCACGGTGTGTTTATATTACACATTATCCAGCCAGATTTCACTTTCTAGCTGCCTTTCAGGTTATTTACCTGCCACATTACTTGGGGGTGTGTCCCCCTCTTTTTTCTTTTTTAAATTTCTTTGATTTTTCACTGAATTTTGATGATTTGGTTGGCCATGCATCTGAGGATTGCGGGGACAACCTGGTGCACACATCTGCTAATGGAGGATTGTGCTTTCCCAGCCACAACTCCACTTGTACACTGAAACGAGCCACTGGCAAGGAAATGGAGTGTTGCCAGTACCTTGACCAGTGGCTCCACTGCATGTGAGTGGTGTGTCTGGCTGGTGATGTCATCTTTCAGGGATGTGGCTAATTCCAGGATGGCAGTAGGGCTGAATCTGAAGATGCGATACACCTCAGAATCCACCATGCCAAAGACGTTTATGCGCGGTCAGAATATCCGCTCCCGTGCCCTCCTCCGTGCCCAAAAGCCAGTAGTATAGCTATGACCATGGATGCCCCTGGCATGTTGGCATACAGATTGTTGTCCTGCAAGTGTGGATGCTCAGCTCGTCCCTAACAGTGCTGCTGAAGCTGACCTGCACACGTCTGGTGCAAAGGTAAAGCTGCTTTTATGAGGGGGTAACGTTAGACCGGACGTATGTCTTATGCGCGGCGCACGTAGCCCGCGCCGGGCGCACGTATGTACGTGGATCGCTGTATCTCCCTCATTTGCATATTTGAATAGCAAAACAATGGTGCGTCCAGTGCATATTTGTGCCCACGATGCGCCGGCGCAGAAAGATTACGTCGGTCGGAAAAACCTATTTTTCAGGCGTATCTCGTTTTGTGGATACGGCGCATAGATACGACGGCGCATATTTACACTCACGCCGCGCATCTCGAGATACGCCGGCGTAAGTGCTTTGTGGATCTAATCTGCCCCTTTGTCTGTAACCAAGTAGTTATTTTGGTTAACTGTTTTAGAGATTTTTTTTTTTAATTATTATTGGATGTTTCTATTCCTGTGTTGTTGTTCATACAATTAGATACGAAAAAAAAAGCCAACAGAGAATAGGACCCCTTAATAAAGTTCATGACAGGTGTTTAGTCCTAGGGATTTCACTACCCAATTTCATTTCTAGAGTGTTACCATATGAGGTTTATATGAAATCAGATGTAAATGGCTAAACATTTATGGTAGTGTATAATATGTTTCTTTATCTGTCTATTGTATATAATTGTTGCTGGGGGGTTTTGAATTAGATGATTTTAATGTAAAGCTGACAGGAAGGTTTCCTGATTAGTTGATGTTGCCATGCCCACTTATCTCAACAATGAGAACAATCTCTTATTTAGGTCCTCCAGCTTTCATCTTGAAAGCATTGCAATGTTTAGATAAGCAATAAGGTAGTCTAGACTTTGACACACCTGCGCATGTTTAATTTAAAATTTACCTCTAAGGGAGCAGATAATGAAGTGAAGTGAAGTGAAGAGAAGTGCGTGATTGTAAACAAAACCATCTTTTATACTTACCTTCAATATGTAGATGCCTCTACACTGAGAACTGAGAGATCAATGACCTCTCAGTTATCAGGTCTGTTCTGAGCATAGAGTGGTGACTGTCAGTCACCAGCAGGCCCGGACTGGCCATCGGGCAAACCGGGGATTTGCCTGGTGGGCCGCGGCCCACCAGGCTGCAAGTACTAGTAGTGGGGCACAAGCATCTTTGATCCCGCGCCGCTCATCTAACCTCTCCGTGGCCGCCTAGGGGACGTAAAAACAGAGGGGGGAGGAGCTAGATGAGAAGCCTGCGGCCTCTCCACGGCCGGGGGGCGCGACTGTGAGGGGGGAGGAGCCAGAGCAGACACCTGCTGCTGACAACTTTGAAGACGGCCTGGATAGCAGAAAACGCGAGTGCAGCCCCCTGCTCCTGTAACCTGGATAGGAGGAGCAGTGGGGCCGGCTGCATATAAAACAATCATTTTCTCCATCTCCCTTCTGCAGTATTGGAATGCCTGAGGCTGCGAGAGGTAGAGAAAAAGCAGGCATTCCAATACTGCAGAAGGTAGATGGAGAAAATTATTGTTTTATATGCGGCCACCCCGACTGCTCCTCCTACACCACCCATACTCTTTGCCTTCTTGTGATCTCCCCCCCCACTGCTCTCTGCCACCCCCCCCCCAGTGCTCTCAACCTCCCCCAAGGGCTCTCTGCCACCCCCCAGTGCTCTCTGCCACCCCCAGTGCTCTCAACCTCCCCCAGGGCTCTCTGCCACCCCCAGTGCTCTCTGCCACCCCCCCAGTGCTCTCAACCTCCCCCCAGGGCTCTCTGCCACCCCCCAGTTCTCTCTGCCACGCCCCAGTGCTTTCAACCTCCCCCAGGGCTCTCTGCCACCCCCAGTGCTCTCTGCCACCCCCCAGTGCTCTCTGCCACCCACCAGTGCTCTCAAACTCCCCCAGGGCTCTCTGCTACCCCCCCAGTGCTCTCTGCCACCCCCAGTGCTTTCTGCCGCCCCAGTGCTTTCTGCCACCCCCCAGTGCTATCTGCCACCCCTCAGTGCTCTCTGCCACCCCCGAGTGCTCTCTGCCCCCCCCAGTTCTCTCTACTCCCCCCAGTGCTCTCCGCCACCCCTCAGGGCTCTCCGCCACCCCCCCAGTGCTCTCCGCCACCCCCCAGTGCTCTCAACCTCCCCACCAGTGCTCTCTGCCCCCCAGGGCTCTCAAGCTCCCCCAAGACCCCCCTCTCCACGTCCCTCCATGCTCTCTGCTACCCCCCCTACCCAGTGCTCTCTGCCACTTCCCAGTGCTCTCAACCTCCCCCCCAGGGCTCTCTGCCACCCCCCAGGTCTCTCTGCCACTCCCCTCCTCCATGCTCTCTGCCACCCCCCAGTGCTCTCCACCTCCCCCAGTGCTCTCAACCTCCCCCCAGGGCTCTCTGCCACCCCCCAGTGCTCTCCTACTCCCTCCATGCTCTATGCTACCCCCCAATGCTCTCTGCCACTCCCCAGTGCTCTCAACCTCCCCCCAGTGCTCTCAACCTCCCCCCAGTGCTCTCTGCCACCCCCCAGTGCTCTCAACCTCCCCCCAGTGCTCTCTGCCACCCCCCCCCCCCAGTGCTCTCGGCCACCCCCCCCAGTGCTCTCCGCCACCCCCCCAGTGCTCTCTGCCACCCCCAGGTGCTCTCTGCCACCCCCAGTGCTCTCTGCCACCCCCAGTGCTCTCTGAAACCCCCCCAGTGCTCTCCACCTCCCTTCATGCTCTCTGCTACCCCCCCTACCCAGTGCTCTCTGCCACTTCCCAGTGCTCTCAATCTCCCCCCCTAGGGCTCTCTGCCACCCCCAAGTGCTCTCTGCCCCCCCTCCTCCATGCTCTCTACCACCCCTGTAGTGCTCTCTGCCACCCCCCAGTGCTCTCAACCTCCCCCAGGGCTCTCTGCCACCCCCCCAGTGCTCTCCACCTCCCTCCATGCTCTCTGCTACCCCCCCAATGCTCTCTGCCACTCCCCAGTGCTCTCAACCTCCCCCAGTGCTCTCAACCACCCCCAGTGCTCTCAACCTCCCCCCAGTGCTCTCCGCCACCCCCAGTGCTCTCTGCCACCCCCCAGTGCTCTTTGCCACCCCCAGGTGCTCTCTTCCACCCCCAGGGCTTTCTGCCACCCCTCAGTGCTCTCAACCTCCCCACCAGTGCTCTATGCCACCCCCAGTGCTCTCTGCTACCCCCCAGTGCTCTCTGCCACCCCCCAGTGCTCTCCACCTCCCCCCATGCTCTCTTTCGCCCCTCAGTGCTCTCCACCTCCCCCATGCTCTCCACCTCCCTCCTTCTGCTCTCCATCTCTCCCCATGCCCTCCACCGCCCTCCCTGTGCTCTCCACCTCCCCCCGTGCTCTCTGCAGGAGGTGCCGGTTAGCATGTCATGGGCTGCTCAATCCAAAATGCCCGGGCCTATTTTTTGTCCCAGTCCGGGCCTGGTCACCAGCTATGTGCTCTGCCCCTCCAGCGCTAACTGGAGCCTTAGGCAGTGAAGAGGCAGGAGCCGCTGTCTCTGGCTCTTACCAGGACAATGAGAAGCTGAGCCAGCTGCTGGTCAGGCATCTGGGTGGATCCTTACATTATGGTCAGAATTCCTGCAGAGACTTGACAAATTTTTGCCCGCTGTTAGTTGAATCTGGGGCAGAACTAAATGCACTCATCTGACCTGCAGGAGAAGTATGGCCAAAAGAGCTTTGCTCATACTTTTCCTTTAAGACTTTGCATGAAAAGGAGTTCGGTTTTGGTAACTGTGACAGGGATCATGTTGGGTGGGGGGTTTGTGCAACTCAGCTTACCTTGGAGAGCTCTGGAAACTCTGTGTCCAGCTTCCCCAGGCACTCTTATGTGTATATCACCCTGTGTCTCTAATAGGGGCACAGGGTGAATGAGAACCCCACTATGATCTGTGCTAGTCAGACTCAATGTTGTATATATGTATATATTATGTGTTGTCTCATGCTGTTGTGTACTATTTGCTGTGATAGTTTGGGATGTGACTGTATTCTATTGTTCTGTTGTGGCTGTCTGCCTCAACCATTATGGGATGTGTAAGTGCGTTTGCTGTGAGAAAAGAGCACCCCTGCTGATAAGACTGTTTACCGATGAGAAGTTTGAACACACCTATGTGTGTCTATTGTCATTGGACAGTTTAACCCGCCCTGTTTTCCAAGGGTGGGGGGGAAAGAGACTGAGTTATTTTATCTGTTGTGTCCATGTGTGAAAATAAATGAGTTTGTTGTTTGCCACCCTACACTGTGTTGTCTGGTGACTGGGTGGGCTAAAGAGTCTTGGATAGTGCTGGTTCTGGACAAAGGAATTATTTATGGCGGACATAGTCCTGGGTTCATCACAGTAACAAAAAAATTTGAAACCATCTAAACTTCAAAGGATTAGTCAGGTTTGATTAGATTGATTAAATAGATGCTCACCAATTAGTACAGTTCCATATAAGTCTATGGAAGCTAGGTCTATAACAATCCAGACATTTGAGGGGAAAGAGTAAATTGATGTCTTTTGGCCACCAGAACACCAGAATGAGGCCCCCATGCACAGTTTTAAGTTTGAACAGTTTGAATATATCCCAGGCACCTTTTTATTCCTGTCTTGTCTCGTCTATCTAACTGTTTTTGGATTTAATTTTAGGTAAGGTAACAGCATACCTACTGATTTCTCTGTATAGGAAAAGATTGCTGGTTTTCTGTATTTAGTAGGGGTGCAGAATTTAACCGCTGCAAAGCTGCATCGTGATTCGGGTGTCCCCAATGCGGCATCGATGCATGCCACCCGAAAAATCGATGTCGGGTGATGTTATCCCGAATGGCCCCGTCCCTCCTGGGAGAGTGCTCTGAGCTTGTCTATCAAATTAACTGTTTTGTAATAAATGCACTTATAATCCATCAAGTGGCCACGGCTGTATGTGCTTTTTAAAATATATGGTGCTTCACACCTCATTTCTTATTCTGTGTATATAACTGTATATGCACTCATGTGCCTGTCCGGTCCGGCCCACCTCTCTCCTTTCACGTCTCTCCTGACGTCATCCCCTCACGCCTCTCTTCTAGCTACAGTCGGTGGGTGGGGCTGAGAACTTCCACTGACGTCAGGAGAGCGAAAGACAAGAGGCGTGTGAGAAGAGACCTGAGAGGTGAGAGGCGGGCCGGAGCGGACAGTCACATGAGCACATATACAGTTATACACAGACTAAGCAATTAGATATGAAGCTGCATAGATTTTAAAAAGCACATACAGCGGTGGCCACCTAATGGATTATAACCGCATTTATTACAAAACAGGTATTTTAAAAGCAGTATGTTTACACTGGCTCTTACCCGTGCTCTGTGTTGACATTTCTCCGGCTCCTCGTTTGCACATTCCACTGTGTTAACTCCTAGTGTGCTGAAAGATGCAAACGTGGGAGCCCAGAGACATGTCAGCACAGAGACAGTAGTACAGGGAACTTCACAGGGCTGTTTGTCAGTTGTGGATTCTAATCCGTCCTGACCTCCCAGCAGCCGTGTGCTTGAATTCCTGTACCCTGTAGTGCACCGGATTAGTGCACTATTTAAAGCGGAGTTCCACCTGTTTTTTAGTTTATTAAAAGTCAGCAGCTACAAAAAGTGTAGCTGCTGACTTGTATTAAACCGACACTTACCTGTCCCACAGTCCATAGATGCGGCCGTACGGAGCCCCGCCCCTTTCTCCCTCCTCTCCACCTTCATATATACTGTAGGCAGTGGCACCCGGCCATGACAGCTCTTGGCTTTACGGCGGGGCGCACACTACGCAAGCCGCACTGCGCTCTGCCATTGGCCAGCCAATCTTCTGAGGCCCATGTTGTGTCCGAGAAAATCGCTGGCAGGGAGGGGCCCTCTAGGGCGAGAGGAGGAGTCACCTAGGAGGCCGGGACAAGAAGTCCCACTAAAAAGAGTACACACACTCCCCACCCCCCAAAAAATGACATGCCAAATGTGGCATGTAAGGGGGCGAGGAGTGCTTAAAGCGGAAGTTACACTTTTGGGCGCAACTCCACTTTAAGGGAGTGAGGTTATTTTAAATTCAAAGCGAAATTCCAGTAAAGGTTTTGTTTATTAAAAGTCAACAGCTACAAAAAGTGTATCTTCTGACTTTTTTTTTCCAAAAGATTTTATTGAGAGATATAAAACTGTACAGAGCAATAAAACTGTTTTTGTTGTACATTTTTTTTACAGAGTAATTAAAAAAATAACATGTAATCTAAGGGTCTTGTGTACCTAGCTACGTAATACAGCAGGGCAAAAACTATCGTCACTATGGGAGCAACTGGATGGATCTTGTTTACGAGTTTTCCTAGGATTACAAGTTGAAACAACAGGACATAACAATAGGGGGGAGGCTTATAGGAGTAATGGAAAAGGGGATGGGGTGGGGTGGAGAACCCAGTTCTTGTTCTACATAGCGGAAAAAAAAGGGGGGAGGGGGGCACTGGTGTTATTGTTTTCTTCCCGGGGGTAGTGGTAGAGGAAAGTCTTGAAATGGATGGTAGAGCTACTGAAAATAGACTTGTGTGGTAAGTTGACGGCAGAAGACATTTAAAATCCACTGATGGTATGTTGTCCGCCAGGGCTCGAGAGAGGGGATGACCCAAAATATGAGAACGAGAACTTGTCAAAGTTAGAAATATACTCTGGAGAGAGAACTGAGAGCATGAAGGATTTCCACCTGGAGAAAAAGCTTGATTTAGATATTTCATGACTGAAGTCGGTGTTGAATCGATCCTTAAAAAGTAGAAGTACGAGTTCCCGTTTTACTTGGGCGATATTATGACAATGCGATGAGGTCCAGTTTTTTAGAATGGTTCTCCGTGCGATCTGAAGACACATCAAAAACCAGTCCTTGTGGGAGGGGTGTTTATTTGAGCCATCAATGGCAATTGTGGGTGTAGTTACATTTTGGGACCATAGAAGTTTGGGGTCCCAGTGGCCAAAGATGAGAAGAAGTGGGTCCTTCGGGAGTTTTAATAGAGTTATTTCAAAAATGTAGGATAGCACCTGATCCCAGAAGGTAGATATGTAGGAGCATGCCCAGAAACGATGCGACAGGGACGGTCTCGGATGATGGCATAGGGGGCAGATGGCAGCACTCGGATCCATTTTGGGGGAGAGGAAAGGTATGTAAGCTTGGTGTAAGATCTTTAGCTGACTTTCAATCCATGTTTCATTGGGAGTCAGTCGGTTCACTTTGTTGAGACCCTGAAGGATTTTGTCCATTAGATCCGCATCCGGGAAATCTTTTTCCCAATTGGTAACAGAGGAGGATGTCAGAGGAGGGGTGGTCTTTTGTAGTAGAGATTTATAGATGTTCGAGATTCTAAAGGAGCCTTCCTGGAACAGCAGGTCTGTGAAGTTTTGTTTAAATCTTTTTGACTCCTCTCTGCACGTGGCCTTTAAGAAGCTGAAGCACTGCCCAACATGAAATGCATGAAATAAGAAGGGTAGAGGTCGCCCTGTTGCCATGTCACACAAGGAGGAAAATTTTGAGTCCTTTTCCTACCCATATGGTGAACGGTTTATGATCCAGTCCAGGGGGAAAACTGGGGTTCCCCTGTATTGGCAGGTGGCTTGACATGAAAGGAGAGAGCTTGAGGCTCTTCCGGCCTTCCTCCAGGCAACAGCAGTGTCTCTCTGCAGGAGGATATGCTGGTACAAGGGTGGGACTGATTTCCACTTGCAGTAGAGAAGGGCCACTAGCGAGTATGGATGGGCCATTGCAGACTCTATGGAGTAGTTGGAATAGCGAGAGGTTTGTGATATCCAGTTTAGGCTAATTCTCAGAAAACATGCTAAATTATACGTTTGCACATTCGGAAGACTTATAACCCCTTCGCGTCTGGGAAGATAGAGTTTATTTAAAGCTATGCGTGGTCTTTTGTTCTGCCAAGGGAATTTTGACATGGCCAAATTGAGAAGATTGACATCTTTATGATGAAGGAGTAAAGGGATAGTTTGCAGTGGGTATAGTAATCTATCAAAACTGACCATCTTCAGCAGATGGCATCTTTCCAGGAGCGAGAGGGGCAGATCCATCCAGTTAAGTAATTCCTGAGAGATTTTTGCAATCAGAGGAGGATAATTGAGGTGGTATAGAGAGGAGAGCAGTTTCCCTATTTTGATTCCAAGATAGGTGATGTGAGTTTTGGCGGCTGAAAAGACAGGGTTTTTGACCCAGGGGGGGTTAGATATGGTTCCTAAGGGGAGGATTTTGCTCTTGCCATAATTAATTCGGAGGCCTGAGTATGATCTAAATTTTTCAAAAAACTTTTTGATGGTGGGCATGTCAGAGGAGGAAAATGAAAATAAATCGCGCTACCCCCTAACTTTATGGTATAATCAATATTTTTAAAAATTCAATCACCAAAATATATAAGTATAACCCAGAGCAGGTTAGTAATAAATTAATTAATAACTTGTGACAGCTAACATAAGTACATAAATTCCCATTAAAATAATGGTCTCGTGAAAATTTATAAAATTAATAATAATATGGTGGTAACCAATATAATCAATATACAGTCAGGTCCATAAATATTGGGACATCAACACAATTCTAATCTTTTTGGCTCTATACACCACCACAATGGATTTGAAATGATCAAGATGTGCTTTAATTGCAGACTTTCAGCTTTAAGTTGAGGGCATTTACATCCAAATCAGGTGAACGATGTAGGAATTACAACAGTTTGTGTATGTGCCTCACACTTTTTAAGGGACCAAAAGTAATGGGACAGATTAACAATCATAAATCAAACTTTCACTTTTTAATACTTGGTTGAAAATCCTTTGCAGTCAATTACAGCCTGAGGTCTGGAGTGCATAGACATCACCTGACGCTGGGTTTCATCCCTGGTGATGCTCTGCAACTGTCAGTTTTGTCTTCAGCAAGTGAAATGCATGCTCAATCAAATTCAGGTCAGGTGATTGACCTGGCCATTGCATAACATTTCACTTCTTTTCCTTAAAAAACTCTTTGGTTGCTTTCGCAGTATGCTTCGGGTCATTGTCCATCTGCACTGTGAAGAGCCGTCCAATGAGTGAATTGGACTGAAGCATTTGGCAGAATATGAGCAGATAATATTGCCCAGTCACATCAAGAGAACCAGTTCCATTGGCAGCCATACATGTCCACGCCATGACACTACCACCACCATGCTTCACTGATGAGGTGGTATGCTTTGGATCATGAGCATTTCCTTTCCTTCTCCATACTCTTCTCTTCCCATCACTATGGTACAAGTTGATCTTGGTCACATCTGTCCATAAGATGTTGTTCCAGAACTGTGAAGGCTTTTTTAGATGTTGTTTGGCAAACTCTAATCTGGCCTTCCTGTTTTTGAGGCTCACCAATGGTTTACATCTTGTGGTGAACCCTCTGTATTCACTCTGGTGAAGTCTTCTCTTGATTGTAGACTTTGACACACATACACCTACCTCCTGGAGTGTGTTCTTGATCTGGCCAACTGCTGTGAAGGGCGTTTTCTTCACCAGGGAAATAATTTTTCTGTCATCCACCAAAGTTATTTTCCGTGGTGTTCCGGGTCTTTTGGTGTTGCTGAGCTCACTGGTGCGTTCTTTCTTTTTAAGGATGTTCCAAACCGTTGATTTGGCCACACCTAATGTTTTTGCTAGCTCTCTGATGGTTTTGTTTTGTTTTTTAAGCCTAATGATGGCTTGCTTCACTGAGAGTGACAGCTCTTTGGATCTCATATTGAGAGTTGACAGCAACAGATTCCAAATGCAAATAGCACACTTGAAATGAACTCTGAACCATTTATCTGCTCCTTGTAAAAGGGATAATGAGGGAATAACACACACCTGGCCATGGAACAGCTGAGCAGCCAATTGTCCCATTACTTTTGGTCCCTTAAAAAGTGGGAGGCACATATACAAACTGTTGTAATTCCTAAACCGTTCACCTGATTTGGATGTAAATATCCTCAAGTTAACCACTTAAGACCCGGACCTTTAGGCAGCTAAAGGACCCGGCCAGGTTTTGCGATTCGGCACTGCGTCGCTTTAACAGACAATTGCGCGGTCGTGCGACGTGGCTCCCAAACAAAATTGGCGTCCTTTTTTTCCCACAAATAGAGCTTTCTTTGGTGGTATTTGATCACCTCTGTGGTTTTTATTTTTTGCGCTATAAACAAAAATAGAGCGACAATTTTGAAAAAAATGCAATATTTTTAACTTTTTGCTATAAAAAAAATCACCCACAAATATATAAAAAAAACATTTATTTTCCTCAGTTTAGGCCAATACGTATTCTTCTACCTATTTTTGGTAAAAAAAAATCGCAATAAGCGTTTATCGGTTGGTTTGCGCAAAATTTATAGCGTTTACAAAATAGGGGATAGTTTTATTGCATTTTTATTAAATTTTTTTTTTTTACTACTTTTTTACTAACGCGATTTTTTTCATGACTGCGACATTATGGCGGACACTTCAGGCAATTTTGACACATTTTTGGGACCATTGTCATTTTCACAGCAAAAAATGCATTTAAAATGCATTGTTTACTGTGAAAATGACAATTGCAGTTTGGGAGTTAACCACAAGGGGGCGCTGAAGGGGTTATGTATTACCTAATATGTGTTTCTAACTGTAGGGGGTGTGGCTGTAGGTGTGACGTAATCGATTGTGTATCCCTATAAAAGGGATCACACGATCGATGACACCGCCACAGTGAAGAACGGACAGCTCTCCCCGTCCTTCAGCTCCAGGGACCGATCGCGGGACTCCAGCGGCGATTGGGTCCCGCGGCCCCGGTCACGGAGCTTCGGACCAGGTCACGGGCGTGCGCCGCGCGCCCACGGCTGGGCACTAGCACAGGACGTACCTGTACGTGAATGTGCCCAGCCATGCCATTCTGCCGACGTAAATGTGCAGGAGGCGGTCCTTAAGCGGTTAAAGCTGAAAGTCTGCACTTAAAGCACACCTTGTTTGTTTCATTTCAAATCCATTGTGGTGGTGTATAGAGGCAAAAAGATTAGAATTGTGTCGATGTCCCAATATTTATGGACCTGACTGTATGTAATTCAAAAGAAATCACAAAAAATTATAATACAGTTCATAAATGTTTGATGTTAATACACACCAAATAATAAACACCAGTACTCAGTGCAGAAAAAGTCCATAAGCTGATGACTATCCCGTGCTTAGAACTGTCCCTGCACAAAGTGTAATTTCTGAAGGGAAAAAAGTCATTTAAAACCACTAGCGGTTATAATGAATTGTCGGCTCCTGGCAATACAGAGAAAAGTAATTAATAAAAAAATAAAAAAAATGTGTGGGGGTCCCCCCAAATTCAGTTACCAGGCCCTTCAGGTCTGGTATGGATTTTAAGGGGAACTCCACCCCAAAAAAAAGAAATGGCGTGGAGTTCCCCCCAAAAATCCATACCAGATCCTTTATCCGAGCATGCAACCAGGTCACATGCCCTCAACATGGGGAGGATGCTTTGGGGGTCTGTGACCCCTCAAAGCACCATGTCCCCATGTTGATGGGGACAAGGGCCTCATCCCCACAACCCTTGCCCGGTGGTTGTGGGGGTCTGCGGGCTGGGGGCTTATCGGAATCTGGAAGACCCCTTTAACAAAGGGGACCCCCAGATCCCAGCCCCCCTATGTGAATTGGTAATGGGGTACATTTTACCCCTACCATTTCACAAAGAAAGTGTAAAAAATTGTAAAAAAAAAACACAGACACCCATCACGTGACCCCGTCACCCTCTGACGCAAGGGAAAACCCAGGCTTTCCCAGTGACTTGCAGGTGACACTTTATGCAGGGACAGTTCTAAGCACGGTAAAACAAGCGCTACTTCACAGGCATACTATACACCCCCCCAGGTATGAAATTTAAAGGAATATTTCACTTTTATTGTTTCACTTTAAGCATTATTAAAATCACTGCTCCCGAAAAAACGGACATTTAAAAAAAAAATTGCATTGATACATGTCCCCTGGGGCAGGACCCGAGTCCCCAAACACTTTTTAGGACAATAACTTGCATATTAGCCTTTAAAATTAGCACTTTAGATTTCAAATGTTCGAGTCGCATAGACTTTAACGGGGTTCTAAAGTTCACACAAACTTTTGGTCTGTTCGCAGGTTCTGGTGCGAACCGAATGGGGGGGTGTTCAGCTCATCCTTACCGGACACAAATCACCAGTAGACATACCCGATATGTAAAAGATAATAAATGCTCCACATAGTGCATTAAACGTATAAAATGTTTTATCAAAAATAAATTTGGTAATACACTTACAAATGTTGCAGGAAAATAGGTCTTAAAGTCTGGTATGTCGGCCAGTACACAAAACGCAGACACCCGTCCTACTGGGGAATCGTATGGAGCTTGAGGTGACGTCAGTACGCCGCTCCGCCCTCAGAGGAGGGATTGACTGAGAATATAAGGACATCATCTGCGAATAGGGAGGTGCGAAGATCGTGTTGGCCAATTTTGATGCCATGCAGGGGGGCTACGTAGGCTAGGTATCTAGAGAGGGGTTCTAGCACAATGTTGAAAAATAGAGGGGATAAGGGACAACCTTGCCGTGTGCCCTTGTAGAGGCGAAATTCATCTGAGAGTAGGCCTGCTGCCATTAACCTGGCTGCAGGGGCTGTGTACATGGTGAAAACGAGATGGGCGAAAGGGGCCTGAGAAGCCCATTTTTGCCATAGCCAAGGATAGCCATTCGAAGTTGACGTTATCGAAGGCTTTCTCCGCGTCTAGTGTTATGATGGCGTAATCCCAGCCTGGATTGAGTTTAGCATGTTCCAGGGCCATCATGACCTTGCGAATGTTTAGGGTTGCTGTTTTGCCTTTCACAAAGCCTGATTGGGCGGGATGGATCATGGAGGGGATAATGTCAGCAAGTCTAGTAGAAATGATTTTGGATAGGATTTTAACATCTAGGTTTAAAAGGGTGATGGTCTGTAGGAGCCTGGGTCCTGGGGGTCTTTTCCTTTCTTAGAGAGTAGTTTTTTTGTTTGTTTTTTAACAAAAAGGTTGGTCTTTATTAAGAAGACATCAAAATACAAATAACAGATGTATATAGCGCAATCAGAAGCAATACATAAAACAGGTATAGAAAATGAAGAAGAAGAAGACAGTGGGGCTGATTTACCAAGCCTTTACTCCATGACTCATGGAGTAAAAGCAGGAGTAGCAGCCGTTTGGTGATTTACTAAAGAAATACGCTGCTAGTGCAGTGTATTTCCCTAGTTACTAATGTGCTCCGTGCGCCCAGGAGAGGGTGCATTGTGCACCAGTACAGACCTGGCGCACGGCACATTAAACTGTAAATTGCGGGGGTTCGGGCGGGAGTTTATTAGGGGGGGAGGTGGGGGGATGCAGGGGAAGTGAAGTGACATGTGTTTTGAAGTGTTTGGCGGGCCGAATTGAAAGGGAAAGTGTTTTTTGAAAACAGATCCCCGTACGCTTGCACAGTGCGCCTGAACCTCGGGAGGTTCATTTGCATACTGGGCATGCGCAGAGAGAAAAGTCAGGGATTCCCGTGCGCCTTGTCAGTACGCCGTGAAAATCTTGGTAAATACCAAGCGGCGTACCCGTGATTGCGCTGCGTGACGCGGCGCACGGGAATCTCCGAGCTGTTTTCAGCCCTGAAGGGGAACTCCGCGCCAAATTTCAAACTTGAAATCGGCGCGGGTCCCCCTCCAGGGCTACATTAGGCTCTTAGGCTTGGTTCGGAACGTGAGGGGTTAAACCCGCGCCGATTCGGCGCGGGGGTCCCCCCCAGATCCAAACCAAGCCCTCATCCCAAGCATACAGTCTGGCCCGGACAGGAATGGGGGCGGGGACGAGCGAGCGCCCCCCCCCCTCCTGAGCCGTACCAGACCGCATGCCCTCAACATGGGGGAGTGTGTGCTGTGGGGGAGGGGGGCACTGCCCCCCCACCCCACAGCACTCTTGCCCCCATGTCGATAGGGACAAGAGCCTCTTCCCGACAACCCTTGCCATTGGTTGTCGGGGTATGCGGGCGGGGCTAATCGGAATCTGCGAGCTCCTTTAATAAAGGGGTCCCCAGATTCCGGCCCCCCACCCTATGTGAATGAGTATGGGGTACATCGTACCTCTACCCATTCACATGGGGGAAATGTAAAGTAAAATAAAACACCACACAATAAAATATTTTATTAATCAGCTCCGGAGCCCCCCCTTTCTTCTTTAGCTCTCTTAGAAGGGGGGGTTTCTTCTCTCCCGATCTTCCGCCGGGACCCTGGGCTTCGGTGATTTCTGCCGGGGGAGGGCGCCATCCCTCGGTCCTCTCCGGAGCCTTCCGCCGGATGCCCCCACCCCATTTAAGCTCTTTTTCATTAGGGAGGGGCATCCGGACTTCGGGGTCTTCTGCCGGGGGATGGCGCCTATCCCCCGGTCTTTCCGGTGCCTTCCGCCAGGGTTCCGGTCTTCCTGGTCTTCTGCCGGGGGTGCGCCAACTCCCCGGTCTTTTCTCTGCTCCCTCTTCTGCCTGGCTCCCCCGCGGAGCCAGGGCTTTCTTCCGTCTTCTTTCTTCTCTCTTCCTTCTTCTGCCTGTCTCCTCCGGGAGCACAGGGCTTGTCTCCGCTGTCTTCTTGCTTCTCTTCCATTGGATGTTGACACGACGAGGTTCCGCGCTGACATGCAGTGTCAGCGACGGGCATGGACTTATATAGGGTAATGCCACCATGTGACCTCAACCCATGTGACATCACATTCCCTGGGCATGATGGGAATGTGATGTCACATGGGTTGAGGTCACATGGTGGCATTGCCCTATATAAGTCCATGCCCACTGCTCAGACGGCATTCCAGCGCCGGACCTCGTCGTGTCAACATCGAATGGAAGAGAAGGGAGAAGACAGCGGAGACAAGCCCTGTGCTCCGCGGAGGAGACAGGCAGAAGCGGAAGGCATCGCAGAAGCCCGGAAAGTGGCGCCCTCCGGCGGAAGACACCGTACAAGCCCGGGACCCTCCCCCAAAGGCAGGAGCCTCCCTGGTGAAGGGGGTCCCGGTGAATTACGTCGCTGAAGACGGGGGTGGGGTGCCAGTGCACCCCCCCCGCAGAAACCGTCGTGGAAGCCCGGGACCCTCCCCCAAAGGCAGGAGCCTCCCTGGTGAAGGGGGTCCCGGTGAATTACGTCGCTGAAGACGGGGGTGGGGTGCCAGTGCACCCCCCCCGCAGAAACCGTCGTAGTAGCCCGGGACCCTCCCCCAAAGGCAGGAGCCTCACTGGTGAAGGGGGTTCCGGCAGAAGATGGCGAAGCCCGGGGCCTAATGGGGTGGTGGTGGGGGGCCCCGGCAGAAGACCCCCGGCTGACTAATAAATTAATTTATTCATGTGTGGTGTATTATTTTTTTCCATTTTTTTCCCCAGGTGAATGGGTAGGGGTACAATGTACCCCATACTCATTCACATAGGGTGGGGGGCCGGAATCTGGGGACCCCTTTATTAAAGGGGTCTCTCAGATTCTGATAAGCCCTCCGCCCGCATACCCCGACAACCAACGGCCAGGGTTGTCGGGAAGAGGCTCTTGTCCCTATCGACATGGGGAAAAGAGTGCTGTGGGGGGGCAGTGCCCCCTCCCCCACAGCACACACTCCCCCATGTTGAGGGCATGTGGTCTGGTATGGCTCAGGAGGGAGGGGGGCGCTCGCTCGTCCCCACCCCCATTCCTGTCTGACCAGACTGCGTGCCTGGGATAAGGGCTTGGTTTGGATCTTGGGGGGGACCCCACGCTATTTTTTTTTGCGCGGGTTTAACCCCTTATGTTCCAGACCAAGCCTAAGAGCCTGGTATGCACCTGGAGGGAACCCACCTTATTTTTTTTTTGGGGGGGGGTCTGGAGTTCCCCTTCATGAACAGCGATCTGTCATTTACACATGTCAGTCCCCCCCCCCTACAGTTAGAACACACCCAGGGAACATATTTAACCCCTCCCTCGCACCTAGTGTTAACCCCTTCCCTGCCAGTGGCATTTTTACAGTAAGCAATGCATTTTTACAGCACTGATCGATAGAAAAATGCCAATGGTTCCAAAAAAGTGTTCGATGTGTCCGCCATAATGTCGCAGTACTGATAAAAATCGCTGATCGCCCCAATAACTAGTTAAAACAAACAAAAAAATATTTTGTAGACGCTATAACTTTTGCCAAAACCAAACACTAAACGCTATTTGCGATTTTTTGGAACCAAAAAGATGTAGAATACGTATCGGCCTAAACTGAGGTTTTTTTTATTTTTTAGAATATATATTTTTGGGGATATTTATTATAGCAAAAAGTAAAAATAATTTTTACATATGTGGGCGGGACTTACGCAAGTCCCGCCCACATATATAAACATCGTTCAAACCACACATGTGAGGTATTGACGCGTGCCTTAGAGCGAGAGCAATACTTTTACCACTATACCTTCTTTGTAACTATAAACTGGTAACCTGGAAAAAAAAATAAAAGGTCGTCTATGGGGATATTCACGGAATTCATTTTGGCCCCATTGCAGGAGTGTTTCCAATAGTAAAGCGTGACATGTAAGGTATCTATTTACTCAGTGTAACATCATCTTTCACATTATCCCCAAAAATTGGGCTCACTTTTGTGTTTTGTTAATTTTTAACCACTTGAGCCCGGACCATATTTCTGGTCAATGACCGGGCAAGTTTTTGTGATTCGGCACGGCGTCGCTTTAACTGACAATTGCGCAGTCGTGCGACGTGGCTCCCAAACAAAATTGGCAACCTTTTTTTTCCCACAAATAGATTATTAAATGTGCGTGTTTACTTCTGTCTTTAACACCTCCCCTTCAGGCTGGAAAGCATCAGATCAGGGGAAACAAAAAAAAAAAAAGCTCTCATTCCATTGCAGCTTGGTTCCTACATGTGTGATGAACTGAGCATGCTCAAACACTTAGAAAAAAAATATCCTTTCTTTTTAAAAGGTGAAAAACACTCCTTGGATGCTCATAGAGCGTGGTTTGGGTTAATTGCAGGTGTGCCCAATTACAAGCTCACCCAAACTAGAGACTGCAATTTGTTCATGTGATTTCAATTGCTTCATTACTAGCACTGTTATAAAAAGCTTGGATCGATCAGTCCTCAGCTGCCCTCAGAAGGGGCAGGCTGGCAGAAATGCTGTTGCTAAACACAAATGTGGTTTGTTGCATGGGTTTTGTTTTATTTTGCCAATGGTTTTGGTTTATTTTTAAATGATGTTCACTTTGATGTATTTGTCTATGTGGCCTTATTTTATGAAAAATGTGTGAAGCTATGGTTATTTAGAATTTTGAAATGCATTTTTGTTTGTGTTTGTTTGTTTGTCTTTTGTTACTTTTTCATGCTACATATGTTGACAGCTGCAGCTGAAATCGGTTTGGGCCTAACAAATTATGTGTGTCTAAGCTTCTTTCCTGGTGTGTAATCATGAAATGTTTGCCATGTTTATTCCCCATGACTTTAAAGACAAAAACTGGTAAGTATTTTATTTTTTCTGCAGTGGTCCTCAGCCCTCAAGTACCCCCGACAGGACATGTTTTGTGGATTTCTCTTATCAAGAATTGCTGTCCAGACTGTATTTTAAAGCACATGTGCAAGATGAAGGAAAACCTGCAAACATGGCCTGTGGGGGGGGTTTGCTATTGGTGGACAGGCTTGACGTGCTGATTTACAGCACTGTGCTTAAATCTAGCGCAAGGCAATCCTATTCAAATTGTGGGTGTTTGAGGGAAGCCAAGTGAGTGTTAGAACCCCTGCTTTGTGTTTTTTTTATTTTTGTGTTGAGCTTTGTGTCCCTTTTCTTAAAATTGGCTTCACTTCCTGTCACACAGCTGAACAGGAAGTGAGGTTAAAACCCTACCAGTGTCATTTCTTGGGGACACAGGTCAATCTAACTAGTGTCCCCATTAAGCAAATTGCACTCCAGCACTGCTGTGTACACCCCAAATCATGGGTCTTCAAACTACGGCCCTCCAGTTGTTCAGGAACTACAATTCCCATCATGCCTAGTCATGTCTGTGAATGTCAGTGCATTACAAGGCCTCATGGGATGTGTAGTTCTAAAACAGCTGGAGGGCCGTAGTTTGAGGATCCCTGCCCCAAATGATTATTTAGTTTGGGGTTTAGTAAAGGCAAAGCCACTCTGCAGTACAAGCATAGTTGCTGAAAATCAGAGAGGAAGCACTGATGGTTTTAACATCCAATCCTGTAGAAGCAAAGTTGTTTTGTTTTCTTTCTTCCTTGCTTTGCACTTGTAGTGCAAAGTGGATTTGCCTTTAGTAAATGGACCCCAAAGTCCACGATCCCTAATAATTTGGGGTGTACACAGCAAAATGCTAGAGTGCAATTTACATAATGGGAAACTATTTAGATTGATCTCTGTGTCCCCAAGAAAAGATATTAGTAAGGTTTTACCCTCACTTCCTGTTTGGCTATGTGGCAGGAAGTGAATGAATTAGAAAGGGTGAAGACACCTCACAAATGTTGTCACTATCAGGGGTGCAGACATCCCCAAAAAAATGAGCAGATAATACTTATTTGCAAATTAATAATTTTTTAGTTAACATTGGGTGGGGTGCTCTAACACACACATTCCTACATATTAGCAACGCTCTATCCTGGCCTATTGGCATGGTTATATTTTCTTAGGGCTCTCAATAAAACTCTATGAAATTTGTGCTTAAACTAGAACCAGGGGCGGACTGACAACTCATGGGGCCCCTGGGCAATAGAAGAGTATGGGTCCCCTCTGGCTTACAGATGACCACCACGCCAGGAGGTAGTGCAGAGGCGGGCAGCTAAAATCTTGGGATATTCACATTAAAAGCATGTCATTTTCGGACATATCAGGGACAGATCTAAAAAAAACACAGATTTTTACATACTGTCCCTGGTTTTACTGAGCCTGGCAACCCGGATGGGGCCCCCTAGTGGCATGGGGCCCTCGGGCAGTGCCCGAGTGACTCAATGGTCAGTCCGCCCCTGACAAGAACTATAATCAACAAGTTTTATTTTCTTTAATTTTGGATAGAGTGAGGGAGGGTTATAGGCCCTGTCAGTTTATTTTGTATTATCTGTGTCCAATTGGGGAGATTTGCCTTCACTTCCTGCCCCATAGCCAAACAGGAAGTGAGAGAAAAACTATGCAAATTAACCACTTCCCGCCCAGCCTATGGCCGATTTACGTCCGGGAAGTGGTTACACAATCCTGACAGGACGTCCTGCAGGATTTCATGCCGCACGCGCCTGTGGGGGCACGCAGCGCGGCGATCGGTGATGCGGGGTGTCAGTCTGACACCCTGCATCTCCGATCTCGGTAAAGAGTCTCTCACGGAGACGGAGACTCTTTACCACGTGATCAGCCGTGTCCAATCACGGCTGATCACGATGTAAACAGGAAGAGCCATCGATGGCTCTTCCTCACTCGCGTCTGACAGACGCGAGTATAGGAGAGCCGATCGGCGGCTCTCCTGACAGGGGGCGTTCGCGCTGATTGTTTATCAGCGCAGCCCCCCCTCGGATCACCACACTGGACCACCAGGGATGCCCACCCTGGACCACCAGGGTGTGCAAAAACAAAAAAAATATAGAACAAAAAAACAAAAAGCATTAAAAAATAAGAAAAAAGATGCCAATCAGTGCCCACAAATGGGCACTGACTGGGAAAATCAGTGCCACCCCACAGTGTCCATCAGTGCCACCCCACAGTGCCCATCCATGCACAGTGCCCACCTATCAGTGCCCACCTGTGCCACCCATAAGTATCCATCAGTGCCACCCATAAGTGCCGCCCATCTGTGCCGCCCATGAGTGCCCATCAGTGCCGCCTATGAGTGCCCATCAGTGCCGCATAGCAGCGCCGCCAATCAATGCCACCTCATCTGTGCCCGTCAGTACTACCTCATCGATGTCCATCAGTGCCATCTCATCGGTGCCCATCAGTGCCGCCATATCAGTGCCCGTAATTGAAAGAGAAAAACTTATTTACAAAAAAATTAACCTAAAAAAATAAAAACGTTTTTTTGTTTCAAAATTTGCAGTCTTTTTTTAGTTGTTGCGCAAAAAAAAAAACGCAGAGGTGATCAAATAACAACAAAAGAAAGCTCTATTTGTGGGGGAAAAAAGGACGCCAATTTTGTTTGGGTACAGTGTTGTATGACCGTGCAATTGCCATTCAAAGTGCGACAGTGTTGAAAGCTGAAAATTGGCTTGGGCGGGAAGGTGCGTAAGTGCCTGGTATGGAAGTGGTTAAGGGAATCCAGTGCCCCCCCAGAACTAGTGTGTGGGTCCCCTGAAAATTACTGGGCGGGGTTATACAAAAACAGGGTGTGACCTTGACAGGAAGGGGTGGGTCATTTTTCTATTAGGAGGTGTAGATATGTAGTCAGGCCTAGGGCAGAACCAAACCTAAATATACTACTGCATATTAGGGCTTATTTAGACCGGAACTGATTTACAGCGTGTTTTTATATTGTGGGAGGAAACCCACGCAGGCACAGGGAGAACATGCAAACTCCATGCAGATGCTGTCACGGGCGGGATTCGAACCAACGACTCTTTTGCTGCTAGGTCAAAGTGCTATACACTACACCACTGTGGTGAACGAACATGATTGCAGCTGAAAGCATGAGATCTTTTATTTATTTTTTCAATACCATGCTTTCCAGCCTTATTGACCCCGCCTCTCTCCATAAAGAGGACCTGTCACACACTAGTCCTATTACAAGGGATGTTTACATTCCTTGTAATAGGAAGAAAACTGATAATTTTTTTTTTATTT
This sequence comes from Rana temporaria, assembly GCF_905171775.1. Taxonomy (NCBI): domain Eukaryota; kingdom Metazoa; phylum Chordata; class Amphibia; order Anura; family Ranidae; genus Rana; species Rana temporaria. The sequence goes on along the minus strand of NC_053494.1, from coordinate 83,320,946 downwards.
TTTTATTTCAGTGTAAAAAATTATAAAACTAAATAAAAATAAATAAGAAAACCCCAAAAAAAAAATTTAAAGCGCCCCGTCCCGACGAGCTCGCGCACAGAAGCAAACGCATACGCGAGTAGCGCCCGCATATGAAAACGGTATTCAAACCACACAAGTGAGTTATCGCCGCGATCGTTAGAGTGAGAGCAATAATTCTAGCCCTAGACCTACTCTGCAACTCAAAAAATGCAACCTGTAGAATTTTTTAAACGTCGCCTATCGAGATTTTTAAAGGGTAAAAGTTTGACGCCATACCACGAGCGGGCGCAATTTTTAAGCGTGACATGTTGGGTATCATTTTACTCGGCGTAACATTATCTTTCACAATATATAAAAATATTGGGCAAAATGTATTGTTGTCTTATTTTTTAATTCAAAAAAGTGATTTTTATCCAAAAAAAGTGCGCTTGTAAGACCGCTGCGCAAATACGGTGTGACAAAAAGTATTGCAATGACTGCCATTTTATTCCCTAGGATGTCTGCTAAAAAAAAATATATAATGTTTGGGGGTTCTGATTAATTTTCTAGCCAAAAAATTGTGATTTTCACATGAAGGAGAGAAGTGCCAGAATTAACCCGGTGGGCAAGTGGTTAAAGTACTCATGGCTATAAAGAATAGAGTCATTGCTCATTAAAAAAAAAAAAAAAAAGGGGGTCCCTCCAAATTAAATTACCAGGCCCTTCAGGTCTGGAATGGATATTAAGGGGAACCCCGCCGTAAAAAAAACCCCAAAAAATGGCGTGGGGTCCCTCCAAATATCCATACCAGACCCTTCAGGTCTGGTGTGGATTTTAAGGGGAACTCCACCCCAAATTGAAAAAAAAAATGGCGTGGAGTCCCCCTAAAAATCCACACCAGACCCTTATCCGAGCACGTTGACCTGGCCGGCCGCAGAAAAGAGGGGGGGACAGAGTGCGGCCCCCCCCCTCTCCTGAACCGCACCAGGCCACATGCCCTCAACATGGGGAGGATGTCCCCATGTTGATGGGGACAAGGGTCTCATCCCCACAACCCTTGCCCGGTGGTTGTGGGGGTATGCGGGCGGGAGGCTTATCAGAATCTGGAAGACCCCTTTAACAAAGGGGACCCCCAGATCCTGCCCCCCCCCTATGTGAAATGGTAATGGGGTACATTGTACCTCTACCATTTCACCCCAAAAAAAAATGTCAAAGTGTTAAAAATGACAGTAGCCGGTTTTTGACAAATCTTTTAATAAAATCTTCTTTTCTTCTTTCCTTCGGGTTTCTTCCGCTGCTTCTTTCTTCTCGTCCACATCTTGCCCGACGTCTTCTTCTATCTTCTCCGTCCGTCCTTCAGCCTTCTGGTCACGCATCTTGCCCGTTGTCTTGTCCTGTCTTCTTCTCCGTCCTTCCGCCAGCCTCCTCGCATCTTGTGTCTTCTCCGGTCTTCTTCTCGGTCCGCCAGCCTTCTCGTCCCCGGACCCAGCGTTTGAATTTGAATTGGGCCGCCGTGTTCCCGCTCCTGGGGCCCGCCCCCCTCTGACGCCACAAGTAAACTCCTTAGAAGGTCATGTGCGTCAGAGGGGGGCGGGGTCACAGAGCGTCACACAGCGGGGGAATTCAATTTCAATCGCGCCGCCCGGAGAAGAAGTTCCCGCCGTGTCACACTCATGTGACCCCGCCCCCCTCTGACGCACATGACCTTCTAAGGAGTTTACTTGTGGCGTCAGAGGGGGGCGGGTCCCAGGAGCGGGAACACGGCGGCCCAATTCAAATTCAAACGCTGGGTCCGGGGACGAGAAGGCTGGCGGACCGAAAAGAAGACCGGAGAAGACACAAGATGCGAGGAGGCTGGCGGAAGGACGGAGAAGAAGACAGGACAAGACAACGGGCAAGATGCGTGACCAGAAGGCTGAAGGACGGACGGAGAAGATAGAAGAAGACGTCGGGCAAGATGTGGACGAGAAGAAAGAAGCAGCGGAAGAAACCCGAAGGAAAGAAGAAAAGAAGATTTTATTAAAAGATTTGTCAAAAACCGGCTACTGTCATTTTTAACACTTTGACATTTTTTTTTGGGGTGAAATGGTAGAGGTACAATGTACCCCATTACCATTTCACATAGGGGGGGGCCAGGATCTGGGGGTCCCCTTTGTTAAAGGGGTCTTCCAGATTCTGATAAGCCTCCCGCCCGCATACCCCCACAACCACCGGGCAAGGGTTGTGGGGATGAGACCCTTGTCCCCATCAACATGGGGACATCCTCCCCATGTTGAGGGCATGTGGCCTGGTGCGGTTCAGGAGAGGGGGGGGCCGCACTCTGTCCCCCCCTCTTTTCTGCGGCCGGCCAGGTCAACGTGCTCGGATAAGGGTCTGGTGTGGATTTTTAGGGGGACTCCACGCCATTTTTTTTTTCAATTTGGGGTGGAGTTCCCCTTAAAATCCACACCAGACCTGAAGGGCCTGGAATGGATATTTGCCGGGAACCACACGTCTTTTTTTTTGAGGTTTTTACGGCGGGGTTCCCCTTAATATCCATTCCAGACCTGAAGGGCCTGGTAATTTAATTTGGGGGAACCCCTACACATTTTTTTGTTTGTTTTATGAATGAATCCCTTTAGAATTGTCAGAGCCGACAATTCATTATAGCCGCGTGTGAATTTTTAAATGACTTTTTTCCTTCTGAATGTCACTTTGTGCAGGGGGAGTTCTAAGTGCGGGAAAAATGCGCTATTTCACATGCTGACATTACACCCCCCCTAGGTACGAAATTTAAAGGAATATTTCACTTTTATTGTTTCACTTTAAGAATTATTAATTTCACTGCTCCCGAAAAAACGGCCGTTTTAAAAAATAAAAAAAGCATTGATACATGTTCCCTGGGACAGGACTGAGGTCCCCAAACACTTTTTAGGACAAAACTTGCAGATTAGCCTTTAAAATGAACACTTTTGATTTCTCCCATAGACTTCTATAGGGAGTTCGGCGCGGCTTTACATATTAGTTTCAATGCGCCGGCTGCTACGCTGGTTCATGCGCCCAATTAAGCCTCCACCCGGAGTACTAATTAACGCATGAACCAGCGCAGCGCACATAGCATAGTAAATCAGGCCCAGTGTGTACCATTATCCATGTGCAAGTTCATAGTACCAGTCCCACCCAACCCTCATACTGGCCAAGAAAAAATAACTAGCTAAAAAGCAACCAATATCCAGTAACAACATAAATTAAAACTGTTGTGTCCAGGGGAGCCAGACTCGGTCAAACTTCTGGGGGCAACCCCTATTAATATAAGTCAGCTTATACATCGGTACCATTGCATTCACAGAGGAATCCCATGTGTCGACTGTGGGGGGAGAGGGAGAGGACCACTTCTTGAGAATTTTTTTTTGGCATAAAAGAGCAGCATAGAAACAAGCAGCTTTGTGTACCGAGGGCGCTGGTCATCATCATGAATCCCTAGCAGGGCCAACTCAGGTAGTACCGGGATAGACAGCGCAAGACGCATATTAATGTAATCAAATACCTCCCCCCAATACGCCACCATCAACGGGCAGGTCCAGAACATATAAAGAAATGTGCCATTAGGGAAATGACACCTAGGACAGCTAGGTGATCTATCAGGGTATATCTGATGCAGTCTATTTGGTTTGTGTTGTAAACCCGGTGCATGAATTTAGTATGTATCAGTTTATCCCTAGACAAAATCATTAACTTTGCCCCATCCTCAAAACATTCCTCCCATGCTTCCCTATCAAGGCTGGGGATATCCGACCACCACTTGTCCTAGAGAGCGTTCATCTTAGCAGAGTCAACCTCCAGAAGGGCCAAATACAGTGTAGAGAGCGTTTTTTTAAGGGTTTCCTGAGTCAGAGTCTCCTCAATGGGGTCAATAGTTAGGTGGATAGTCTGCTGAAATTGTGCCCTAGCTGCATGCCTCAGCTGATAGTACCTAAACAGCATTTGCCCTGGAAGCCAATGCTTGACCGCTAAGTCTTGGAAGGGCAATATGGAAACCTGAGCGAACAACATCCTGGAGAATCTTGATCCCATACCTCGCCCATAGTTGCGGGTCAGGTATTGTTCTAAAGTGAAGGAGGGAGGGATTACACCAAAGCGGACAAAAGGGGGAGTAATGGTGGGGGTGAAGCAGCCACTTACAGGCTACGGTCCACACCTGAAGGGTCGTCTTGGTAGGGCCCGGGAGTGAAGGGTATGCTAAGGCCCCTCTATACACCAAATTTCCCAGTTCCCTAAGTGAGCCCAGTATGGCAGCCTCCAAAAAAGTGGCCGTGTTCAACGGGGTTTGTTCAAACCACCATCTCACAGAGACCAAAAACGCCGCCTGGTAGTACACCAGGAAGTTAGGAAGTGCAAGACCCCCATAATGGACCGGCAACTGTAAGGTGGACCTGGCTAGCCTAGGGGAGGATCCTCTCCACAGAAAGGAGCCTATACAGGCATCCAGTTCCCTGAAAGGGGAAAGAGGGAGCCAAACCGGGCAATTCCTGAACACATAGTTGAATTTGGGTAGAAATAGCATTTTCAGTACATTTATGCATTCCAGTAGGTTATAAGGCAGTTCCCTCCATCTGGAGCAATGTTCCTTAAGCCTTCTGATAACAGGTCAGGTTGAGGCGACAAAAGTCCCAAAGGTCCTGTGACACCACAATGCCAAGATACTTAAACTCCTCAACCCAGAGCAACAGGGACAAAGTCCCTCCATCCCGGGCCCCAAAGTCCAATGGAAACAGGATAGACTTAGACCAATTGATCCTTACCCTGGAGAAGCACCCAAAATGCTCAAAAATCTGCAAGAGCGCTTGCAGCGAGGTGTCCGCATTATGCAGATAGAGCAGAGCATCATCCGCATAGAGAGAAATCTTCTCCTCCAGGGGGCCAACTCTGAGTCCCTGAATCTCATCCGACTCCCTAATCAGGATCGCCAGCGGTTCCAGGGCTAGAGCAAACAGGCTGGGTGAAAAAGGGCAGCCCTATCTGGTGCCCCTCTGGAGGGGAAAGAACCCCAACAAGGTACCGTTAATACGAATTCTCGCCCTGGGGGATGCATATAACATATTCAGCCACTTCAGAAATTGAGGACCAAAACCAAAGCACTTTAGAACTTCCCACAGATAGCCCCACTCTACTGTTTCAAAAGCCTTCTCGGCATCCAGTGAGGCTATGACCTGGGAGCCACCATTGTCATGGGAAGTATATAAGTTAGGGAACAGTCTACGGATGTTTATGTCCATGCCCTTCCCCGGCATGAACCCCGTCTGATCCTGGTGGATCAAAACCTCCATCACTGTGACCAGTCTCAAGGCCAAAATTTTGGCCAGAAGTTTGGCGTCGGCATTAATCAGAGAGATGGGTCTGTATGACCCACACTCCTCAGGGTCCCTACTAGGTTTGGGCACCAACACCACGACCGCCTCAGACATTGATCCTGGAAGAGCCCTGAGAGTGAAAAAAGGGAAGTCAGTCTAGGAGCTAGTAGTTCCTGGTGTTCAGAGTAAAACTCAGTGGGCAGCCCGTCCAACCCAGGAGCCTTACCCGATTGCATGCAACCCATGGCCGTCTGTACCTACTCCAAAGTAATGTCCCTGTCTAGGTCTGTACGTTTGATTGAATCAAATGTGGGGAATGGGATCTTATCTAGGTAGTCAGCAAGGTCACCCAGAGTATAGGACACCCTGGAGGAGTAAAGGTCCTGGTAGAAGCAGGGAAACCTAGAGTTGATGTCCTCTTGAGTGGTCAGCAAATTGCCATCTCTCACCCTGCCTATATACATAGTGGGAGTCTGACCCTTAGCCAGCCACATCAAAAGCCTACCATTCTTGTCGCCAAACTCAAACACCCGCTGGGCACTGTCAAGCATGAATTTCTTAGTGAGATCTGCAAATAAACCAGCTTATACAAGTCACCATGTGGTTGCCATCATCCCTTGTAAATTATAATGTGGAAACCTCTAGGGTTGGGATTATATAGGCCACGAAAAAATATATATTCAAAAAGTATAAAAAATATTTTTTTTAATACATATATATATAGAAAAAGTACAACATTACATTATTACATTACAGTACAAAATATAATACAAAAAACACTGGCCCAGATTCAGGTAGATTTGCCCATTACTTACACATGAGCTGCTCAGCTGAATTTCTCTGCGCTGGAGCAATTTTGCCAAATTGCCACCTGATTCAGGAATCGTTTGTTCAGTTAATTTGCTCCTGTTTAAGGCAAAGCTGAGGGCGCAAGGCCGTGCAAGTCAAAGTGGGTGTGCCCCTATGTAAATGAGGAATTTTCGGCTCAGCAGAGGTTTGCGCAGTTAGAGCGCTGCCGTCTGCGCATGCGTCAAACTGCGCCTAGCATAGTTTCAGGGCAAATCCTGCTCAGATGCTTGCACTGAGCAAATAAATAGGAGCAGACTTGCGCAGGTTCTTTGCTGAATTTCATCCTGCTTTTTCCTACCCCCCCTGAGCAAGGAAATTCAGCCCATTTTCAAGAGATGGCACCTCCCAAAGGGACTAAAAAAAGGAATGCCAACTTTGTGGCTGCGGAGATGGACATCTTAATTGCTGCACTCCAGCAACATAAAGAAGTTCTATATGGTGCCCAGCGGGCAAACACCACCGTTGCCCAAAGGAGGGCTATATATGAAGCCATAGCCCTGGACATCAATGCCCTGGGTAATGAAGAGCGTACCTGGGATGACATCCAAAAAAAACTCAACGATATGAGGCGCAGGGTCCGGGATAAACTGGCTCTTATCAGAAAATATACCGGTGGCACGGGAGGTGGGCCGCGATGTAAGATCCGGCTAAATCATGAGGAGGAGCTTATTGCCCAAACTTTCGTACAGGAGCAGGTGGAGGGACTTGAAGGGTACGACTCCACTGTTGGGAACTTGGGGACTGGTAAGTTATTTTTGTTTCATATCTGTTGTGCATCATGGGAGGGGGTAGAAGTGAACATATTTGTGGGTAGAAGTGAAGATGGAACTATTATTTTTGTTTCATATCTGCTGTGCATCATGGGAGGGGGTAGAAGTGAACATATTTGTGGGTAGAAGTGAAGATGGAACTATTATTTTTGTTTCATATCTGCTGTGCATCATGGGAGGGGGTAGAAGTGAACATATTTGTGGGTAGAAGTGAAGATGGAACTATTATTTTTGTTTCATATCTGCTGTGCATCATGGGAGGGGGTAGAAATGAACATGTGAGCAGTGTGTTGCACCAGCAAAATATTTCGTTTTGGTGTCATCCACAGGTGGTGATGAGGAAGATGAAGCTGGGCCGTCTTCGGCTGCGGGTCGACCCAGCCCATCCATACCAGAGCCAGGGGTCCAGTCAGGCCCCATGGACATTCTGTCTATGCTGGTCCAGGAGGAGATCCTACCGGGGCCAAGTATGGAGGAGGAAGTGGTATTGGAGGAGGATTCCTTTTTCCTCATCCAGGAGGACTCTGGCTCCCTCCAGGAGGATACCACCATCCCTGGGCAACCCACCACCCCCCCGCCCAGCACGTCATCCCCCTCCAGGGCAAGCCCCTCCATTGTGGACCCCTCCCCTTCCCCCTCTGTCCGTGCCCGAGCCTCTCCTCCCAGGAAGGCTCAGTCCAAAACGAGGCATTTATCCTCCAGCCTCCGTGACGGTTTGCTGGAGGAGCAGGCCCTGCAGACCCGCCATATAGGGGCCATGGTGGGAGAGGTGTGTCGTCTGGCGGACAGCATGGCATCCACCTCCACCTCTGTGCAGCATGCCCTCACCCTGCATGCGGACCGGGACAAACATGTCTCACAGAGAATGGGGGAAATAAGTGGCAACTTCCAAGGCCATAGTCACCTGCTTGGTGGCTCAGGAGACCACACCCACTTTATTAAGCAGGATGGCAGCTGCGGTGGAGGCCAATACCGCTGCTGTGCAGGCCAACACCGCTGCAGTGCGGGGGGAGGGGAGAATGACCCGCCGTCATCAGCGGGATACCACCACCCGCCAAATGAGGATGTTGGCCCAGACCAACACCATCCTCGCCCGCCTGGCCAACGCCATGGAGGGCATGCAGCCACCACCTGCGCGGAGTCTGGAAGTAGGGGTTGATGCTCCTCCCCCCCTCAATCCCCACCCCATGCCTCCTCCGCACCACGGAGATTGAGGAGCCAGAGCCGGGGCACCCTTGGCCCAAAGAAAAAAACAAAAAAATTATATAATTTCAACATTTATTTTATGCACAGAATATGATTTATTATTTTTTTTGAGATATGCTCAGGATATGAGCTTTTATATTTATTTGTAGTTCCTACACACGGTGAGGAGTGTATACTACAGTGTGACTGGTGTGTGAATGGGGGGGGGTGGCACTCCTGCTGGAAAAGGGGTGTCACCCTCTGCCATGTGAAAGGTGTATGAATGGACAGCAACATAATTGGAGCCTTGACGCGGCGTTGCTGCTCCCTAATACCATGGGGTATTGTTGGGTCTAATCCAATTTGGGGTGCATGTGTCGGGTGTGTGCTAGGGACTACAGTGGTGTGCATACATGCATTATACTTGTGACAAGATCAGGGTGTGTTTAATGTGCAAAGAGACGTTCCACAAGACCATTCCGGATTGCTCTTCCCTCAGAAGATCCGGTAGTGTTTCTTGGGGGGGGGGGGTTGCGTGGTTCGGGGGTAAGGTCATTGCGTAGCTCAATGTACATGCCCCTTCTTTGAGCTAAATTGTGGAGAATACTACATGCCCCGACGATTTGGCACACAAAGTTGGGTGAATACAACAGGGTCCCCCCTGATTTATCCAGACATCTGAATCGAGATTTAAGGATGCCAAATGTGCGCTCCACCACCGCACGGGTACGTGCATGGGCTTCGTTATATCTTTCCTCTCCTGGTGTTTGAGGGTTACGAAATGGGGTCATCATGTGAGGTCCCAGGGCATATGCAGAGTCACCTGGAAGGGAAAAGACAGGAGGATGTTAGTCGTGCATGTGGCCCTTGTGATGTGTGCATCATGGGGGGGGGGCAGTCATACCTGACACCCATGTCACTCACCAATCAGCCAGCTGTCTCCATACATGTTCTGGTCAAACTCGGTTGGGATGGGGCTGTGTCGGTAAATAAAACTGTCATGGCTTGACCCTGGGTGTTTGGCATGGACATGCCATATGAGGCCATGTGCATCCACAATCATCTGCACATTTATCGAATGCCAATGCCTTCTGTTGCAGTAGATATGCTCGAGGAGCCGGGGGGGGCGTAGTGCCACATGGGTACAATCTATTGCACCCACAGTGCGTGGAAATCTGGCTATTGCATAAAAATCACTGATTGCCTTCTGCCGCAGGTCAGCCGTGGTTGGTTTGATAAATTGTGTGCCCATGCGTCTGAGTATTGCAGGGATCACTTGGTGCACACACCTGCTCATGCTGGATTGGGACATCCCCGCCACCATTCCACCTGTGCGCTGAAATGAGCCACTTGACAAAAAATGAAGGGTTGCCACTACCTTCACCAGTGGCTGCACTGCCTGTCCCCGATGGGTCGGGCTGCTGATGTCATCCTGCAGGATTGTTACCAACTCAAGGATGACTTCAGGGCTGAAGCGAAACATGCGATACACCTCATTATCACTCATATGAAAAAGGTTGTAGCGCCCTCTGTAAATCCTCTCCCGTGCCCTCCTACGAGTCGGCTCAGTCAATAGAATATCAAGAACCATAGCTGCCCCTGGCATGTTGGTGCACAGATGTGAGGTCCCGAAAATGTGGGTGCTCTGCTTGTTCAGCTCGTCTGTCTAGGTGCTGCTGAAGTTGCGCGCTCCTTCAGATGACATTTGGCCATCTTTTGCTAACTTGCCCCTGCTTTTAGCAGGAGCAAGTTTGCCCAGGGAAAAGAGCTTGCACGCTTCCAGCGCAAGATGCGCATCACACGCACATGTTTCTGAATCATCGGCAGTACCTAATTTGCATATTCGCTGAGGGAATTCCATGAAGGCGCAACTTACACCCCGCGCAAAATTGCGCGCAAATTGCGCCGGAGCAGCTAGGCTGCGTGCGCAGGAAAATGGCCGCAAAACAGGCTTAACTGGTTTACAGAATCAGCCGCAAATTTGCATGGGAGCAAATCAGTACTTGCGCCGCGCAAATCACACTTGCTCCCGCGCAAGTGCTTCTTGAATCTGGGCCACTGATTACAGGCATATAAATAGCATATAGACACCATGCCATATTTCAACAAAAGTTCCCCCTAAAGGGTAAACTTTGAAAAGTTGGCTAATCCGACGCGTTTCCGATCAAAAACTTTTAAAGTTTGATCTTCATCAGGGATGTTGTGTGTCTTTAACCACTTGAATACCGGCCGCATGTAAAATGACGGCTTCACTCACAATGACGGCTGTGGCTCTGGAAACTCAACAGGACGTCAATTGACGTCCTGGATTCCTCCGGCCACTGGGGGGCGTGCGAGCGCGCCGGCGGCGGCGTGGGCACGCCCGGCGCGTCCCCGAGAAGCCGATGCGCGTGCCTGGCGGTCGCGATGTCCGCCAGGCACCCACGATCAGCAGTGACAGAGCAGGGACGTGGAGCTCTGTGTGTAAACACAGAGCTCCACGTCCTGTCAGGGGACAGAGGAGACCGATCTGTGTCTCTTGTACATAGGGACACAGATCGGTTACCTCCCCCAGTCACCCCCCTCCCCCCACAGTTAGAACACACCCAGGCTACACATTTAACCCCTTCCTCACCCCCTAGTGTTAACCCCTTCAATGCCAGTCACATTTATACAGTAATTAGTGCATATTTATAGCACTGATCGCAGTATAAATGTGAATGGCGCCAAAAATGTGTCAAAAGTGTCCGATGTGTCCGCCATAATATCGCAGTCCCAATAAAAAAATCGCAGATCGCCGCCATTACTAGTAAAAAAAATAAAAATAATAATAATAATTCTGTCCCATATTTTGTAAGCGCTTATTGTGATTTTTTTTTTTTTTATTATTATTTTTTTTTTTACCAAAAATATGTAGAAGAATACGTATCGACCTAAACTGAGAAAAAAAAATTGGAAAAAAAAATGTGGCTATTTATTATAGCAACAAGTAAAATATATTGAATTTTTTTTCAAAATTGTTGCTTTTTTTGTTTTATAGCGCAAAAAATAAAAACCGCAGAGGTGATCAAATACCACCAAAAGAAAGCTCTATTTGTGGGGAAAAAAGGACGCCAATTTTGTTTGGGAGCCAAGTCGCACGACCGCGCAATTGTCAGTTAAAGCGACGCAGTGCCGGAAGCTGAAATTTCACCTGGTCAGGAGGGGGGTATATGTGCCCGGTATGGAAGTGGTTAATATTTATTAGTACCTATGAGTGTGTCTCCATTCTACACCTGAACAGCCTCCACACTGCAAGAAGATCCGGCCGATCCGTGATCCAAGTCCACAAAGAAATCGCCAAACCTATCTCATCAGAGATTGAGACCAAAAAGGTAAAAAATGGCGTTTTGAACACTGAATTTGATAAATAATGGATCAGCTCTCAATATCAGATGCTTTACATATACCGGAAGCAGATATGGTACCCCAGATATATACTGTAAATGATTCACAGCAGATGAATGAGTATATCCATGGGCTAGCTCCCAGCAAAAAGGATCCTCTGCAGAAAGCACTTCCAAGGGTGCAGTGAAACAGATCAGTTAGGTGCTCCTCAGTCCAAGTGCTGAGGAGAAAGAATGACGTCATTCTTTCTCCTCAGCAGAGATCGGCCCGATCTTCTTGCAGTGTGGAGGCGGTTCAGGTGTAGAATGGAGACACACTCATAGGCACTAATAAATATTAAAGACACACAACATCCCTGATGAAGGTCAAACTTTAAAAGTTTTTGATCGGAAACGCGTCGGATTAGCCAACTTTTCAAAGTTTATCCTTTAGGGGGAGCTTTTGTTGAAATATGGCATGGTGTCTATCTGCTATTTATATGTCTGTAATCAGTGTTTTTTGTATTATATTTTGTACTGTAATGTAATAATGTAATTTTGTACTTTTTCTATATATATATGTATTAAAAAATATATTTTTTATACTTTTTGAATATATATTTTTTCTTTGCCTATATAATCCCAACCCTAGAGGTTTTCACATTATTCTTAATGAGATCTATTCTTAGCAGGGAGAGCTCACTTAGGGTGTGCTGCCAGGCGTAATAGGTATCCTATCCAGGCGACTGAACATATGACTAGACATGTGCACTGCCAAAAATTTTGTTTTTTTCGGAAATTCGAAAATTCGGGAATATAAAAAAAAAAAATCGTTTTTGTTTTATTCGTTTTTTTTATTTTTTCGTAAATTCGGGAAAATCGAAAAAAAATTTTTTCCGTTTTATTCTTTTTTTTTGCTTTTTTCGTAAATTCGTAAATTCGGGAAATTCGAAAATCCGGAATTTTAGGATTTCCGAAAAAGCAAAAAACGAGTAAAACGGAAAAAACGAAATTTTCCAAAAAAAAAAACGAATGAAACGAAAATGAAAAAAAAACAAATTTTCGGAAATTCGGAAATTCTAAAAATTCGGAAAATTAAAAAATAAACAATTCAAAAAAAAATTCGAAATTCGAAAATGAAAGATTCAAGATTTCGAAAATTCGAAAATGAAAAATTCGAAAATTCGAAATTTCGAAAATAAAAAATTCGAAAATTCTAAATTTCGAAAATTGAAAAATTCGAAATTCGAAATTGAAAAATGCGAAAATTCGAAAATGAAAAATTCTAAAATTCTAAAATTCTAAATTCGAAAATTCTACATTTCGAAAATTCGAAAGTTCGACAATTCGAAAGTTCGAAAATTTTAATAAATAAACAATTCAAAAATGAAAAATTCGAAATTCGAAAATTCGAAATTTCGAAAATGAAAAATTCGAAATTTCGAAAATGAAAAATTCGTAAATTCGAAATTTCGAAAATTGAAAAATTCGAAATTCGAAATTGGAAAATTCGAAAATGAAAAATTTGAAAATTCGAAATTTCGAAAAATCCGAAAATTCGAAAATTCGATATTAAAAGTAAAATAAGGTAGAAAGTAGAAAGTAAAAAAAAAATCGAAAATGAAAAATTCGAAAGTTCGAAAATTCGAAAGTTCGAAAATTCGAAAGTTCGAAAATTCGAAAGTTCGAAAATTCGAAAGTTTAAAAATTCGAAAGTTCGAAAATTCGAAAGTTCGAAAATTCGAAAGTTCGAAAATTCGAAAGTTCGAAAATTCGAAAGTTCGAAAATGCGAAAGTTCGAAAATTCGAAAGTTCGAAAATTAAAAAAATCGAAAATTCGAAATTTGAAAATTCGAAAATTAAAAATCCAAAAATCGGAAAATTCGAAATTTGAAAATTCGAAAATTAAAAATTCGAAAATTAAAAATTCGAAAATTAAAAAATTCGAAAGTGAACTATTCGAAAATGTGAAAACTCTAAAGTTCGAAAATTGAAAATTTCGAAATTCGAAAGTAAAAAATTCGAATATTCGAAAATTCGAATATTCGAAAATTCGAATATTCGAAAATTCGAATGTTCGAAAATTCGAATGTTCGAAAATTCGAATATTGAAAAATGTGAAAAATAAAAAATTCGAATATTCGAAATTTGAAAATTCGATATTTCGAAAATTGAAAATTTCGAAATTAGAAAGTAAAACATTCGAAAATGAAAAATTCGAAAATGAAAAATTCGAAAATTCGAAAATTCGAAAATGAAAAATTCGAAAATGAAAAATTTCGAAAATTCCAAAAATTCTAAAATTCTAAATTCTAAAATTCTAAATTCTAAAATTCTAAATTCTAAAATTCGAAAGTTCGAAAATTGAAAAATTCGAAATTCGAAAGTAAAAAATTCTAAAATTCTAAATTTGAAAATTCTAAAATTCAAAAAGTGAAAATTCGAAAATTCGAAAATTCTAAATTTCGAAAACTCTAAAGTTCTAAAGTTCGAAAATTGAAAAATTCGAATATTCGAAAATTCGAATATTAGAATATTCAAAAATTCGAAAATTCAAAAAAGAAAAATTCGAAATTTCCAAAATTCGAAAATAAAAAATGAAAAATTTGACATTTTTAGAAAATTTTTCGTATTTCCGAAAATCCGAATTTCCGAAATTCGGAAATACGAAAATTCGGAAGTTTAAAAATCGGAAATACGAAAACTCGGAAATTAAAAATTCGGAATTTCGGAATTTAAAAAATTCGGAAATTCGAATTTTCGTAAATCCGAAAATTCGGAAATTCGGAAATTTGAAATTTTTGGAAGTCCGAAAATTCGGAAATAAAAAATTCGTTAATACGAAAATTCGGAATTTTCGTTAAAAAACGAATTAGAAACTAAACGAATTGCACATGTCTACATATGACTTCTCTTGTGTCAGGGCCTGATCCTCCAACTGCCCGAGAGACTGCACAGACCCCCTCTTCTGAGCAGCAATATGTTTGATGTATTCCCATCTGAGCCAAGCTTTAGAGCCCATTCACATCTAGGCGACAAAACGCCCGACGCCGGACGCTTGTGCCGCTAGAGGGGAGAATTCCCATTGCTGTCTATGGAGATGGTTCACATCTCATAGACGCCGTACGCCTGTCGCCTGAAAAAAAGTCCCGGACCCTCTTTTTCAGGCGACATTGGCGTTCGGCCATTGACAGCAATGGGAAGGATTTGAAAAAAAAAAAAAAAGATACACTATTCGTGGCAAAATACGCCGTTGCTTGTCGCGGAGGTGTGAATGCAGCCTTAAAAGCATCCCACACTAAAGGACCTGAGGACCCATCATTAGACAACCAAAAGTTACACACTTCCTCGGGCATAGCCTCCTGAATCTCCGAGTCCAGTTTCCAATACCTAGAAAGTCGCCAGACCCTCTGACCCCCAGGAGAGGCCCCCCCAACTGTGACCAATAGAGCGGCATGATCAGATACACCACCAGAGAGAATCTCGGTGGACCCCACCTCCCCCAAGAGTCCAGAGGAGGCAAATGCCATGTCAATATGAGACAACGTTCGATAAGTAGTGGATAAACAAGTAAACTGTGTGTCAGAGGAGTGAAAGTGGCGCCAGAGATCCGTCATACCAAAAGAAGATGCCCAGTCGGACAAGCCAGGGGCAGGGGACTGGGAAGGGCAGAGTCTATCCTGCGTGTCAGACATGACCAGATTAAAATCCCCCAACAGGAGCACCCTATCCACCCCGTATTGAGTAGCAATCTGCATCACCCTATGGAGGAAGTTGAGATCCGCAGGGTGTCAGGAATGCTGGTAGATCAGACTGTGTGACCGCACAGAGGAACCAAACAAGGTGAGTAGGGAAATAAAAGGTGTTTATTTACAAATGTGTGAACCACCAGTGCACAATAAAACGACAAACAGTATGTACAAATAAAGGGGAATACCGTATTCATAAACGAGCCAAGCCAAGGTCATACACATGAGAGGTCAGTAGATGGGTAAGGATGGGGACAGGAATCAGGACACAGGGAGGACAAGTCCAGGCAGGGATCAAGGATCAGGATCAGGTCCAGGGATCAGGTCCAGAAATCAGGGTCAAATACAAGCTCAAGATCAGGGTAAGTAGACCAATACCAGGGCGAGGAATGATTACACACGCCGGGTATTTATAGAGGCGTGCTGATTGCATTCAGGTCACACCTGAACGCAGGAAGGGCTGTATGCTCCATACTGCCAAGAACGCCCCGCTGGTGGACGCCAGTACTGCAGCCCAAGGATAACATAGCACCACCAGGGAAGAACTCCCCCGACAGTCCAAGACTGTCGGGAGACACCTGGTGGTGGGCCACAGTACTGCACGCCAAATACCAGGCAGTAACACCAGCAGGGGGAACCTTCCCTGACACAGGGGGAGGCAGATAGAGTCCAATCAAGACATACTGAATACCAGCTATCAGAGCATGCACCATAACGTATCTACCCCCAGGGTCAGTCCGGACTGCCTGTAGCTGGAAGGACAGGGACTGGTGCACAAGGACACTCACACCCCTAGCATAATTGGAGTAGGAGGCATGATAATGCGCACCGACCCAAGCCGTCTCAACCCCATAATCTTGCAGCCCACCAGGTGAGTCTTCTGTAATATACAAATCTTAGGGTCATGTTGCTGTATAAACTTAAATACTAATGACCTCTTAATGGCAGAGTTAAGGCCCCTGACATTCCATGACATTACTGTAAAATTAGCCATACTGCATGTGAAAAAAAATATGAAGGAGGATAACATATCCCGTCATACTGTCATCTCTGCAGGAGTGCCCACCCCCCAATCCCAGAGAAGAGCACATACCCCCCAAACAAGAACAAAATGACAAGTCACTCGTCAATGGAGATGTGGACCCCTACAGGGCAGAACATCAAACTGCACCAGAATGTGAGTAGCAGAGAGAGTGACCACACGAACAGTCGTCTACTGACTTGAGATGCTGAAGAGCAAGGAAGGCACCCTTCCAACACGTCAAAAATAAACTTCTGGGTAAAAAAATAAAAAATAAAAAATGTAATAATAAAATAATAACTGGGAAGCAGTCCAGGACTACCTATGCCACACATCCAAAAGCATAGGGAACAGGCAGCAGAGCGACAGTCATTACAGGCTGCCCTGAGGAACAGGATAACAGGACACAATGGTGTCTCAACAATGTCTAATAGACCCAGGACAGTATCTCACAGGGAGCAAATCACACACCTCCCCATATCGGTCCCATAAAGCTGCACATCAGACACATGCCATTACTTTGGTAGCTCCAATTGGCAGATCCTAAGGAGGTAGTCTCCAGCCACGCGCTGACATCTATGGGTTTAGCGAAGATCCGCACGGACTCACCATCAACCACCCGCAGCTTAGCCGGGAACAAGATGCTGTATGTAATGCCCTTCGTTTGAAGCGCTGCCTTCACACCATCAAATGAGAGCCGCTGCCGCAGCTTCTCGATAGTGTAATCTGGAAACATCATCAGGTTGGTATTGCGGTAAGGAAACTTGCCAGCCTGGCGAGCTGCCCGGAGAAGCTCATCCCTGTCCCTGAAATTCATCAAGCGAAGTATGAATGTGCGCGGGGGGGTACCCTCCAGACCTGGTCTAGGCAGTACGCGATGGGCCCTCTCCACCGTAAAATAGGGGGAGAGTTGGGCCGCAGGAAGCAGGGTTCTAAGAATATCTTCGGTGAAGGCCGTAGGATTGCGGCCTTCCACCCCCTCAGGGAGACCGACAAGCCAGATGTTATTGTGCCTGCTCCGGTTTTCGGCATCTTCTGCCCGATATTCCAGCGCCCTCACCTTAGTAACAAGGGTCCGTATCGAGGCCTCATGACTGGTAACTGTGTCCTCCACATCGCCGACATGCTGCTCGGCCGCGGTGACCGGCAACCCCACATCAAGCTGCACCACGTCGATCTTGGAGGTAAGCATTGTCTGGCAGGTCGCAATAGCCGCCTGGCAGGTTGAAATAGCCGCCATCACCTCAGGGATACCGGGCAGGGAAACCGCCTCACATTCGGCCTGGTCCGTCTGTGACGCCATATTGTGAAGGCGCGCTAGCGAGTCCCGGAGCTCAAAGAGCGGGCTTACCACAGATTCAATACCCATGGGAAACTTCAACTTATTGCCCCGTTTCGGGCCTCCATAGGATTTGGAAAGCATACGGGGGCTATAGGACAACAATAGTATAGGGGGGAGGGGGCGATAAGGAGTGTCAGGATGCCCACTAACACACAGCTCCTTTCTCTATCTGCAAAGTATAGAGTGTCCTGACTTGCCTGCTCGCCCCCTCCCCCCTCAAGAGGCTTTCTCCACACCAGGAGTGTGGAGTTACAGACAGAAGAACAGTAAGTGAGGATTTCTCAGAAGAAATAAGGTAAAGGAAGCTATTTAGGGAATGTTTTTTTTTACCTTTACAACCCCTTTAATAATGGCCTGATTACCCGTTTGTAAGTATGGGTCGCCGGACCATATACCGTTATAAACCTTATGAAGAGTGGGTTCTGTGATATGTTGTAGGGTTTTGTAGAATTCACTAGTGAAACCATCGGGACCAGGGGCCTTAGAGGAGGTTAAGTTGTGGATGGTGTTTGAAATTTCGGTCAGAGAGATAGGAGCATTGAGAGCCTCTAATTGTGTGGGAGATATTTTAGGAATGTCTAGTTTCTCCAGGAATGCATGTGCTGACTGTTTGTCTATCACGTCAGGGGTGTATAATACTGAGTAGAATTGTAACATCACTTTGTTTATCATTTTAGGTGTGGCATGTACCTTGCCATCAGGGTCTCGCAGTGATGTAATGTGGGTCCGGTGGAAGGTTCCCTTGCAAAGGCTGGCCAGTAATTTGCCTGCCTTTTTTCCGAATTTGTGGAGGGTGGCGTCTAAGTGTGCCTTTTTAGTTAATTCAAGGTTATCCGCCCATGTGTCAAAAGCCTTTTTGGCTATCTTGATTGGCTAATCATAGGACCATGTCGTCCTATGACGACCATGACGTCCTATGATTAAGCGACGTAGGGCTGTCGCGATACGCGTGAGGAGGACACAGAGGGCTTGCTGGTGAAGTCACCTGCTTTGCGGCCGCAGAGCGGTGACACTCGATTGTACACACGCTGTTTAACACAGAAATGTTTGTGAGTGTATTCGTTTTTCTTTATTAAACTGTTATCCTGTGGTTTTATGCTATGGAGGCATTCCTGTGTTTCTTTTTGAGAGCCTGAATGGGGAGGAGTGTGAGCCGTCTTTGGATCCTGGATTTTATTTATGTGACTGCAGAGCAGCTCCTGTTACAGGCTTGGTAAAAGCCTCAGGAAGGTAAGAGGCTGGTAAAAATAATCCCCACACTGAGGAAAATCGGGCTGGTTTGATTCACAGACATATGAGCACAATGTAACAAGTCTTCATTGAATGAGCACAATGTAACAAGTCTTCACTGAATTAACCACTGATCATCTGAATTGTTGAATGGAGCGCAGATGCACTTTGCACTTTGGACTTTATTTTTAATATTATCATTATCACTTGATTGTGCACTGGATATAGTTTTATTCACTATCACTAATCCTGCAGTGATATTGTACTATCTGTTTTTGGACTATTATTTATGATTTTTTTATTTTTTTATTTTTTATTTTATTATTATATTATTATATTTTTTTCATTGCACAGAAAAACAACAGTTTTATGATTGAACCGTTTAGGTTTTTAGGACACTTGCATTTTTGGACTTTTTTTCAGTTGTTGCTTTTTCCTGCATGTGTTTGCTAATTAGTAATTAACCACTTTCCAGGAGAGCTGGAGCTTTCATTCACTGCTATTATTGTTTTATTTATTAGCACTTTGCACTTGTTTTTCATCAAGCACTTTAAGGATTTATGACACATATTTTTAAAAAAAGGATTATTATCCCATGTACACTGTGCGGCCAGTCAGGCACTTTTATCCATTGGATTTCATTATTTATTCACTCGCAGTTCCTTCCACATCTAATTATTGATGTTGGATGGTATTCTTTGGGCATAGACCTCGAGTGTTACACATTTTTACCCCAGTAGAGGACGTACTCTCATACTTTAGGAATCATTGTTTAGAATATTTTATTGTTTTAAATTATTGTCGGTTTTTAGTATTTGCAAGCGCCACTACATCCCCCTGTCTATCATATGCTGTCAGTGCGTGAGCACTATTAGTTGTGGCTGCTGCTTGATTGTAACTTTTAATTTATTTGTACCACTATATATATTTTTTCCCGGGTTAGGCTGGTTTGCGCATTAGTTCCCCCCTTGTTTTATAGGGATTAGGTTATCGGAGCTATAAAAAATTGCAGATTCTGGTGAATACATTATGAGGGTAGGAGTAAAAAGTAAATTCCCTGTCAGCTGGGTGCGTCAGGTGCCAAAAGTCTTGAATGTGAAGGGAGTCCATGGTGGATGCAAAGAACGTAGGTGTTGCGGTGTCACCTCCCGTCCCAAGGCGTTTAGGGGATGACCTGTCATCAGTGTGGTGCAGTATGTCATTGAAGTCTCCTCCAATTATGTGAGGAAGATGGATGTTTTGGAGAAGCCATGAGGACAGATCACTGAAGAAGGGTTTACCAGGGTTATTTGGGGCGTTAATGTTGGATATCACCATTTTACTTGGACCCTAATCTGCTTGGACGGATAAGAACGTGCAGGGGAGGTTTTTGTGGATCAGCAGAAGAACTCCTGTCTTGCGCCCAATGGCATCTGAACCTATGACTGTGCCAACCCAGAGCTTGTTCATGCGTCGAAAATCCGGGGTTGTTAGATGAGTTTCTTGGAGGAGGGCAATGTCAGCCTTAATTCTTTTGAGATAACGGAGAATCTTCATTCTCTTATTAGGGGATCTAAGGCCTTTTACATTCCGGGAGACGATTTTCATGTTGGGGGTTACAGAAGGGAATTGGGCCGAAGTTTCAAATTTGTCACTGTGTAGGTAAAGCAGTAGGGTAATTTCCCTATTGGGAGGTAGGAGACTATTCATGTGATAGGAATGATAATTAAAGGGAACTGTTGGTGAGCGAGTGCGAGGAGAGAGGGGAGAGTGGTGTGAGGAGGGGGAAAGTGTAAGAGACATAAAACATGCAATCGAAAAAACTTTTTTCCGAATGATATATGAGAGCACAATCCCAAAATTTGTGTGGCAGCTCATGTAGGCCATGTTTAAGGGAAGAACGGTGCGGCTTTACACATGAGGTCAGGTGGGTAAAGTAGCAGAGTAACGGCAATGACATAGAAATTAATCTTAATAGCCAGGAGTAAGGGAACATAGAACATTGTAGTACATATTTAGGTCACCGTGAAGGTGGAGTCCACAGCTGCGAAAGCCGGCAAAAAAGAAAAAAAGAGAGGACAGAGTAAGCATGTATACTGAGTCAAACCTAAGGTGCTGCATCATATGCGACGTACAGAATAGAAAGAAGCAAGAACTTAAGTCGCGGCTCCCATTTCAGCAAGAGGCAGTGCGTTGATGTACCAAGGCCGAGGGTTTGAAGCGTTTAGGAGAGTCTTTCCGTGGGCTCTTTTGGTCCAGAGAGCGGTTGTTTGGAGTAGCTGTGGGCGAGGTGTGGGGGAGCGGGCCTGAGTGCAAGGAGCGCAAGAAAGCTTTGGCTTTGGCTTCAGATGGATCTTGGAAGGCCAATTGTTCGCCATTAGGGGTCTTGAGGCGAAGGGTGGCCCGGAAAGGCTAAGGTGAATTTAAATTGCCTTTTAAACAGTTCAGTGTAGACCTGCTGGAAGGCTTTCCTTTTCTTTGAGACCTCAATTAAGTAGTCTGCAAAGATCAAGACCTTTACTCATCAATTTGAAGGGAACGGGATTGCCTGGATTTTTGTAGAATAAGGGCCTTATCGGAATAGTTTAGGTATTTGGCGATTATTGGACGGGGCTTCTTGCGTTCCGTGTTGAAGGATCCCATACGGTGGGCCTTTTCCACTGTGCAGGGGCCTGGAAGGTCTAGGGCCTCCGGAATGCGTCTGGTGCGGAAATCAGAGAGGGTCGATGTTTGCGGAATACCTACGAATCGCAAGTTTCTCCTCCTGGACCTATTCTCCAAATCATCCAGCTTTTGAATGATATATTGATTTGTCTTGTCTTGGGCTTGTTCCGAGGCTTGGGCCTGGTAGAGCTCTTCTTCCACACTAGACAAGCGGTGTTCAAGTTCATTAAGTCTAGTATTGTGTTCCCCCATCTGGGATTTCATCTGTGCCATCCCTGCATTCACCGCCTTCTCCATGGATGTGGCTATCATGGGTGTCAGGAGAGCTGCCACAGCCTGTGCGATGCGCTCTATATTGTTGTCCCCAGTGTGCTGCAGGATTGTGGCAGAAGAGGGGGCCTGTGGGGAGGCATGTGTGGAGGTCGTGCAGCCACTTATCTCCATAGCCGTCACCGGCGTGTTAGAAGGCAGATCCGTGTAGGCCTTGATTTGTGGCTGGGCCAGTGGCACCGTCAGGGCCATCTGTGTGCGGGCGCCTGATTTCTCCACAAATTGGTCAATGGGATAGAGGCTGACGCTCGAAAGTAGGGGGGGTTCTTGGGGCAACTCAGGCTGGCTTTTAAGGCTGATTTCAGGCCTGAAGCAGGAGACGAGGAGAGGAGCAGCTAATCCATGCGGCGCCGGAACCGGGAGTGTCTTCTGACTTTTAATAAAAATACACTTACCTGTCCCACAATCCAGCGATGTGGCCACCCGAAACCTCCATTCTCTCCCCCGCCTGTCCATAGTGCTGGCAATACTACTGTGGGCATCCGGCTGTGACATCTTGCAGCTTCACAGCCGGGTGCGCATGTCTCACTGCGCTGTCCTGCATAGCTGGGCAATCTTCTGGGACCTGTGATGTGTTCCAGAAGATTGCAGGGAGGAAGGGCCGCCTAGGGGGCCCAAGTGGAAGTGGGAGCTCATCAGTAATTGTGATGCATCGTGATGCATCGCGGAATCAAATTGTTGACCAGATAATCAAAATCAAATCGAATCGTGAGACCAGTGAAGATGCGCACCCCTAGTATTTAGGTCCATTCGCTATATATTAATAAATCCATGTTGTTGTGTTGAGTTGCCACTCAAGTGTATAATGATGCATGATGACTTAATGCAAAGACTTTTGCATGTGCAGACACAGATCTAGCATTATGTTAAAATGAGGTCTTAAGGTGCAGCTTGTATGCAGAAGAGACTGCAGCCAGTGTGCATTGTGTAAATGGAGCTGCTATTTACACAATGTTAGCAGCTTTGTATTGATTTTTACATTTGCACTGCTAGTAGAAAGAACTGTATTATAAAGATTTAACAGTCTGTTTCCAAAGACAGGGATAATTATCTTTCTGTTACATTTTGATCAGGCTGCAAGGAACAAACATGTTAACAATACAAACATGTCATTACAGTGCGTTTGTGCCTTTTTTGGGCAAATGGAAAGCAAAGGAGGAGGATGTTCTGCAAAGGTAGCCAATAATGGTACAGAATTAAGGCATTTTGTTTGTTTTAGTATGCTGAAAAATCCATAATACACAGTTAGATTAGCTTAGATTAGGCAGCAACACCACATATAAACATTTCACATGGGGAAAAATTCTCTGCAATTAACTACCATTAACAAATATGAAAAAGGGATCTAATCCCCCCCAAGAAAATTATCTGCAATATATATGTACAAAAATTCCATAGTTACCTTTGTTTTCAGACACTTTTTAAAAGAAAGTTATACAGTATTGATTTGGAGGTGGTTTTATTTTTATAATCTCATTATTACTGTTATTTTATACGTTTTATTGTGTTTTTTTTATGATTTTTACAAATAAACATTTAAAGATATTGAAAAGGGATTCTGGGGGCACTATAAGCTATCTAAATAGACAGGGCAGCTTGCTTTGCAGCTTCATTTTTTAACCATTTCAATACCAGGCACTTAACCCTTCCTGCCCAGGACAAATGATGAGGCGGCACCAATGAGGTGGCACTGATGAGGTGGCACTGATGAGCACTGATGATGGACACTGATAGGTACTGATAGGCGGTACTAATGGGCACTGATAGATGGCACTGGTATGCAGCACTGGCGGCACTAATGGGTGGAACAGATTGGCACTGATATCACATGTTGGGGACTTCCCTGATGGTCCTGGCGGCATCCCTGGTGGTACAGTGTGGGCATCCGTCAGGGGGCTGCGCTGATAAACAATCAGCGCAAACCCCCCATGTCAGGAGAGTTGCCGATCGGCTCTCCTCTACTCGCGTCTGTCAAAGGCTCTTCCTGTTTACATCGTGATCAGCCATGATTGAACATGGCTGATCATGTGGCAGAGAGCCTCTGTCAGAGGCTCTTTGCCGAGATCGGTGTAGCGGTGTGTCAGACTGACACACCACACCACCGATCGCCACGATGCGTGCCCGATGACGGCCAGTCAGAATAACTGAACCACTGCCCGGCTGTCATTCTGCTATAGGCCAGGCAGGAAGTGTTTAAACAATGATAAGTCAGTGCTCTGATGACTCATTCAAGTTCTGTAAACAATGGCCTTCTTTCATCAAAAATAAAAAGTAATGATGCTTCCAGGGTAAAAAAGGACTATAGTTTTCTGGATCCTGAATGAATAAAAAAATATACCGTATTTATCGGGGTATAGTGCGCACCCCTAATGTGGACCCGCAATTCCTGTAAAAAAAACAACATTTTAGTACTTACAGTTTTGGTGTCTTGCGCGGCGTCCATCGGCGGCCTCGTCGGGTCCGTCTGCGGCTTCGGTGGTGTTCTCCCGCGCTGTCTCCCCGTCGAATCGCCGCTTCCCGCGCTCAGTTTGAATGCCTGCGCCGACATATACCAAGTGCATTACACTTGGCTACATTCGGCCAGGCTCGGCTTCGCTCGTGCTTACGCTCTGTGACGTTTATGCGTGAGCACGAGCGAAGCCGAGCCTGGCCGAATGTAGCCGAGTGTACTGCACTCGGTATATGTCGGCGCAGGCATTCAAACTGAGCGTGGGAAGCAGGTATCGGCGTATATCGCGCACCTACGATTTCCCCCTTATTTTAAGGGGAAAAAAGTGGGCGGTATACGCCGATAAATACTGTACTCACCAGGCACTTTATTAGGTACACCTGTTCAATTGCTTGATAACACAAATTGCTAATCAGTCAATTACATGGCAGCAACTCAATGCATTTAGTAATATAGACATGATGAAGACGACTTGCTGAAGTTCAAGCCAAGCAATAGGAATAGGGAAGAAAGGGGATTTGAGTGACTTTGAACATGGCATGGTTGTTGGTACCAGACAGGCTGATCTGAGTATTTCAAAAACTACTGATCTTCTGGGATTCACGCACAACCATCTCTAGGGTTTACAAAGACTTGTCCAAAAAAGAGAAAATATCCAATGAGCGGCAGTTGTGAGGACAAAAATGTTGATGTCAGAGGAGAATGGACAGACTGATTTGAGATGATAGAAAGGCAACAGTAACTCATATAACCACTCGGTACAACCAAGGTATGCAGCAGACCATCTCTGAAAGCACAACAAATCAAACCTTGAAGCAGATGGGCTACAGCAGCAGAATACCACACTGGGTGCCACTCCTGTAAGCTAAGAACAGGAAAATTAATCTAAAGCACAATTGGAACCATTACAATATCAATTCCTCCCACTGCACATGTATCAATATCTTCAAAGCTGCTACTATAACTAATAAAGATACTACACACATGTTTGAACTTGAAATGAGTTTCAGTTAAATTCTTGCGTTATTTTAGTATTACAAATTGACAAGAGCTTTTAATTACTTTAGTTTGGTTCCTACATCTGTAAATGTTCCCAAAGTATCCATTGTGACCCTTGGGAATTTAATGTTTCCCCTTTGCTTGGTATTATGTACTGTGTATTTTAGAAGCCATAAATAAATCCACTTGGAAATTGGCATTTGTAGGAATCAGGCCATTAAAGGTACTAGTCCACATAAGTATTATATTCTAGCACTTTCACTCACAATACACAGAATTTAGAGACACAGATCCAACATACATCTCCCATGCCATTTGTGAGACAATTAAACTATTTGTGAGCTATGAAATATATTACATTTAACATTTATATTCACAGATGTATGAGTGCAAAAATAATACAGGTGAAAGTGGCTAATTGTTGCAATTTTCACCTTTAAATCTGGATAGACTCGCTGTCATGTTAATGTTCCTTCTCAGTGCAGATATCAGATTATTATAAAGCAAATCGTGACAACTCCAGCAAGTAAACTGCAGTTGTCACAAATGTTTCTCATTTTTTTTCACAACCTTTTTTTGTCACCAGCCTAACAATAAGCCTGGAATACAACCATTTACAATTTGAATAGAAAATAATGAAAAGCCATCTAGCAAGGCAGAAAGAAAATATAAATATGCCACTGTCAACAAAATAAATCAACACCGCCTGTCCACAGTATCAAACCTATGCTCAAAATGCAGAAGACTTCCAAAAACAAACATGGAGTCTAATCATTTACTGTACCTCTAAATAATAGGTACATGCTTATTTAAAGGGGTTGTAAAGGAAAAAAATGTTTTCCCTAAATAGCTTCCTTTACCTTAGGTGCAGTCCTCCTTCACTTACCTCATCTTTCCATTTTGCTTTTAAATGTCCTTATTTCTTCTGAGAAATCCTCACTTCCTGTTTTTCTGTCTGTAACTACACACCGTAATGCAAGGCTTTCTCCCTGGTGTGGAGAAAGCCTCTTTAGGGCGGAGGGGGCGAGCAGGCAAGTCAGGACACTCTCTATTTTGCAGATAGAGAAAGGAGCTGTGTGTTAGTGGGCGTCCTGACACTCCTGCTCGCTCCCTCCCCCTCAAGAGGCTTTCTCCACACCAGGAAGAAAGCCTCGCATTACGGTGTGTAGTTACAGACAGAAGAATAGGAAGTGAGGATTTCTCAGAAGAAATAAGGACAATTAAAAGCAAAATGGAAGGATGGGGTAAGTGAAGGAGGACTGCACTAAGGTAAAGGAAGCTATTTAGGGAAAAAAAAATTTCCTTTACAACCCCTTTAATACAGAAATAACTCATAGCAACCAAATAGAATTTTCATCTTAGTCATCTCGTTTTAGAGAATTACATTTTTTGAATGCTGTGGGTTACTGAACTTGTACTTCAGTATTAGGCCAGGTTCACACCTATGCGAATTGAGTGCGGCTTAAACCGCATCCAATACGCAGAACATTTCTAAATACATTGTTTTCAATGAGGCTGGTTCACATATGTGCGATGCATTCGCACTGCGCATTGCAGTAAAAACGTGTGCGGATTTTATGCCTTGCAGTGCGGCTCAGGTGCGAATTCAGATCCATTATCTTCTATGGGTACGCAGCTGATTCGCAGATGTGTTCTGTTCTCTTCAGGAATTTCTCTCATTCAGCTCAATACACTTCTCCCCCACTCTCCTCTCACCTGTAACTTCTCCCAGGTCTCCAAATTTGCATCTAAAACATTGCTAATCTGCTGAACACTTCTGTAATCTCTCTGCAAAGATAAGAGAGCTGAAATTCGCACCGCACAATCAATAGGAGCTGAATCCGTCAAAAAAAAAAAGAAAAAAAAATTGCCAATAGGCAAAGGGTTGTCAAAAAGAAAAAAAAAATCAGGACCAGTGAATTTTTAAAGCACTAACTCTTACAAAGCCCCCCTGCCCCAAAGCCCTCCCCCCCATGTTAAGGGAATGTGGCCTGGTATGGGTACTCACTCCTCCCCTGCCTTTCCTGGCCTGCTAGGCTGCATGCTTTTTTTATTTGGTGTGGGGTTCCCCTCAAAATCCATACCAGACCCAAAGAGGGGGGGGACCCCCCAATCCATTTCATTTTATTTTGCATTGCTAACATTGAACACACTTGACCTCGGAGCACATGTTGCATATGCCACTAGTCGGATCAATTAAGATGGGTGTGACTTCCATTCAATTACATGGGCTGAAATTGCACCCAAGTCGGACCAAAGTAGTGCAGAAACCTTTCCAAAGTCAGACCAACACAAATCAGACCAGTTAAGATGGCTCTCATAGGAAATCATTGTTTTTTACATCGCATTCGGCATGTGCTCTCAAAGTCGGAATGCATGTCCCGCCAATAGGAATCCGGTCTAAGAGTGATCTAAGTATAAAAAAACGAGATACATATACAATAACACAAAAAGCCCTATATTTTAACAGCTATCAACTAAAAATTGTCCAGATATTAACTCTCCTGATCACATTGGAAATCACTGAGATATGGAGACATAAGATCCTTTATTGATGCAGTATCCAACTTCTAGAAGTCAAACATACATACTTAACGGCCACTTTATTATTTACACCTGTTCAATTGCTTGGTAACACAAATTGCTAATAAGCCAATCACATGGCAGCAATTCAATGCATTTAGACATCTCGATACGATAAAGACGACTTGCTTAAGTGCAAACCAAGCAATAGGAATGGGGAAGAAAGGAGATTTAAGTGACTTTGAACATGGCACTATTGTTGGTGCCAGATGGGCAGTTCAGAGTATTTAACCACTTCCATACAGGGCACTTATACACCTTCCCGCCCAGACCAATTTTTAGCTTTCAGTGCTGTTGCACTTTGAATGACAATTGCTTGGTCGTGCTACACTGTACCCAAACTACATTTTAATCATTTTGTACCCACAATAGAGCTTTCTTTTGGTGGTATTTGATCACCTCTGGGATTTTTATTTTCTGCCAAAAAAATAAATTTTTGTTTTGTTTCTGTTATAAAACATTGTAAATAAGTAAGTTTTCTCCTTTACTGATGGGCACTGATGGTACTGCACTGACGGGCACTGATAAGGCAGCACTGATGGGCACCGATGAGGTGGCACTGATGTGGTGGCATTGATGGGCACTGATGATGGGCACTAATATGTGGCACTGATAGGCGGCACGGATGGGCACTGATAGGCAGCATGGATGGGCACAGATAGGCGGCATGGATGGGCACGGATGGGCACAGATAGGCAGCGCGGATGAGAACGGATAGGCGGCACGGATAGGCGGCACTGGTAGATGGCACAGATAGGCGGCACGGATGGGCACTGATAGGCGGCATGGATGGGCACTGATAGGTGGCACGGATGGGCATAGGTGGGCACTGATAGGTGGCACTAACATATGTGTTGTACTAATGGATGCCAATCAGTGCAAAACAATGCCTGCCAATCAGTGATGCCCATTGTGGGCACTGATTGGCATCCATTGCGGGCACTGATTGGCATCCATTATTTCTGCCATTGTCATCCCTGGTGGTCCAGTGTGGGCATCCTCGGGGGGGGGGGGGCTGTGCTGATAATTGATCAGCACAAACCCCCCCTGTCAGAGGAGCAGCCGATCGGCTCTCCTCTACTCGCGTCTGACAGCCGCAAGTGAGGAAAAGCCGATTACCGGCTTTTCCTGTTTACATCGTCATCAGACGTTATTGGACACGGCTGATCACATGGTAAATAGTCTCCGTCAGAGACTCTTTACCTAGATCGGTGTTGTGGGGTGTCAGACTGACACCCTGCAACAACAATCGCCGCGATGCGCGCCCCCGGGGGCGCGCAGCGGCTCATTATCCGGAGGACGTCATATGACGTCCAGTCAGGATATTGAAACCACTTTCCCGATGTCTTTTTGCATAAGGCGGGAGGCAAGTGGTTAAAAAACTGCAAATCTAATGGGATTTTCACGCATAACCATCTCTAGGGTTTCAATAGAAGGGTCCAAAAAGATTGAAAATATCCAGTGAGAAGCAGCTGTGTGGACAAAAATACCTGGTTAGAGATGATGGAAAGGCAACAGTAACTAAAATAACCGCTCGTTACAGCCAAGGTATGCAGAATATCATCTCTGAATGCAGAACACATCAAACCTTCAAGCAGATGGGGCTACAGCAGCAGAAGACCACACCGGGTGTCACTCTTGTCAGCTAAGGCCCCGTACACACGAGAGGATCGATCCGCTGAAATTTATCCGCGGACCGGTTTCAGCGGATAGATCCCCTGGTGTGTACAACCCAGCGGATATTTATCCGCGGATATATTTCGAGCATGCTAAGAAATCGATCCGCTGGAATCCAGTCCAGCGGATTGATCCAATGGTCTGTACAGACTTACCGGATCAATCCGTCCGAATCCATCCCTCGCATGCGTCGTAATGATTTGACGCATGTGTGGAAGTCCTTATATTACAGCGTCGCGCACGTCGCCGCGTCATCATCGCGGCGACGGCGCGACACGTCATCGCGGAGGGAATTCCGCGGGGATTTTGATCTCATGGTTAGTACAACCATGAGATCAAAATCCGCCAGAGGATTTATCCGCGGAAAAGGCCCTCTGGACCGTTTCCACGGATCGATCCTCTCGTGTGTACTAGGCCTAAGAGCACTAAACTAAGGCTACAATTTGCACATGCTCACCAAAACTGGACAATAAAAGATTGGAAAAACAATGCCTGTCTAATGAGTCTCGATTTCTGCTGCAACATTCAGATGGTATGGTCAGAATTTGGCGTAAGCAAGCATGAATCCATCCAGCCTTGTATGAATGGTACAGGCTGGTGGTGATGGTGTAATGGTGTGTGGTATATTTTCTTGGCACACTTTGGGCCCCTTAGTATCAATTAAGCATAATTTATTATGCCATGGCCCACCTAAGTATTGTGCTGACCATGTCCATTCCTTTTATGACTACAGTGTACACATCTTCTGATGGCTACTTTCAGCAGGATAATGCACCATGTCTCAAAGCTAAAATCATCTTAAAGCGGTGGTTCACCCTCAATAACAACATTCTAGCATTAAATTAAGCATAGTAGCGCGAGCTACAGTATGCCTTTATTTATTTATTTATTTATTAGTTTAATCCTATAGTGAAGATTCAGACTCCCCGCGGGGAATGGGCGTTCCTATCCAGAGGGAAGATGATTGACGGCCGGCTATGGCACGTCATGCTCCCCGAAGATAGCCGGAGTAGTTCTCGGCTCTTCACGGCGCTATACGGCGCCTGCGCACAGACTAGGCGCAGGCGCCATGAAGAGCCAAGTCTTATTTCGGCTATTTCCGGAGAAGCGTGACGCGCCAGAGCCGGCCGTCAATCATCTTCCCTCTGGATAGGAACGCCCATTCCCCGCGGGAAGTCTGAATCTTCACTATAGTATTAAACAGTGAGTACGGGGCAAAAAAAATAAATGAAGGCATACTGAGGCTCGCGATACTATGCTTAAAGGGTCACTAAAGGAAAAAAATTTTTTAGCTGAAATGACTGTTTACAGGGCATAGAGACATAATAGTTAACTGATTCCTTTTAAAAATGATTAAAAATAGATAAAAAAACAATCATATAATGTGCCTGCAGTGTAGTTTCGTTTTTGCTGTTGTTTGCTGGTTCTCTGATGTACAGAGAGCCACTAGAGGGCAGTCAGCCAATAGAGAGCAGTGATACTTTGTCTAAAACTCCTCAGCACCAATCCAGTTTCGTTTTACACACAGCTCCTTGATTAGTGACCACCGTGAGAAATCTCCCAGTACTGTGGTTATCAGGAAAAAGGCAACCAGGAAGTGTCCAGAACAGAGAGGATTTACAGCAACATGAAAGCAAAAACGAACAATGAGGACATGAAACCAGGACTGCAGCAAGGTAAAGGAAGCTATTTAGCTAAAAAAAAAAATTCCTTTAGTGACCCTTTAATTTAATGCTAGAAAAAAAAATTTATAGGGTGAACCCCCTCTTTTAACTGGTTTCTTGAATATGACAATGAGTTGACTGTACTCCAATGCCCTCCAAAGTCACCAGATTTCAATCCAATAGAGCACCTTTGGGATCAAAATCTCTGAATAATGTTCCCAAAACCTTGTTGGATCTATGCCATGAATAGAGATTGGACCCAAACTTGAAAAATTAAAAGTATCCATTTTAACCTCCCTGGCGGTATGATTCTGTCTGGAATTACGTACCAAAAGTGGTACAATTATTTGCAAGGAAATTTGGCGTTTTATACTGTAGGCCTGCAATTCTTATGCCGGGTACAGACGAGAGGATTTATCCGCGGAATTTTGATCTCCTGGTTGTACTAACCAGGAGATCAAAATCCCCGCGGAATTCCGTCCGCGGTGACGTGTCGCGCCGTTGCCGCGATGATGACGTGGCGACGTGCGCAACGCTGTCATATAAGGATATCCACGCATGCGTCGAATCATTACGACGCATGCGAGGGAGGGAATCGGACGGATCGATCCGGTGAGTCTGTACAGACCACCGGATCGATCCGCTGAAGCCGATTCCAGCGGATAGATTTCTTAGCATGCTAAGAAATTTTTATCCGCTGGAAATCGGTCGGCCCGAAAAAAATCTGCGGAAAAATATCCGTTGGGTTGTACACACCAGCGGATCTATCCGCTGGAACTGATCCGCAGATCAATTCCAGCGGATAGATCCTCTCGTGTGTACGGGGCCTTAGGAATAACTCATTTAAATCTGACCAAACAAGAGTCTAGTAGGCATCCCGGGTATGATTTTTTTTTAAAACAAAATTATAAATTATAATATAATAAATAATTATAAATAATTATAACAAATAATAATATAATTATAATAAAAATTATTCAATAATGTAATCAACTCAAAATCACTGAAATTTGCTCAGTTGCAGAATTGTCGCTGTCATTACTTTTATTTTTTTATGACGAATTTCCCCACAAATCGCTATCGCACAATTCTGCAAGTGATTATAATTTATTATCGCTGTTTTCTAGTTGCTCTAAAACCATTTTAGACATAAAGGGACACTTTTGGACAATCTACAGTTTTCAGGCAGAAAGAACAATTTTTATTATACAAAAGAACATGAAGGGCACTGGACAGACCACTAGGGACAAGGGGGGGGGGTGTATTTTTTACATACAGTACTGTAATCTATAAGATTACAGTATACTGTATGTAATGTGTTTGTTTACTTTTTTGAATTTGGCGCCGTTCTCCACCCCGTGCGTCATAACGTCGCAGGGAACGGAGATCGGCGGCACACAGGGACACTGTGAATCGAGCGAGGACCCGCTCACTCACACAGCGGGGATGCATCGCTGGATCCAGGGACAAGGTAAGTAACTTGTCTGTGGATTCAGCGAGCAGGTAAGCCGCGCCGCTGCACACTCTGCACAGCTACCCTGATACCCCAGCTACCCCGATACAGATACCGATCCTGGCATTGAAAATCCACCCCAAGTCACACTCAGGGATACCGCCAGGGAGGTTAAAGGATTATATGCAAGTTATTGGCCATAAAAATGATATGGGGTGCAAGTACTGCCCTGGGGGACATGTATTAGTGCAAACATTTTGTTTAAAAAAATATTGTTTTTAACCACTTGCCGACCAGTTGTCGTCATTATATTGTGGCAGGTTGCCTCGTTCCCACAAATCGCTGTAGCTGTACGTCGGCCCTTTGAACAGCTATAGCAGGTGCATGCGCCCGCTGCATGGCAGGGGACCCGATGCGTGTGGCCACGCACGGTCACGGGCACGAAAGCCAGAACAGGGATGTGTGTGAGTGTGTGTAAACAAACAAATTCCTGTTCTGACAGGAGAGGAAAGATAGATTGTCTGTTCCTACAAATTAGGAACAGAGATATGTCTCCTCCTTTAGTCAAACACATCCCCCCACAGTTAGAAACACACATAAGGAAACACATTTAACCCCTTCATTGCCCCTAGTGTTAATCCCTTCCCTACCAGTGACATTTACACAGTCATCAGTGGATTTTTATAGCATGTCAATGGTCCCAAAAATGTGTCAAAAGTGTCTGTCATAAAAAATAAAAAACGCAGAGGTGATCAAATACCACCAAAAGAAAGCTATATTTGTGGGAAAAAAGGATGTCAATTTTGTTGGGTACAGCATCGCATGACGGCGCAATTGTCAGTTAAAGTGATGCAGTGCCGTATCGCAAAAAATGGATGGGTCATTAAGGGGGAAAATCTTCCGGGGCTAAAGCAGTTAAAGGAACAGTGATTTTAATGATGCCAAAAGGACATTCCTTTTAAATATAGTGCCTGGGTGGTCCTCTTAGTTTGCCTGTAAAGTGGCACATCTGTACTGTGGACCTGCTGCAGCAAATCTGCCATTTCTAAAGAAAAAAAAAATGAATGAAATGACATCTTAATTGCCAGCAATAGAAAAATGTTAAAGTGATGTGGGGTCCAAAAAAAAAAAAAAAAAATGCCAAAGTTTGGCACCTGACTAATTGGTCCCATAGAAAAAGATTCCCCTTAATTGTGTTGGTAATTTAGATTGTAACCGGGGAATGCCTGGGGTGTCTGCGGATGTACAGGAATGAAAAAACATCCTGACTGCGAGTTGATTGTTTAGCAGTCAGGGTAACACGCTCTCAGGTCTTATGATTGTGTTTCCTGGAGACACCGAGAGTGGGAGGTTCTTTTCTGTGCAGCTGACACAGCCATGGTGACACCCGGAAGGATACTATTGCAATGAGACATAATAAAACAGCTTAGAGAGATCCCCTTAATTGTGTTGGTAATTTAATTTGTATTATTTAATATATTATTATTAGTATTATAAAAAAAATCTATTACAATCTATTACATTCCTGTTTGAGTCTAGGAATGTAATAGATTGTAACCGGGAATGCCAGGGGTGTCTGCAGATGTACAGGAAAGAAAAAACATCCTGACTGTTTAGCAGTCAGGGTGACACATTCTCAGGTGTTATGATTGTGTTTCCTGGAGACACAGAGAGTGGGAGGTTCTTTTCTGTACAACTGACACAGCCATGGCGACACCCAGAAGGTTACTATGGTAACGATACATAATAAAACAGCTCAGGAGATCAGCCCTCCCATCTACTGAGGAAGGCCTGTGATTGGCCGATACGTGTCTAGAGGGAAGGAGCTGATAACATGACGTCTAGCCAGGCATTATGAGTGTGTAAGACAGCGGCACTACTGTGGATTTTTTACATGTGGTTTTAAAGTTTTTATCCTGTAAGCGCGATTTGTTTTTGGAGGCTTTAAATACATTTTGTATACAGAGAACACTATGGTCTCTCTATATGTCATTTTTTTGGTCATAACAAGGGGAGTTATGCATGGAGGCAAAAGAACACAGCATTCCAAGAAAAACACTTGCTACCCACAGTAAAATTTGGTGGAGGTTCCATCATGCTGTGGGGCTGTGTGGCCACTGCCGGTACTGGGAATCTGGTTAAAGTTGAGGGTTGCATGGATTCCATTCAAAATCAGCAGATTATTAAGAGTAATGTTGAGAAATCAGTCACAATGTTGAAGTTATGCCGGGGCTGGATATTTCAACAAGACAACAACTCAAAACATTGCTCAAAATCTACTCGGGCATTTATGCAGAGGAATACTAATTTGCAACATTTTATAACAGAAACAAAAAAAATTCATTTTTTAATTTTTTTTTATAGCGCAAAAAATAAAAACCCAGCAGTGATTAAATACCAGCAAAAGAAAGCTCTATTTTTTGGAAAAAAAATAACAAAACTTTCATATGGGTACAGTGTTGCATGACTAAGTAATTGTCATTCAAAATGTGAGAGCACCAAAAGCTGAAAATTGGTCTGGTTAGGAAGGGGGTTTAAGTGCCCAGCGGTCAAGTGGTTAAAGAACACAAAATACACATATTTGGGAAATAATTACAGACACTGACACACATATACCTACACATGTTAAACTGGAAGGATTATTGTCTTTATTTAACCTTACCTACTATGTGACTATGTAATCTGCAGTACAATGCATAGTGATTGCCATAAGTCAAAACCAGAAGTGAGGTTGTGGTGAAGACTAATGGGGAGTTTTATAACACTTCTAATGTGGCAACTTTAATTCATTTTAGAGTGATGAGAACTCTTATGCCCTGTACACACGATCAGTCCATCCGATGAGAACGGACCGATGGACCGTTTTCAATCGGTTAAACGATGAAGCTGACTGATGGTCCGTCGCGCCTACACACCATCGGTTAAAAAAACGATCGTGTCAGAACGCGGTGATGTAAAACACAACGACGTGCTGAAAAAAACAAAGTTCAATGCTTCCAAGCATGCGTCGACTTGATTCTGAGCATGCGTGGATTTTTAACTGATGGTCGTGCCTACTAACGATCGTTTTTTTTCTATCGGTTAGGAATCCATCGGTTAAATTTAAAACAAGTTGGCTTTTTTTTAACCGATGGCGCCCACACACTATCAGTTTTGACCGATGAAAACGGTCAATCAGACCATTCTCATCGGTTTAACCGATCGTGTGTACTAATTACTAATCATTACATTACTAATCCCTCAGGAGAGTAAAAAGAAAGCTATAAACACTTTAGGGATCTGTGCTCTGGCAAGAGTAAATAACCCCAATCATGTAAAACAAAATATGAAAGGTTTCATGTTAAAAATCTGTTTATTTTCATTTGTATAGCAGCGTATTTTACCCAAAATTTTTGCTTACCAATACAAATTTTAACGCTAACAGACTTTATGACTTAGGCCCCGTACACACGGTCGGACCAAACCGATGAGACTGGCCCGTCAGACCGTTTTCATCGGTTCACCTCTGAAGTGGCCGTACGGCCTGATATGTGTACACACCATCAGTCCAAAAATTCGAGCGGGTCAGAACGCGGTGACGTCAAACACGCGACGTGCTGAATAAAACAAAGTTCAATGCTTCCAAGCATGCGTCGACTTGATTCTGAGCATGCACAGGTTTTGAACCGATGCTTTTCTGTACTAACCATCGGTTTGGTCCAATGGGGCAGCGGTCCATCGGTTCGGTTTTGAAGCATGTTTAGAAATTTTGGACCGAAGGAAACCAGACCGATAGCCTATACACACGGTCGGTTTGGTCCGATGAAAATGAACTTCGGTTCATTCTCATCGGACCAAACCGACCGTGTGTACGGGGCCTTAGAGTGGGTTCACACAGGGGCAACACGGCTTCCAGCACGACTTTGGGAGGCAACTTGAACACGACTATCATCAGGCAATTTACAAGGCAACTTCAAGTTGCCTCCAGGAAAGTACAAGGCAACTTCAAGTCGCCTCCAGGACAGGAGGCTTTCCAGTGGCCAATCAAACAACAATCAGCTCTGTGGGTGGGAGGGGGAGGGATGGGTTTTCCTGAGAAATGTATGTTATCTTCCTGTATTGTTGCTTGAGTTAAGACAGTGATCAGACTTCTGAGGCAACTTTCATTGAAATCAATGGGTACAAGTTGCCTACAAGTTGCCTGCAAGTCGGATTGAAGTAGTACAGGAACCTTTTCTGAAGTCGGAGCGACTTCAGTAGTGTACATTAAGATGGCTCCCATTCACATTGATTTTCTCAACTGCCCGACTTGGGACGACTTGGGGAGACTGCAAGTCGGATCCCAGGTCGCCCCAGTGTGAACCGGCTCTAATTCACATACATTGAGTTTAATGAAGAAAAGCATCTATGTGTTCTATATCTTTTAATATCTTTTCATGGTCATGGTCAAATGTATTTTTTATTAACAATGTGAAGTGTAAGGACTGCTTTACAGATTTTGTATGGATATGTGCTTTTTTACTATAGTAACAAGTGAGATGAAATGCATGGTTTTAACATGCAGTAAACATGCTTAAAATAAAGGTTAAAGCCTTACTCATGAAGGGTGTGAGCTGGCCTTTCATTCCGTTCATTTTGAATATAGCAATCAGTCTTGGCTTCAGGAATCGATGAATAGGTTTCCAACATTGCTGAAGCAGCTGTGGAAATAATTCCAAGGCCATCCCTTACTCTTGCTTCCAGGCCATAATCCCAGTCATCATAAGATACAGAAACTAATCCAGAAGGAAATTCAAATGGTATGATTTCTTTGTTCCCTACGACTATGTTGGGTACAATCCAAATGTAGCCATATCCCATAAGGCCAAGGGAGCGAGCTTCTTCAAAAATGTTAAGTGATTCTTCCTTTGAACAATAAAGGAGTATAACAGAAGAATGGATTTTCTTCAGCTGAGTTAGTGTTTGTGCATTAGTATATCCTGCATCCAAAGTAATTACATTCTGCACATCCCAATCCACAAAACTATTGTCCACTGTGATTTTTATAAAACGTATAAAGTCTCGATATCCTGGAAAAGTGCTTGTTATAATAGAAAATACATGCCAGTCATATTCCTCCATAATGCTAAGCATGACGGTAGCTTGTTGTGTGATGGAAGCTCCAAACTGGAAGAATGTAGATAATGCATCCTGTAAAATATAACATAAAATATATATATTAGCAGACAGTAGATACAAATAAACTGTGATGTTGTAATATATTTGCTTGATCCCATGAAGAGAAGAGAACAAACTAGTGTAACTGTTAATGACAAAAATAATATAATTGCATAATGTCGTGAAATTATTTGTAATTGAGTAATATTTTGAAAAAAAGGCAGTGAATAAGTTCAATTAATTTTGTAGTTTAAAGCGGAGCTCTGCCGTTAAAAAAATATTAAAAGCCAGCAACTACTAATACTGCAGCTGCTGACTTTTAATATATGGACACTTACCTGTCCTGGAGTTCAGCGACCTCTGCATCAAAAGTCAAGCAATCGATCGTCTATCTGCTGCCCCTACCGCTATCCTCGGTGAGGGAATCAGGAAGTGAAGCATTCTGGCTTCACTGCCGATTCCCTATGGCGCATGCGCGAGTCGTGCAGCGCCGTCCTCACTGGTTCCCCCTGTGTTCTGGGAGCCGTGTGTTTCCCAGAACACAACAGGCGGGGTGGGAATTGACGCACTACCCGCAGAATACCCGCAGAGAGGACTCCCGGAAGTGGGTGCAAACACCTGTCTTAGACAGGTATCTGCACCCCCTCCCCCCTGAAAGGTGTCAAATGTGCGGTGCGATGAGCGGAAGTTCCACTTTAGGGTGGGGCTCCGCTTTAAGGGCAAAGTCAGAAATTACATACAGTAGTATGTAGTTTGTTACTTGGATTAACAAAGCAGTTTTTATTTTTATGAATCTCTAGTAACATTGATTTAATACCTGTTGCTCCTGCCAGTAGATCCACTATTTTTCCACTTTATTTTAACAGGGGGACAAGACTGTTCATTCAGTCACTCACTCAGTAGCATTGTCACCCTATGGGTAGGGTAGTCTTTAAGTAAACAAAAAAACAAACTTGCAATTGCTGGACATGCTATTCTTACTAAGAAAGCCTTTGTTAAACATATATAAAATGTCACCTTCATGATTCCTAGAGGAATGTCCACTTATAGATGGTGCTATTATGGTTTTCAGGGTTTCCTCACAACTGTAACCTCTGATCAGCTTGCGAGCAACTAGAGAACTGCCTTCACTAATAACTATGTACACAGGAACACTAAATGGTGATTCCCCAGGGAAATGTACTCATGGTATACGCATACCAGGGGTGGAATGGCCATTTAAGGCACTAGGGCACTGCCCAAGGGCCCATGGCCAGTAGAGGGCTCAATGACAAGTGCCACTGTGATCTACCCATTTATCACAGGTAGCTGACTAGTAGATCAGGTCCCTGAGTGGCTGTACATAGACCTCTCTTGGTGTGCTCTTCCCTGCCAGCCCCTCCTTTACCGCCCTCCACCCCATGTGCTTCTATTTGACATTTTCTGGGACAGATAGAAGAGAGAAGGGGTCAGCGGATAGGAGTACACCATGAAAGGTCTATTTACAGCCACTTTCCGTGCTACTCTGCATTAAAGGAAACTGTAGCTGCTTGTATCCTGCTGTGTGTCCCATACCCTGCTGTGTGCCCTGCTGTGTGCATCATGCCCTGCTGTGTGCATCATGCCCTGCTGTGTGCCCAGCTGTGTGCTTCATGCCCTTATGTGTGTCCCATGCCCTTATGTGTGCTGCGTGATGTGTCCTGTGCCCTTCTGTGTACCCCATGATGTGCCCTACCATATGCCCCATGCCCTGGTGTGTGCTCCATGATGTGCTTTGTGCCCTGCTGTGTGCCCCATGCCCCACTGTGTGCCCCAAGCACTGCTGTGTGCCCTGCTGTGTGCCCCGTGCCTTGATGTGTGCCTTGTGCCCTGCTGCATGTGCCCTGTGCCCCATGATGTGCCCTGTTGTTTGCCCTGTGACATGTCCTGTGCCCTGCTGTGTACCCCATGATGTGCCCTACTGTGTGCCCCTTGATATGCCCTGTGATATGCCCCATGCCTTACTGTGTGCCCCATGATATGCCATGTGATGTGCCCTACTGTGTGCCCTGTGGTGTGCCCCATGATGTGCCCTACTGTGTGCCCAATGCCCTACTATGTTCCCCACTGTGTGCCCTGGAATGTGCCCTTAGCCCTTACAGTATGCCCAATGATGTGCCCTACTGTGTGCCCAGTACCCTGCTGTGTGCCATGTGATGTGCCCTAATGTGTGCCCTGTGCCCTGTCATGTGCCCCGTGATGTAACCTGCTGTATGCACCATGCTGTTCCCCATAATGTGCCCCACTGTGTGCACAACACTGTACACTGTCTGCGCTGTGCCCTCTTGTCCCATGTAATATGCCCTGCTGTACCCCATAATGCCTCATAATGGGCCCTAATTCCCCCCCAGTAATGTGTCCTGCTGTGCCTCATAATATGCCATGTTTCCCCCCAATGTGCTGTGTCCCATAATGTGCCCAAATGCTGTCATAAAATATGCCCTGCTGTGCCCCATAATGTTCCCCCTTGCCCCCATGAAATACGCTCCATAATATGCCCTGCTGTGCCCCATACTGTACCCCAATAAAGTGCCATACTGTACCCCATAATGGGCCATGCTGCCCCCCCCCCCTTAATGTGCTCTGCTGTGCCCAATAATGTGCCCTGAT
This sequence comes from Rana temporaria, assembly GCF_905171775.1. Taxonomy (NCBI): domain Eukaryota; kingdom Metazoa; phylum Chordata; class Amphibia; order Anura; family Ranidae; genus Rana; species Rana temporaria. Next base: position 83,280,564 of record NC_053494.1, on the reverse strand, counting down.
GCCCCATATTCTCTGGTGTGCCCCACAATGTGCCCCACTGCCCCCATGTAATGAGTTCTACTGTGCCCCATAATGTTCCCTGCTGCCCCCCCTGCCCATGTAATAAAAGAAAACACAAAATACCTGCACTCATTAAAGCAGCTAGCACAAAAGTTTCCTGGAAAACCAAACAGATATGATAATAAAATGCAGTGCTTAAAGCGGGAGTTCACCCATTTGTTAAAAAAAAAAATTTCTCCCCTTAGATTCCTGCTCGTTCGGTCTAGGGGAATCGGCTATTTGTATTAAAATATGAGCAGTACTTACCCGTTTTCGAGCTGCATCTTCTTCCGTCGCTTCCGGGTATGGGTCTTCGGGAGCGGGCGTTCCTTCTTGATTGACATTCTTCCGAGAGGCTTCCGACGGTCGCATCCATCGCGTCACTCGTAGCCGAAAGAAGCCGAACGTCGGTGCGGCTCTATACTGCGCCTGCGCACCGACGTTCGGCTTCTTTCGGAAAATCGTGACGCGATGGATGCGACCGTCGGAAGCCTCTCGGAAGACTGTCAATCAAGAAGGAACGCCCATTCCCGAAGCCCATACCCGGAAGCGACGGAGAGGATGCATCTCGTAAACGGGTAAGTACTGCACATATTTTAAAACAAATAGCCGATTCCCCTAGAGAAAACGAGCAGGAATCTAAGGGGAAAAAGTGCCCTCTAAGGGTGAACCCCCGCTTTAACCACTTCCATACAGGACATTTTCACCCCCTTCCTGCCCAGACCAATTTTTAGTTTTCAGCGCTGTCGCACTTTGAATGACAATTGCGCGGTCATGCAACACTGTACCAAAATAAAATCTTTATGTTTTTTTTCCCCACAAATAGAGCTTTAGTTTGGTGGTATTTGATCATCTCTGCAGGTTTTTTTTTGGCTCTATAAACAAAAGTAGAGCGACAATTAAAAAAACACAATACTTTTTGATTTAATAAATATCACAATTTAAAAAAAAAAATAAACATTTTTTTCCTCAGTTTAGGACGATATGTATTCTTCTACATATTTTTGGTAAAAAAATCGCAATAAGTGTCTACAAAATAGGGGATAGTTTATGGCATTTTTTTTTACTAGTAATTAGGGTTGTCCCGATACCACTTTTTTAGGACCGAGTACAAGTACCGATACTTTTTTTCATGTACTCGCCGATACCGAATACCGATACTTTTTTTAATGTCATGTGACAGTTTTCAAATTTAAGAATGTCTCTTACATTGGTGATCAGTGGGAAAGATGTCTCTTACATTGGTGGTCAGGGTACTGGGCACAGGGTATGTGCACATCAGGTTACTGGGCACAGGGTATGTGCACATCAGATTACTGGGCACAGGGTATGGGGCACATCAGAGTACTGGGCACAGGGTATGGGACACATCAGGGTACTAAGCACATTGTACTGGGCACAGCAGGGCACTGGGCACATCGTACTGGGCACTGGGCACATCAGGGTACTGGGCACCGCGGGGCACTGGGCACAGCAGGGTACTGGGCACTGCGGGGTACTTGGGCACAGGGTATGGTGCACATCAGGGTACTGGGAACATCAGGCACAGTGGGGTACTGGGCACATCGGGGTACTGGGCAAATCGTACTGGGCACAGCAGGGCACATCGTACTGGGCTCTGGGCACATCAGGGTACTGGGCACTGCGGGGTACTGGGTACTAAGTTCTTACTGTTCTTTATCATGTCATGTCATGTATCATGTCGCGCTGTTCCCGGCGGCCCCTCCTCTCCTCTCGTCCATCTCAGATGATGTCACACGCGTACAACGAGAGGAGAAGAGAGGAGGGGAGGGGCCGCCGGGAACAGCGTGACGTGATAAAGAACAGTAAGAAAGTATTACAGCCACTTATTAGCCGCCTAAGGACTGCTCTCCGCCCCCGCCCACTCTCCGGCCGCTCTCTGCCCTCCCTCGCCGCCCCCCGCTCTCTTGCAAATTGCAATAGAGAAGTATCGGGTCAGGCATCGGCAGCATTTGCGCGAGTACAAGTACTCGTGCAAATCCTCAGTATCGGTCCCGATACCGATACTAGCATTGGTATCGGGACAACCCTACTAGTAATGGCAGCGATCTAGGATTTTTATTTTGACAGTGACATTGTGGCGGACATATCGGACACTTTTGACATGTTTTTGGAACCATTCACATTTATGCAGCGATTAGTGCTATAAAACTGCACTGATTACTGTGTAAATGTGACTGGCAGGGAAAGGGTTAACACTAGGGGCTCTGAAGGGGTTAATATGTTTCCTAAAGTGTGTTCTAACTGTAGGGGGGAGGGGACTCAAAAGGGGAGGAGACCGATGTTCCTCTGTACTGGGAACGCACATTGGTCTCCTCACCGCTGACAGGACATGGATCTGTGTGTTTACACACACAGATCCATGGTCCTGCCGCGATTGAGGGCAATCGCGGGTGCCCGGCGGACATCCGGGAAGCCCGGGAAGCCAAGGATGTGATATGATGTCCACCAGGAGGGAGGGAGGGTGACTCAGTGACTCAGCAGGGAAAGGGTTAAAAGAAACAAAACCACCAAGTGAATTGTGTGTTATTTGATTTCAATATTAATTATAGATACATAGTCCATAAAATCATGGACCAGAAATTCTAAAAGAGTCCAGTGATGATAATCCAATAGGTGCTTCAGTAGAAAACACCACCGATGAGAAGGACACACACTGATCCTTACGCCTCGTACACACAACTGGGTTTTCTGACGGGAAAACTGCGAGGAGAGCTTTTGGCCGGGAATCCTGCCCGTGTGCATGCTCCCTCCCCGTTTTTTCCAACGGGAAAACTGCCAAAATCAGCTCTCTTTTTTCCGGTCGGGGTTCCTGACTGACTTTTTCCCATTGGAAATCCCCAGCGTGTTTATGGGGCATTACCCTAAACATTGTACTAACCGAATAAAGTGAAGCTCTCCAGAATCTACAATGACTATGATCAGCAAGTTAATTTTGCTTCCCAGATGTTAATCGAGTCTCAAATGGAGGTAAAATAAAAACACTTCATTGTGCGGTATTACTGTTTCATAGTTACATAGTAGGTAAGATTAAAAAAAGACAAAAGTCCATCAAGTCCAACCTATGTGTGTGATTTTATGTCAGTATTACATTGTATAACCCTGTATGTTGTGGTCATTCAGGTGGTTATCGAATAGTTTTTTTTAATTATCGATGCACCCCTGATGAAACCACTACCTGTGGAAGGGAATTCCACATCCTAACTGCTCATACAGTAAAGAACCCTCTACGGAGTTTAAGGTTAAACCACTTTTCTTCTAATTTTAGTGAATGGCCTTGTGTCTTATTAAATTCCCTTACGCGGAAAAGTTTTATCCCTATTGTGGGGCTACCAGTACGGTATTTATATATTGAAATCCTATCCCCTCTCAAGCATCTCTTCTCCAGAGAGAATAAGTTCAGTGCCTATAACCTTTCTTCATAACTAATGTCCTACAGACCCTTATTAGTTTTGTTGTCCTTCTCTGGACTCTCTCCAGTTCCAGCACATCCTTCCTGAGGACTGGTGCCCAGAACTGGACAGCATACTCCAGGTGCGGCCAGACCAGAGTCTTGTAGAGTAGGATAATTATTGTTTTATCTCTGGAGTTAATCCCCTTTTTAATGCATGCCAATATTCTGTTTGCTTTGCTTGCAGCAGCATGGCATTGCATGCCATTGCTGAGCCTATCATCTACTAGGACTCCCAGGTCCTTTTCCATCCTTGATTCCCTCAGAGGTTCTACCCCCCCCCCCCAGGAGTAGATTGCATTCATATTTTTGCCACTCAAATGCATTTTTTAAAATGTTTACATCTTAAAACTAATTTGCCATGTAGTTGCCCACCCCATTAATTTCTTCAGATCTTCTTGCAAGGTTTCCACATCCTGCAGAGAAGTTATTGCCCTGCTTAGCTTAGTATCATCCGAAAATACAGAGATTGAACAGTTTATCCCATTCTCCAGGTCCTTTATGAATAAATGATATAAGATTAGTCCTGGGATAGAACCCTGGGGGACCCCACTTACCACCCCTGCCCTTTCCAAATACTCCCCATTTATCACTACCCTCTGAACTCGCCCCTTTAGCCAGTTTTCAATCCATGTACTCACCCTATGGTCCATGCCAACTGACCTTACTTTGTACAGTAAACGTTTAGGGGGAACTGTATCGAATGCTTTTGCATAATCCAGATACACCACGTCTACAGGTCTTCCTTTATCTAAATGGCAGCTCACCTCCTCATAGAAGGTTGATAGATTGGTTTGGCAATAACGATTCTTCATGAATCCATGCTGATTACTGCTAATGATACAGTTGTCATTACTAAAATCTTGTTTATAGTCCCTTATCATCCCCTCCAAGAGCTTGCATACAATTGATATTAGGCTAACTGGTCTGTAATTCACAGGGATGTATCTTGGACCTTTTTTTAAATATGTGTGCAACATTGGCTTTTCTCCAATCAGCTGGTACCATTCCAGTCAGTAGATTGTTTGTAAAAATTAAGAACAATGGTCTGGCAATTACTTGACTGAGTTCCTTAAGGACCCTCGGGTGCAAGCCATCTGGTCCCAGTGACTTATTAATGTTAACTATTAACTATTTCTAATTCTGTCCTCTTTTAGCCATGAGTGTGTTTCCTGTGACGTGTCATGAGGATAAACATTGCAGTTTTGGTTACTGAAGCCTCCTGATTCCCTTGTGAAGACTCAGAAGAAGAATAAATTCAATAACTTCGCCATCTCTCCATCTTTAGTAACAAGATTCCCTTCATAATTCTTTATGGGACCAATAAGATCTGACCTCCCTTTCTAACTATTTATGTACTTAAAGAATTTATTGGGATTTTTCTTAAGCTGCGTACACACGGTTGAAATTTCTGATGAAAAAAGTCAGATGGGAGCTTTTCATCGGATATTTCGACCATGTGTATGCCCCATCTGACTTTTCCATCGGAATTTCGGACAGACTTAGAAATTTTTACGTTGGCGTTAAGCCACCCAGGACTTTTATTAGCGCTTTTAAATTTATTTCTCATTGGGATGCCCTGGCTAATGCCCTTATTTAATATGCTCTTAAAGCATACCCATTTCTCCTCCGTTTTCTTTGTTCCTAAGATTTTATCCCAATTTGTACCTTCTAGCAAGGCTCGTAGTTTAGGGAAGTTGGCTCTTTCTAGTCAGTGCATTATGATCTGACCCACGAAATTGTCCTGCAAAACATTTTGGAATTGGCTAGCCTTAGATGAATGCGTGGTTCCTTCCACCCAGTCTAAGTCTGGATAATTAAAATCACCCATTATGATGACACTTCCCATCCTTGCTGCTAATCCAAATTGTGACAGGAGGTCTGCCTCTGGCTCCTTCCTTTTGTTAGGGGGCTTATAGCATACTCCTATTATTACTTTCCCCTTAGTTTCATCCCTTTGCAACTCTACCCATAAGGATTCCACCTCCTCTCTTGCTCCCTTAGTGATTTAATCTCTCACATTTACTTGTACATCACTTTTGATATACAGGCATACCCTCTCTATCCCTGCGATATAGGAAATACCCTTGAATGGTTGCCAGCCAATCATGAGAGCTGTTGAACCAAGTCTTTGAAATTCCTACAATATCGAAATCCTCCTCAAACAACAGTAGCTCTAGTTCACCCATCTTGCCCGCCAGACTCCTGGCATTGGTGAACATGCCACATAGTTTAGACCGGTCGCATACTGTCTCCTTATTGGGTTTTCTGAGGTTGCAAATAGGACTTGTTACTATACTTACCTCGGGTTTAGGTGCTTTTGTAAACCTACTATTAATGCACCCAATACTCCCCTCTGGAATATGTTCCACACTGACTATCTCTTCCTCTGGACCACCCCCCATCACCTAGTTTAAAAGAACCCTCAAACTTTTTGGCCATCTTCACTCCCAGCAGATCTGCACCCTCCTCATTAAGGTGCGGTCTGTTCCTTCTATAGAGCTTGTGACCAACTGAGAAGTCAGCCCAGTTCTCCAGGAAACAAAACCCCTCCTTACTACACCAGCACCCAAGCCACGTGTTTACTTCCCTAATCTCCCTCTGCATTTCTGGTGTGGCTCGAGGTACCAGTAGTATTTCTGAGAATACTACCTTGAAAGGTCTTTTCCTCAATTCATCTCCTAAATCCCTAAAATAATTTTTTAGGACACTCCATCTTCCTCTGACTTTGTCTTTGGTGCCAATGTGCACCATGACAGCCGAGTCTTCCCCACACCCTCACAATAATCTGTCCACCAGATCCGTGATGTGCCGAACACGAGCGCCCAGTAGACAACATACAGTTCAGCGCTTCAGGTCTTTGTGACAGATTACCCTCTCTGTCCTCCTAAGAATTGAGTCCCCTACCACCAGAATCTGTCTTTCATTTCCCTTGGCTTTACTGTCACCCTCACTGGAGGAGTTATTCCCCTGGCAGCTAGGGGAGTCACTCAGCACCAGTAGTGCTGGTCTCTGATCGGTTTCACTAATTTCACTCAACGGGGCGTACTTATTTGGATGTTCCAGCCCAGGTCAGGCCTCCCTAGCACTTTCCCCTCTACCCTTCCTGACTGTCAACCATCTACTCTTCTTTGGTGCCTGCCCCTCTTTATCTCAACATGCCTCTGTGCTGGCTCCTGCCGGCACCTGCTGGATATGATCCCAATTCTCCCTTAGTGTGGAGGGTCTTCTCAGTGTTGAAAGTTGCATCCCTACATTCAGAACCTGGGCTTCCAGGGAAACAATGTGCTTAAATTTTGCACAGCAGTATTCGCCCTCGATCGGATGATCAAGGAACGCATCCATGCTGCAAGATGTACACCGAGTCGCATCTCCACACCCGCTGGGAATCGTACCTACTAATTTGATGAGGATTGAGGATTACACCCTGTCCAAATTAACTAACAACTAGCTTCCTGACACGGCCTCATGTACACTTCTGCTGGTAAACAGACTTTTAGTAGCAGTTGGGCATTTATTTTTCAACTGCTCCTGAACTCTCCTCTATGTTATGTTATCAGTACATGTACACAGGGTCATTTATAATCGTTGCTAGGCAGTTGAGTTTAGAGGCTTTTCTGGAACCCCAAAAAATTCGTTCAGAAGCTGTGATTAGAGGCATTTCAAGCACCAAACGCGGTAACTCACGTTTAGTAGCGTTTCATTTACAGGTGTTTTTCATTTAAAAAAAGTTTTTTCAACTGCTTCTAAATGCAAATGCTGCTAAACGCGGCATGTAAACGCGGCTAAATGGACATTTTTAGACGCCTGTTTTTAGCTGTCAAGTTAAATCATTCAGGAGAGGTTGAACAACGTCCAGTGTACATGAAGCCTAATACTCAACAATACACAGGTACTCAACAATACAATACACGGGTACTCACAGCCCTCCTGCACATGCAGCAGTCATGCATTCAAAGCATACGTGAGTGCACAATCCATGTGCACTCACAGCCCATGTGCACTCACAGCACACGTGCACTTACAGTCCATATGCCCTCACAGCACTAGTGCCCTCACAGTCCACGTGCACTCACAGTCCATGTGCACTCACAGGCCATGTACAGTCACAGTCCACGTGCACGTGTTAAGGTGCTTTAATAAAAAAGTAAAAAAAAGTGCATATGTGTCCAACAACAATAGGAAATAGGAGTGACTGTTTCTAACCAGCATAATGTCTGACTATCAAGCATGGCAATGTCACGAAGCTCAGCACCTCCCAAGGAGCACCTGCAGAGGACACGTCCAGGCAGTGCAAGTTGGGGGGTGGGACTTTGTGTGTGTGTGACTTGAATGTAGTAAAGTTGTTCACTAATAGAGGGTGCAGAGGAATATAAGATTTTATAGAATTTACAAGATTGGATGTATAGTATGCTTTTCTAAGTAGGATCAAAGTCGGACCAAAGTAGTGCAGGGATCATTTTAAAAGTCGGACCGAGACATGTCGGACCAGTTAAGAAGGCTCCCATAGGGAAACATTGATTTTCACGCGTCATGCGAAGTGAGCTCCCAATGTCGGAGCGTTTGTCGTACTAGTGTGAACCCAGCCTCAATCACTTAGAATAAATTATAGAAACAATCATACAGCTGTGTTTAACTAGCACTTAATTGCGCTCCACATTTTCATAAGTAATTACAAATTTTCAGCAGTTCAAGGCATAAATTAAGGCAACAGAAATGTGATAAAACATTGATAAACATATACAAATAGAAGTACCTTCAGTCTCCACACAGCTGTGTTTTGTATGCTATGGTTAATCATCTCTGTCTCTCTCATATGATTATTCTACTACTTGTGAATACACAACAATATTTGTAATCTGGAGTCTCCAGCGGCCTCTCCTGTCCATGTATTTACATGACTGAGTGAGTCTGGTTCCCCAGCGCTCACCCATTTTCATCAATATCTACATGAATCTTGATTTCCTTCTCTAGTATATTGTCCTGCAAAATGCTTGTGGCCAGTTATGTCTAAATGCCAGGAATTTCAAAACTGGTCTGGGTGGTCTGTGGTGACTTTCAAATACCTTCTATTTTACATAGGACGGTATTGCAGAGAAAATACATATGTTATGTCCCCATCATGTCTGGGAGGTCGACAATGAGAGGCAGATGTTTCCATGCCACTATAAGGGGGACAGCTGCATCTATGTCCACAGGCAAAGGTGGATATAGTCCGTCCTCAGGCAGGGCACATTTATCTCTGTTTAGTGATGTTGCCCATGCTATCCAGCCACAGCATGAAGAGGAGGTGGTGGACAGGCTTACTAAACCATCCTCTTCCTCCTCATCCTCTATGACCCAAGCTGACACTAGTGCACAATACACAGCAGCTGCCAGAGTGGCTTATTCTGCCTCCTTGTCAACAGCTGCTCCTGCCATAGCCCCAGAATACAGTAAAGCAAGGAGGACTCAGCTGAATTATTTGAACACAGTGTCAGCCACTTGATTCTTGACAATGCACAGGCATTACTTGATTGTAATGTTGGTTCTGAGGTAGAGGAAGGGAGTAACATGAGCCTACAGAGAGGAGAGAACACTGATAAACAACAAATTGGCAGTCAATGTTCCCCCAGCCGCAGCGTATTGCCAAGTTGGCTCCAGTGATAATGAGTATTGAGGTGGTGATGATGATGAGGTCACTGATGCGACTTGGGTGCCGGATAGAGCAAAGGAGAAAAATGTGGGGGAGACACAACCCCAACAAGGCAGGATGTCCTCCAAAGCCAGCCGTCATGGAAAAGCAGCCATCATATTTTATCTGATTGTGGAACTGTTATCTCCCAGTCCACTTCCCACAGCTCAGTTGTGTGGGCCTTTTTTAGCACATGTGCAGACGATCACACTGTTTGCGATCTCTGAGGTAAGCAGATCAAGCATGGAAAAAACACCAGCCATTTGGGAATCACATGCTTGAAAATACATTTAACCTCCCACCACTCAGCCCATTGAAAAGAGCACCTGAAAGCCACACAAAAGGGTCACAATACTCCTCCTCCTCACTCCTCACCTTTCATGTCTGCACCCACTATATCTATTGATCTCTCATCAGCCTCTACTGACAGGGATGATGGTATAGCAAAGGGTGTCTAGCTGTAAAATATAGCAGGCAAATTTCTCTGTCCCACCTGCTGCATGGAAGAAAAAAAAATACTCCCTGCCACCCACATGCCCAGTATCTAAATTCCAGCTTGTCCAATTTGCAGGCTTTACAACTCCTGCCTTCTCTGGTAGATTCTGCCTCCTTCTGTGAACTAGCAAAATGTGCTTTACCAAAATGGCAGGTTTCCAGTTGCAATTTCTTTGCACATAAGGCCATTCCACCTCTGTACCATCACTTGGAAGGCAATGTTTTGGTATTGTTGGCAAGGCAGTCTGCAGTCTTACTGCTGACACATGGTCCAGCAAGCATGGTCAGGGGCAATATATTTAGTTCACAGCACACTGGGTAACTCTGCTTGCAACTAGGAAGGATAAAGAACAGGGCTCACTGCTGGAGCTTGTTCTCTGCCAGTCTTAATACAGCTGGGGGTGATGATGCGAGATCTGTCAGCTTCACTGCCTCCTTTTCCATGACCTTCTCTGCTGAATTGTCCTATGAACCACCAGTACCCCCTAAGCATTCAAGGATGCCATGCAGTGCTTCAGCTGGTCTATCTAGGGGACAGGAGCCACACCGGAACAGAGATTCTTTCATCTCTGCAGGGGCAGGCCCAGAGGTGGTTCACACCATGGAAACTTGAGCCAGCAATGGTGATGTGCTATAAGGGCACTAACCTTCTGTCCGCCCTTTCGACAGTGAAAGTTGACACATGTACCATGCCTGGCACATGTCTTCAATTTGGTAGTGCAGAATTTCTTAAACAGGTACTTAGGGTTGCAAGATCTTCTAAGGCAGGCCAGAAGAGTCTGTAGCCATTTCTGGTGGTCACACACTGCCAGTGTTTGGCTGACATTCAGTAAGAATTCCACCTGCCCCTGATGTAACGTGCCCACCAGGTGGAACTCAACTTTGACAATGCTGGCAGCTGCACATTCAGCAAAGCATGTCTCCACAAATTTGCAATGCATGGGCTCCCTTAATCTTTAAAGCATGCAAAAGGACCTGAGAATTCATATCATCAAGGAGAAGGATCATTGTTGGTTGGCAACCCTCCTTGACCACCGACAAGGAGAACGTCTCAGAACTCATCCTGCCCTCACAAATATCTTGAGGACACCTTAACCGCTTGCTTACTAGGCACATATACCCCCTTCCTGCCCAGGCAAAATTTCAGCTTTCGGCACTGCGTCGCTTTAACTGACAATTGCGTGGTCGTGCGACGTGGCTCCCAAACAAAATTTGGGTCATTTTTTTCCCACAAATAGAGCTTTCTTTTGGTGGTATTTGATCACCTCTGTGGTTTTTGTTTTTTGCGAAAATAACACAATATTTTTTACTTTTTGCTATAATAAATATCCCAATTTTTTTTTCATGTTTTTTTCTCTCAGTTTAGGCCGATATGTATTCTTCTACATATTTTTGGTAAAAAAAAAAAAAACGCAATAAGCCCATAGTCATTGGTTTGTGCAAAAGTTAAAGCGCCTACAAAATAAGGGACAGAATTATGAAAAAACTTTTGACACATTTTTGGGACCATTCACATTTATACAGCAAACAGTGCTATACATATGCACTGATTACTGTATAAATGTGACTGGCAGGGAAGGGGTTAACACTAGGGTGTGAGGTAGGGGTTAAATGTGTTCCCTACTAGTGATTCTAACTGTGGGGGGAGGGGACTGACTGGGGGAGGTGACCGATCTGTGTCCCTATGTACAAGGGACACAGCATCGGTCTCCTCTCCCTGACAGGATGTGGATCTGTGTGTTTACACACACAGATCCACATCCTTGTCTGTGTAACGGCCAATCGTGGGTACTTGGCGGACATCACGGTCGCCAGGCACGTGCATCGGCACGCCCCCAGTGGCCGGAGGAGCTAAGGACGTCAATAGAGGTTCAAGAGGAGTTTATGTAACACCTTTTCCGACTCTGGTAGGTTACAATTTCATGGAAAATTTAGTTTTGAGGCTTATGTTGGTCAAAGGAGGAGAGGGGCTGCATTTAAAAATGTTTTTAGTCCTCGCACCTAGGGCTGTCAGCCTAAACATCCCATCAGCAGCATCTGCATCATATAGCAGAAGATTATCCAGAGGCAAAAAAGACATGGAAAGCTTTCCAGTAGATGATCCAGAACTTGCCACGTGTCCAACTGAGCTGCTGGGCTGCTTTCCGAATGGACATTCAGTGCTGCCGGATGTGTAGTGACAAATAAAAGAGTGTGTCTGTCCACAGACTTCATTGACCAGCTGACATTTGTCAAAACGAATCAGTCCTGGATTAGCAGCAGCTATCAAGCCCCGATATCACTGATTAAGTGTTTTTTGGGATCTGTAATCTCTGCAAGACTAGGCAATATCTAGGCTGCCTAGCTTTGTGTTCATTTTATCTTTAGGTAATTTTTTGGTATAGGACCATTTTTTTTTCCAGACAGGGGCATATAATTTCATTTTTTTACAGCAAGGCCAATTATTGCTTTTATCAAGAGTACCTCTATAGGGTTACAGTGTAAAGGCACCACCAACACCCAAGGACCAATGTTTCCACAACTGTGTGACAGGGGCATCAAATTATCATTTTTTTTACAGCAAGGCTGATTCTTGCTTTCATCAAGATTACTTCTATAGGGTTATGTTGTGAAGGTACCATAAACACCCAAATCCCAATTTTTCCACACCTGTTGCTTCTATCCAAAGTCTGCAAAAGAGGCGCCAGACTTCATTATGTACTATAATTTGGCTTGTTCACATAAAGCTTGCTCACTGTGGTGAAAACTTTGTTATTTACATCAAAAGTCTGCCAAAGAGACTCCGGAATATATCTAAAAAATGTCTAATCTTGTTCCGAGTGCACTACATTGTGGCCTCATCTGAGATGGCAGATCTGAGCTTATCCCCACAGCTGTCTTCTCATCCCTTGTGACTACTGATTGCTTGATTGGTGATCCACATTCACCCTGTGGCAAGCTTGCAAGATACTTTTATGTAAGTGTATCTGAATAAAGTGTTACTTGCTTTTACACTTACACTGACCCAGGCACCCTCTTTCTGCTGTCTTTGTTTGTGTCTGAGGGAACACCCATTTCCTGCTGAGGAGCTGCCAGTGACTGTGTGTGCAATCCCCATCCACCTGTGGATCCATCCATCCTGTGACATCTCCTGGATATTCCATACTACTATGGACTGTATGGACTAATTCTTATTCATTCATTTTGGGTATATCGTGTTGTCCCCCCCCCCCCCACCTGTTATTAATCCCTTATGGTCTACCACCTTATGGCTGTCAGTGAGCACTGACTCACACACTACCTGCCAGTTCTGTGTGATATATTGCTTGTGATCATACAGACTGGCTCCCCAAGCCGTTGTTTACAAAATAAAGAAATCTTGCTGGGAAGGTCAATTTAAATAGAAAAAAAATGTGTTTATATAAGTCAGTTTTGCAGCAGGTTCTACACATGGTACAGATGTGCCACTTTACAGGCAGACAAAAGGGGACCCCAGACAACATATTTAAAGGCATTTTTCATTTTTATTGTTTCACTTATAAGCATTATTAAAATTACTGCTCCTTTAAAAACAATCTTTTTTTGTACTGTTTTTTTGCATTGGTCCCCCAGGGCAGTACCCAGGTCCACATAGCCGTTTTATGGTCAATAACTTACATATAAGACTTCAAAATGGGGACTTTTAGTTTTTCAGGTCCTATTGACTTTAATAGGGTTTGTGGTTCAGGTGCAAACTTGTGTGATGTTTGAGAGCCCTGGTGCGAACTGAACCGAGTTTTCGGCCCATCTCTACTAAAGACATTAAAAATACTTTATGGAATTAAATGATGAGGACCATAATAAAAGTGCAAGTAGCTTTGTTCTCATTCCAGAAACACTTTTTCTGCTGCTTTTGGATCATCACAAAGTTTTTTATCACCAGCAGTATCTTCAATAAGGAAGTGCTGAAAACCACTGCCTCACAAACTCAGATAGCAAGCATAACTTGCCACAAATTTATGGCCGTAAGTCTTGTTAACTTGCTGCAAATTTTAACTGGCAAGTAATACACTAGCAGAGCACTTGAAGAACAAGTTCTAGTTGACGCTTTTCCAAATTCAGCCACAGTGACCCTGTGGTGAGATGATTATTGAAATTGAAATTTTAAAGAGCAGCGAATCAGCTTTCTAGAGCCTGCCACATCCAAAACACAAACAAAACAAATATCTTTTCAACTCCTATCAATGCAGCAAATCAGCTTTTTAATTTTAAAGAATAAGTTTAGTTAATATACTGAATAAACTGCACTTTTATTTCAAGCATGCTATTTTTATATACACTGCAGTTTCATTGAAACAAACGTTCATTTGTAAATCTACTCTTACTACTCACATTTTATTTGAAATTTTTCTTAAAATTTATTTTCCCATGGCTTCATCATTTTCATAAGTTCTAAATCTCTATACACTGTAGATATACTCAAAGATGTGGGCAGAGAGCAACACAAAATGTATTATAATAGATATGGCACCAACATCCCCAGAAACTATAAAGCTTTTTTTCGGAGATATAGGACTTTAAGGTGCACCATATAGAAATTCACTCAAGATTGATTTAAAAAAAATATACAAAATATTTATTAAAAAACAATATCATAAAAGTAATGAATAGCCAAATCATAATCATAGCCAAAGGTGTACACACACATCCTATTGTTGACAATGAATTGCTGTAATCACATACATATTCACATCACGTCCACTTATTTCAACATGTTTCGCCGTATCGGCTTCTTCAGGAAAGGACGTAAGGACTCATTTATTAGGTATTGTAACGGAATGGCCTGTGACACCCAAAGACTTTTGAAGGATGTGGGGTACTCCTGTGCCAGCTTCACCAATGACTCTTGGGTCTAGGGTCATCCTATGTCCCTTTTGGGCATAGGATGACTGAGAACTGATATCTCGGATTGAAAAAAATTTACTACAGCGCTACTAAATACTTAATTATATGTGACATCAAAAAAAATCCTAAATAATAAATGCAGCATATGTTATGTTAGTCAAACAAAAAACGAAATCAATAATAATAATAATATGCGCTGAGTATTAACTTCTGTGATGTGAACCGGAACCACAAACCATAGGTGATTCAAATTCAGTACATGTGTATAAAAATAATTAGTCCAAAAGCATGCTACTGAGCATGCAACTACAATACACCTCCTGAGTGCAAGTGCTGTGTACTGGCTTGAAAGATAAGTATGGGGTGATCAAATTCTACAGACTCCAAGCTGATTTGCTTCACATGTGAGTATCAGATCTTCCACAGTTGTGCAGCTCATGTGAAAAACAGAGAGACAAAAAGAGAAATCCTCATTGTGCAGATAACACACAACCATATGGAAACAATTTTGACAAGCTTGAGATAGGTTACACTCACGAAACCTATCTCACGGTAACCCATGATTAAGTCACGTGTCTAGTGATGTAACGCGTGGGGGAAGAGCTACAAACGGGACGGATTGCACATCCGAATGAGGAGACACATCGTATGCTGAGCAGCCAAATGAGGATTGTTTGTTTGCTGATATTAATCGGTGGATTCGTGAGTGTAACCTATCTCAAGCTTGTCAAAATTGTTTCCATATGGTTGTGTGTTATCTGCACATTGAGGATTTCTCTTTTTGTCTCTCTGTTTTTCACATGAGCTGCACAACTGTGGAAGATCTGATACTCACATGTGAAGCAAATCAGCTTGGAGTCTGTAGAATTTGATCACCCCATACTTATCTTTCAAGCCAGTACACAGCACTTGCATTCAGGAGGTGTATTGTAGTTGCATGCTCAGTAGCATGCATTTGTACTAATTATTTTTATACACATGTACTGAATTTGAATCACCTATGGTTTGTGGTTCCGGTTCACATCACAGAAGTTAATACTCAGTGCATATTATTATTATTATTGATATCTCGGATTACATCCGAGAAATAAAGTTTTGATCGGGCTGTTAAACGAGGACTGGCACAGTATGGTCCTAACCCTCCACCGGAGACCATAGACCTGGTTATAGCGACTGTGGATGCCACTTGGTTACATCAAAGAGGTGCTGCAGCAGCAGAAGTCACAGCAGCACCAACTGAAGAGAGAGGAGAGGTACAGATACCAGTCTCCATGGAAAAGGAATTCAGAAGGAGGTTACAAGAGATGCAGATACAGCACAGAGGACCAGTATCAGAGGAGGCCCTGCTGGAATGGTCGGATTTGATTAGTTGCCAACTCTGGAAGGAAGCGCTAGCTCTTGAGCAGCAACACCAGGGATAGGTCCTCCCCTCCATCCATGTAAGGTACTGGCGGGCAGTATGACGTACGAATGCCGTTGTTAGGGGAACAACCGAAGCAGGAATGGACAACTGAGTTAAGCAGGCTGATCCAGGCAGAGATGCGGTTGGACGAGAGCTACAGAGCCCTCCGGTGGTATGTAGCCCAAGAGTGCCCGTGGTCAGCA
Source organism: Rana temporaria (assembly GCF_905171775.1). Lineage (NCBI taxonomy): Eukaryota > Metazoa > Chordata > Amphibia > Anura > Ranidae > Rana > Rana temporaria. Next base: position 83,264,416 of record NC_053494.1, on the reverse strand, counting down.
GATGACAGCCCCACGGAAGGCTTTGACTATGATGGCCTGGGACTATTGTATTGGAGGATGTCCAGTGATCCTGACTTCGGGGATGACCGGGAGTGGCGCTTGGAGGAAATAATGGAGCACAGAGAGCAAAAATTGAATGTCTCGGAAGGGCACTGGTTACGGGAAGATTTGGAGTTTCTGGCCATTCAGGAATGGGAGCTGGAGATCGCCTACAGACAGCTGCTAGACTCTGCTCAGCAGCAGGGTGGGGCTCCCTTTGCCTAGGACCATGAAGAAATTTCAGATGACAACTCTGAAATCCTGGCTGATGAATCGGCAGTGGAAAATCTGAAGATTGCCATTCCCAAAGCCGAAGCGGATGATGTGGAGTTCCACGGGGCTAGGGCAGTTGGCTCATCGTCCCAGCCACAGATTACAGAATGTATGGACTTAATGGACCGTCCAGAGGATGTTACGGTTTATGCATCCCCAGCAGAAGTGCTGGCAACAGGGCAGAGTGCCAGCAATCTCTGCCCAGCACTGGAACCAACTGTGGAGTTCCAGGGAGACTGGGCGGTTGGCCCCACTATCCAGCAACAAGCTGAGGTTGTAAAGCTTTTACTCCCAGCTGAATCACTGGCAGCGGGGCAGGATGCTGCTGACTGCTACACACCACTGCAGCTTGAGCTGATATCGGGGGATGGGACTGTGGTCTCCCCTCACAGCAACCCAGCAGAAGAGCTGGCAACAGAGCAGAGTGCCACAGGCCTCTGCTCTTAAATAGCAAAGAGAGGGAGTTCCTGTGGTAGTGGATTGGACTTCAGTCTTCACTGACACAACCCCAGAAAATGGTGCGGCACTGAATCAGGAGGATGTCAGCTTTGCTTTGCAAGCACCGGGGGATTTTCACCTACCACCAGTGGATGGGACTTCAGTATCCACTGGTATACCCCAGGGATGGGGGGCAGTTGGCCCATATCCCAAACAGCATGATGGACTGAGCACAGTCACCCTGTCTTTCTCCAGCGGCTGAAAGGACTCCAGGGAGAAGGGCCAGTCCAGGCCTCTCCCCAGCGGCAGGCATGTTCTCTGAGAGAGGCAGAGGTTGGCTGGGTGAGTAATGCTCTGTTTGGAGCAATTTATTTAGGGTACGGTATGGATACCAGCATTAGAGGACTGGAACTACTGACTAACTTCGGAGTCAACCCGTTTGGGGTTCCCTCCTGTGTTAGTCTCCCACCGAAAGGGGAGAGATGTAACGGAATGGCCCGTGACACCCAGAGACTTTTGGGGGTACTCCTGTGCCAGCTTCACTTATGACTCTTGGGTCTAGGGTCATCCTATGTCCCTTTTGGGCATAGGATGACTGAGAACTGATATCTCGGATTACATGAGATGGGACATGATAATTCATGTATTGCAGGATATCTTGAAATATTACAAGTTGTTCCTTATGAACAGGTCAATGGACTGTTGAGGTGTTAATTGAGTTGGGCTCCTAAGATATTTCATTGTCCATTGTGTGATGTTAATACTGTTTTGTGTCTATTGTACTAATTAAGTCTGTAAAGGTCAGATGTCTAACTTTGAGGTGTTAATTGAGTCTGGCTTCTGAAAGACCTGTTAGTGTGGATGCTAATGACACTGTTTTGTGTGAAAAGTCTATTGATCATAAGATGTGGAATGTGACTTGTCAACTGTAGTAATTATCTCCTCTAAATGCGGAGCCAGGCTGTCTGGATAATGATTTGTAATTATCCCATCTGAATGTGTATTGAAACCCCATTGTGTGATGTTTTGGGTGGAGAGTTTCATTGTCCCTGTGATTAACTGTCGCATACTTGTAACTGTATAAAAACCTGAGAGCTAACCATTAAAGGAGTCATTCATTTTGGAACCAGTAACAGAGCTGTGTGTCTCGTTATTCTGGGAAATGGAATGGGTCGTGCCTGCTGGATTGTCGGAGCTGTCTTGGGTTGGTGGAATGGAAATCGTAAACGGTGGTGACCGTTAGGCCGGGTACACACGGACAAACATGTATGGTGAAAGCGGTCCGTCGGACCGTTTTCACCATACATGTCTGCCAGAGGGCTTCTGTACGATGGTTGTACACACCATCGTACAGAAGTCCGCGCGTAAACAATACGCGGGGCGTGTCCGCGGTGTCGCCGCGTCGATGACGCGGTGTCGCCGCGACAATGACGCGGCGACGTGGGCGGCCCGCCTTTAAAATGCTTCCACGCATGCGTCGAAGTCATTCGACGCATGCGAGGGACGGCGGGCGCCTGGACATGTACGGTAGGTCTGTACTGACGACCGTACATGTCCGAGCGGGCTGAATTCCAGCGGGCTGTTTTAAAACAAGTCCAGGAATATTTGCCCGCTGGGAAAAGGCCCGGCGGGCAAATGTTTGCTGGAATTCGGCCCGCTCGCGCCCACACACGAGCAAACATGTCTGCTGAAACTGGCCTGCGGGCCAGTTTCAGCAGACATGTTTGCTCGTGAGTATGGGGCCTAACAGGTATAGAGGAACATTATTTAATCAGCTTTAAGTGTATATGAAAGAGAAACGAAAAATATTAATATACCATACCAATATTTTAACACATTTAACATTGTAGATCTTATACATGCATGACTATAAACCCCCAAAAAAACAGGTGAACCCCAATACAAAAGAACTCCTACCTCTATGCTGAGTGTAGGAATTGATTCACAAGGGGAATTATCCTGAGATGCACTGCAACCTCACAACCAGATCCAGTTCAAACAGTGCCAGATAACCCGTAGGAAAGGGTATAACACTTGTCACATAGACTAATTTTCAAAAAAGTGTAACCTGCAATATGCATTGATTATATGTAAAAAGAATGAATAGAGGTAGAGCATAGGAATTCATAGCAGGTTCCAATACATGAACTACACTCACCTAAATCCCATGCATTTAGTAAAAATACTGGAGCTTATATGGACGGCAGAGGGGCATCAGTGTCTATTGGTATGCAAAAACAAACACTTCCAAACAGTCATAAAATATATATATATATATATATATATATATATATATATTGTACAGGAGGTTGTGGCTGGGTCCTGGAAGGACTCTATATTTCCCCTCTGTTTGGACTGTGGTCCCTTTAAGGGAACAAAAAGGGTTAACGCACCTGTCAAGGAAGTGGTTTAAAACAAGACAGGAAGTTGTAGGTGGGTGTGGAGGAGTATAGTGGAGACTGTGGATAGGTGAATGGTAGACAGTGGATGGTGAAAAGCTGTGAAAGCACATGGCAGTGTCCTGCCTGAAAGCATGCTAGCTGTGAAAGTTACCTGCAATCCAAAGTAAGGACTGTTGAACTGAGCAGTTCTGAGCTCTACAAGTCGGTGAGACTGTTATTTCTTTTGTTTTTGCTGCTGTGAAGCTATTTAAGTTTAATAAACCTCCTTTTTTGATTGAAAAGCCTGTGTCCTGCGATCTAGCTGGTTCCCCAAACTTTGCAATATATATATATATCAGGGAGTGTTCTAGTTACTTCCACCACAATATTCACATGAGCCGAACACCCCCCGGTTCGGTTCGCAACAGGCAAAAAATTAGTTTGAACACGCAAACACCGTTAAAGTCTATGGGACACGAACATAAAAAATCAAAAGTGCTAATTGTAAAAGTTAATATTAAAGCTATTGTCATAAAAAGTGTTTGGGGAACTGGGTCCTGCCCCAGGGGACATGTATCAATGCAAAAAAAAAGGTTTTTAAAACTGCAGTTTTTTCGGGAGCAGTGATTTTAATAATGCTTAAAGTGAAACAATAAAAGTAAAATATTCCTTTAAATTTCGTACCTGAGGGTTGTCTATAGTATGCCTGTAAAGTAGCGGATGCTTTCCGTGTTTATAACAGTCTCTGTACAAAATTATATTTCTAAAGGATAAAAAGTAATTTAAAAATACTCGCGGCAATAATGAATTTTCGGGTCCCCCAAAAATTCATACTAAACCCTTATCCGAGCACGCAACCTGGCAGGCCACAGGAAAAGAGGGGGAACAAGAGAGCACCCCCCTCTTGAACCATACCAGGCCACATGCCCTCAACATGGGGAGGATGTTCCCACCCATGTTGATGGGGACCAGGGCCTCATCCCCACAACCCTTGCCCGGTGGTTGTGGGGGTCTGTGGGTGGGGGGCTTATCGGAATCTGGAAGCCCCCTTTAACAAATAGGACCCCCAGATCCCAGTCCCCATGTGAATTGGTAAGGGAACCTACCATTTCACAAGAAAAGTGTCAAAATGTTCAAAACGACAAGAGACGGCTTGGGACAAGTCTTTTATTGAAAAAAATGAAATAAAAAAAAGATTCCAGTAATGTAATCCATTCTCGGTCTCCAGCGATGATCTCCAGCGAGGATACGACGCACACGATCCTGCCACCTGACGAAAGGGCTTGTCCCAAGCCATCTCCAGTCATTTTTAGTATTTTGACACTTTTTTTGTGAAATGGTGTACCCCTTACCAATTCACATAGGGAGGGCCGAGATCGGGGGGTCCCCTTTGTTAAAGGGAGCTTCCAGATTCCTATAAGCCCCCCCGCCCGCAGTCCCCCACAACCACCGGGCAAGGGTTGTGGGGATTAGGCCCTTGTCCCCATCAACATCCTCCCCATGTTGAGGGCATGTGGCCTGGTACGGTTCAGGAGGGGGGCCACTCTCTCGCCCCCCCCTCTTTTCCTGCAGCCTGTCAGTTTGTGTGCGTGGATAAGGGTCTGGTATGGATTTTTGGGGGGGAACACCATGCGATTTCTTTTTATTTGGCGCAGGGTTCCCCTTAATATCCATACCAGACCTGAAGGGCCTGGTAATGGAATTTGGGGTGACCCCCACGCCATTTTTATTTTTCAATTACTTTTAATGACTTTTATTTGTATTGCTGGGACCCGACAATTCATTATAGCCGCGAGTAGTTTTAAATTACTTTTTTTTCCTTTAGAAATGTCATTTTGTGCAGAGACTGTTATAAACATGGGAAACATGCGTTACTTTACAGGAATACTATAGACACCCCCCAGGTATGAAATTTAAAGAAATATTTAACTTTTATTGTTTCAATTTAAGCCTTATTAAAATCACTGCTCCCGAAAAAACATGATTTTTTTAAAAAAAAATTGCATTGATACATGTCCCCTGGGGCAGGACCCAGATCCCCAAACACTTTTTATGACAATTACTTGCATATTAACCTTTAACCACTTGCCTACTGTGCACATACTGTACACCCCCTTCCTGCCCAGACGAAATGTTATCTTCCGGCACTGCATCGCTTTAACTGACAATTGCGCGGTCGTGCGACGTGGCTCCCAAACAAAATTGACGTCCTTTTTTCCCCACAAATAGAGCTTTCTTTTGGTGGTATTTGATTGCCTGTGCGGTTTTTATTTTTTGGGCTATAAACAAAAAATGAGCGTACATTTTGAAAAAAAAAACACAATATTTTTTACTTTTTGCTATAATAAATATCCCATTTAAAAAAAAAAAAATGGTATCTCAGTTTAGGCCGATACGTATTCTTCTACATATTTTTGGTAAAAAAAAAAAAAAAAAAAACGCAATAACCGTATAGTGACTGGTTTGCGCAAAAGTTATATTGCCTACAAAATAGGGGACATAATTATGATAATTTTTTTTTTTTACTAGGAATGGCGGCGATCTGCGATTTTTTTCGGGACTGCAACATTATAGCGGACACATCAGACACTTTTGACACATTTTTGGGATCATTCACATTTATACAGTGAACAGTGCTATAAATATGCATTGATTACTGTATAAATGTCACTGGCAGGGAAGGAGTTAACCACTAGGGGGCAGGGAAGGGGTTAAATGTGTAGCCTAGTGAGTGTTCTAACTGTAGGGGGAGGGGGGTGACTGGGACAAGGGACACAGCATCGGTCTCTTCTCCCTGACAGGACGTGGATCTCTGTGTTTACACACAGAGATCCACGGTCCTGCTCAGTTACTGGGCAATCGCGGGTGCCCGGCGGCCATCGCAGCCACCGGGCACTCGCATTGTGTTCCCAGTAACACGACGGGTGCGCGCGCGAGCCGCCGGCGGCGCACGTGCCCCCTAGTGGCTTTAAATGACAGAACGTCATATGAAGTCCTGTCAGAACAATGGAATCTTCTGCCCGCCGTCATTTGACGGCACGCAGTTAACTAGTGGTTAAAATTAGCACTTTAGATTTCTCCCATAGACTTTTAAAGGGTGTTTTGCGGCTTTTCGAATTTGTCGTGAACACCCCAAAGTGTTCGGTGTTCGGCGAATGGGTGAACAGCCAATATTCAAGTCTATCTCATGTTCGACCCGAATATTAAAGTGGAGTTCCACCCAGGAAAACAACATTTGCCCAAAAATCTTAAAAAAAAATAGAAAATTTTATACTCACCCGAAATACCTGTTGCTATGCGGAAGTTCGTAATCTGCCTCTTCCGTAGCTCCGGTCTGTCTTCTTCTTCATCTTCTCCTAGTGAATGGGGCGCGCTGCTTTCTGGGAACTGTGTGTGTTCTCAGAGAGCAGCCACCCATTCACAAGTCGGCGCGAGACTCGCGCATGCACAGTAGGAAATGGGCAGTGAAGCCGTAAGGCTTTACTGCCTGTTTCTCCTAGTGTGAATGGCAGCGTGGGACGATTGATATAAAAATTCCTCTACGACAAGGAACAAAACATTGTCCAGGACTTGGGACAACAAAACCCAGTTATGGACAGCGTAACCTTTGAAGATTTAAAAGCCCTCCAGGGCAACCCAAAGGAGGAGGGGTGGGTGTTTAATCAATCTGGAGTGAGCATTGACGAATCTCAGGTTCAGCCGACTCCCCCTCCCCCTCCTCCTACGGTTGATTTTGGTAGACCCAAGTTGTATAATCCCTAATCAAAATCATTTCCGATTTTACAAGGCAATTGTATTATATGGCTTTTGTTATTCAGGTTACCAAGGAAATATAATATACTAATTGGCAAATGGGACCTCAATCCAATTTGCCAAAGCATCTAAAACTGGCATTGAAAACCCTGAGCTCCAATAAAAACATTGTAGTGAAACCTTCGGACAAAGGTGGAAACCTTGTCATAATGGATGTGGAGCAATATGAGAAAATATGTTATGACATAATTCAGAACACAAATGGTACAGACCAGTACCAATATCTCATATTAATTATTATACAAGGAAATACAAAGACATTTTGGTTAAGGCAAAGCATAAGGGACTTATTGACTTAAATACGATTACGTTTTTGGACACTATCAATTACACCACCCTGACATTTTATGCACTGCCTAAAGTGCATAAAAGTTTACTTCATCCCCCGGGTCGACTGATTATATCAGGTTGTGGATCGTTAACTGAAAAAGCAAGCCAATTGATAGATGAGTATTTATACCCACATGTGAAGAGTATGGGCCAAATCCACAAAAGGGATACGACGGCGTAATTGCTGTAACGCCGTCGTATCCCTGTTCCTAACTATGGAACTGATCCACATAATCAGTTTTCCATAGTTAGGCAGAAGATCCGGCATGTGTAAGGGACTTACACTGCCGGATCTTAGGATGCAGTACAGCATCCGCCGCTGGGGGAATTTTGTGTCGAAATGCCGCCTCGGGTATGCAAATTAGCACTTACGGAGATCCACAAAGCTTTTCAGCTTCGTTTTTTCTCCATAAGTTTTAGTTTGCATACGCAAAATTAGGGCTGCTTTTACATGGTGTAAAGTTAGTACACCATGTAAAAGCAGACCTTTCTGTCCAGCGACGCGATTTTTTTTAAATTTAGAATTTTTTTTTCCAGCCGTATCTTTTTTTTTTCCCGACGCAACTTTATTGACCCGTCGCAATCCACAAAGCTCGGCGTAACGTAATTTCGCGCTATGCACGTCGGGAAAATTACATCACGAGCATGCGCAGTACGGCCGGCGCGGGAGCGCGCCTAATTTAAATGGGAATCGCCCCCATTTGAATAGGAACGCCTTGCGACGGCGGAATTTAAGTTACACAGCCCAAAATTTCTAGGTAAGTGCTTTGTGGATCGGGCACTTAGGTAGAAATTTTAAGGCAGTGTAACTTAAATGGAAAAAATTAAGTTAGGCACGATCTTTGTGGATTTGGCCCTATGTTCTCAAATGTGAAGGACACTATTGAACTATTAAAAATTACAGATGGATTACAAATACCCCATGGGTCTTGGTTGGTCGTAATTGATATTGAGGCCCTCTATAATTCTATATCCCACGTGAAGGGTGTTCAGGTTGTACTAGAGTTCTTGGATGAACGAGATCTGGATTCATGGAAGTACAATTCTGTTGCAGAAATGTTGAGTTTCATTTTGACACACAACATTTTTTGTCTTTAAGGGTTCCCACTACCTCCAGGTACAGGGGGATGCTATGGGGGAAAATGTGCTCCCTCATATGCTAACCCTTACCTGGGGGGGTGGGAATGAGAACTATTTGCAGACAAATTGAGATTAGCAGGAATTGGCCAAATACTATCTGGTATGGTACTGTATGGTATGGGCAGGATCAAAAGAGGATTTACTTACGTTTTTGGACAGCCTACAAGTGAATACATGCAATCTAAAATTTACACAAACTTTCGATCAAAAAAGGATTACGTTCCTGGATGTGAAAATCTTCACTAACGAAATGGGGGTGCTCTGTTCTACGTTTTACAGAAAACCCTCAGCCAGAAATAGCTTGCTACATGCAAGTAGTTTACATCCGGGGCAATTAATTAAGAGCATTGCTTATAGTAAATTATTAAGAATAAAGCAAAATTGCATTCAATATGAGGACTTCCAAAGGGAAGCGGATTAGAGGCTATAGCAAAACATGTCTCAAAAATGCCTTTAATAGGGTTAAAAACCAGGACAGACTATCGCTCATCTATAAACCTAGGCAAGAAAAGTCAACAACATCTACACGTATCATCACCAAATTGAATCGACAATACATAAAGTACATAAAATATATAATAAATGTTGGTATTTATTGGCAGCTGACCAGAGGATCCTGAAGTTTATTAAACCATACCCTGAAATCACATATAAAAGATCTAGATCCCGAAGAGATACTCTGGTGACTAGTCACCATAAGACCAGAGACACAGTCAAAACCAAAGTACCAGGTACATACCCATGTGGAAAATTTAGCTTTTGCCCATTCATTACGGAGGGGAAAAGTGTTACTCTCCTTAATAACACAGTAAATGTGGATGAAGATAATTACTGTGCTTAATCCTAATCACAAAATAATGAAATAAGCTGCTACACAAGAATGTGACTAAAATTCTAAAGTGACTGGAAATAAAGGTGTGGCGCTAAATAAGAAAAAAACTATAGTGAAATGTCTCTATATCACTAAGTGATGTATACCCAACAGGGTATAAAGTGAAAACAATATTATTGTTAAAGTAAAATTATTGTTAAAGTAATAAGTTCACAGACACAATACAGTGAAAATGTCCATTACAATGAAGTGAAGAGTAACGGTGAAGATAACGTATAGCCGTGTAGATCATCACATGCAAATTCCTTTCAGGTAGGTATGATAAGACTAAATACGATTACCGGTGGATCCGACTGTCAAATACAACAAATCAATCGAGCATGAATAATCCCATCGGCAAGTAGACTCAGCTTGTCTGAAGAATCTGGATGATATCAGCTACGAACATAACCCATGGACACAGCAGTCTAAGGTTGGGGATCCCTCTATAGGTGGTATCCTTGACGTAAAGAGGAGACCGAACTCCAAGAGATCCATGCTGTTTTCAGATGGTATTAGGCAGATTTCAATGGGTGAACCACTTAGGGGTGAGTGGAAGGTACAATGGAGAAGCTCAAAAAAACTTAATCCACCAGAACATGGAAGGAAAAAGAAAACGATGCTCCAAGGGTGCAGGTCAAAAATGTGGGTTTTAATTAATAAAAATCGAGAAACATTAAAAGTGATCACAATTCAAAGATAAAAGTAATATGGGGTGTGGTGTACCAGGCCGGCGCGTTTCATCCAACTAGGACTTCTACTGGGGAATCTGATACAAACCACTCCCCATATTGCAAAAAGTGGTGATGTCTGCGCTGTGAAGAAGGGAAGGGGGGGTGGGAATAAGTGGGGGTGGGGGTACAAATGAACCAGTGGAGCGGGAAGATAATGTAATGGTACAAACACAGTGAAATTACAACTTAAAAACAGTGGTTAAGTGAACATACAGCCTGGGCAGAGCTGTACTAAAATAAACAAAGTGAAAGAAATTTCTTCAGTGATAAAACATAACAGTCCCGGATAAATACAAACAGAAGACCAGGGTTCCAGGTGAGGCTGATGAAAAATAAATGATTGAATGGTCTAGAGTGAAAAGTTCCAAAGCCAAATAGGTGAAGTTGTGCATCAAAAACAAATCCAAAAGCGTGCAGCCCACACCATTAGTGATCCTAGCAGCGTACCTCACGGCTGTCACATAAAGCCAAATCAATTACCAATGCTTCAACCTCTCAATGGATGGGTGTCTTCCTACTGGGTCTCCGTGATGGACCATACATGTAAGGGATACAATAAAGATACTGAAGCGTAGTCCTGATACCACACAAAGAGGGGTCTCTGTAATGGGTAAGTAGATGTACACTTACACAACTTACACAGTGTATGGAAAAAAGGTGCCTATCTCCACGAGCACCGAGCTCGTCACCCTGAACTTCTCACTGCCACAGCTTACTCCCTTCAATGTCCGTGGGATCGACCACTCAGACAAAAATGCAAGGGGCGGGGGAAGGAGAAGAAAGGGGGCACATCGCGTAATTCCGTACAACAAACTTTTTATTAAAAGAGAATAAAACCATCTACTAAAAAACTCACATTAAGCAGTCTTGTCACGGTCTCATATCCACGAGCGCCGCGCTCGTCTGCCGTCTGTCGGCTGCTGCTACCCAATCAGTGCTCAAGTCCCGACGCGTGTTCGTCACATCACGTGACTTCATCAGGGGATAATACTAGAGCACAGGTCTAGCTTTTAATAGGGTCTGGATGATTGGACATACGGCGGCCATTTTGTTGAAGTCAGCATAATATGCTGACAGATGCCGTTTCCAGCGCCATTTTGCCTGGGTCATCGAATGTGTCAGTCATTACTGCGCGCAGCAAGCGGGCCAAGAAATGCTGAATAACGTCAACCCAGCAATTAATCATAGGTGTGAGAAGAGAGACCATGTCTAATGGATATGGAGCCAAATAATATATAAATTAAAACATCTTAAAAATGCCTCTCAATCAATACCTTTAAAGGCAAATCCTGCGGGATAGGGTACTAATGATCTAGGCATGGAGGCATAATGAAGTGGGCACCAACCTGGCACCCTGGCATTGGGTGCAGGAAGTGAAAACTAAATTTAAAAATATAATGTATAGAAACATATTTCCATTAAGTAAAATCATTGTATATAGAGAAAATATATGTTTAAAACAATAGAGAAAACACTGGGAAACCAATATGACTCTCCTATGGGAGGTGGCATACAAATACCGCAAAGGCAGGGGTCCAACTAGTGGGCCACTTTTGTTAATCCTCCTAACATAGAGGAGCTTGGGGTGACGGTACCGAACAAAGCACTGTGCAGAGCGACACCTAACACTCGGCTGACATACAGAAATCAACCCATACATTTGTTATCAGACACAGTACAGACATAATAGTGGGATACGGTGGGCAGGCCAGGGGAGGGAGATGAAAGGGTATCTAGAAGTCTCTCAAGAAACAGTTCAAATCGAACTCGATGTTAAGGCCTCTGGGTGTGAAAGTATCCATATCGAAAATATATTTAGATTCTAATTGGCTGAGGGCCCTAACTTTATGGCCCCCCCGCCATGGTCTAGAATATGGAACTATCCCCCAGAACTTCAAATGTGTAGGGTCCTTCTGATGGACTTGGGCAAAGTGGCGAGATACGCTGTGGTTAGGAAACCTACATTCAATATTTTTTACGTGTTCTTTAATGCGTATCCGCAACAGTCTCTTTGTGCGACCTATATATTGCAAACCACAGCTGCATTCAAGGGCGTACACTGCACCTTCTGTATTACAACCAATAAAGTCCCTTATTTCGTATTCGGTGTTGTTGATATTGGATTTAAATGTGGAGACTTTTTTGTTTGGTCGTTTGGTGTGTGTGCAAGAATAACATCTCTTGCAAGGGTAAAATCCCTTCCCAGTAAAAAATGTAAATTGTTTCCTTGGGGGATCTATTACGCTTTTCACCAGATGATCGCGCAGTGTAGGAGCTCTTTTATAGATAAACCTCAGTCTATCTGGTAATAGATCCCGAAGGTCTTTGTCGCATTTCAAGATATGCCAGTGTCTTTGAATGACCTTTTCGATTTTCTTGTGTTGTGCATTATAATCTAACACTACAGGTACCAGATCTTCTCTACTTGCCACTGTTTTATTTTCCAAGACCAAACAAAAAAGTCTCCACATTTAAATCCAACAGCAACGGCACCGAATACGAAATAAGGGACTTTATTGGTTGTAATACAGAAGGTGCAGTGTACGCCCTTGAATGCAGCTGTGGTTTGCAATATATAGTTTGCACAAAGAGACTGTTACGGATACGCATTAAAGAACACGTAAAAAATATTGAATGTGGGTTTCCTAACCACAGCGTATCTCGCCACTTTGCCCAAGTCCATCAGAAGGACCCTACACATTTGAAGTTCTGGTGGATAGTTCCATATTCTAGACCATGGCGGGGGGGCCATAAAGTTAGGGCCCTCAGCCAATTAGAATCTAAATATATTTTCGATATGGATACTTTCACACCCAGAGGCCTTAACATTGAGTTCGATTTGAACTGTTTCTTGAGCGACTTCTAGATACCCTTTCATCTCCCTCCCCTGGCCTGCCCACCGTATCCCACTATTATGTCTGTACTGTGTCTGATAACAAATGTATGGGTTGATTTCTGTAAGTCAGCCGAGTGTTAGGTGGCGCTCTGCACAGTGCTTCGTTCGGTACCGTCACCCCAAGCTCCTCTATGTTAGGAGGATTAACAAAAGTGGCCCACTAGTTGGACCCCTGCCTTTGCGGCATTTGTATGCCACCTCCCATAGGAGAGTCATATTGGTTTCCCAGTGTTTTCTCTATTGTTTTAAACATATATTTTCTCTATATACAATGATTTTACTTAATGGAAATATGTTTCTATACATTATATTTTTAAATTTAGTTTTCACTTCCTGCACCCAATGCCAGGGTGCCAGGTTGGTGCCCACTTCATTATGCCTCCATGCCTAGATCATTAGTACCCTATCCCGCAGGATTTGCCTTTAAAGGTATTGATTGAGAGGCATTTTTAAGATGTTTTAATTTATATATTATTTGGCTCCATATCCATTAGACATGGTCTCTCTTCTCACACCTATGATTAATATCCTCGCCTTCCCCCATTGTTTGCTGGGTTGACGTTATTCAGCATTTCTTGGCCCGCTTGCTGCGCGCAGTAATGACTGACACATTCGATGACCCAGGCAAAATGGCGCTGGAAACGGCATCTGTCGGCATATTATGCTGACTTCAACAAAATGGCCGCTGTATGTCCAATCATCCAGACCCTATTTAAAGCTAGACCTGTGCTCTAGTATTATCCCCTGATGAAGTCACGTGATGTGATGAACACGCGTCGGGACTTGAGCACTGATTGGGTAGCTGCACCCGACAGACGGCAGACGAGCGCGGCGCTCGTGGATATGAGACCGTGACAAGACTGCTTAATGTGAATTTTTTAGCAGATGGTTTTATTCTCTTTTAATAAAAAGTTTGTTGTACGGAATTACGCGATGTGCCCCCTTTCTTCTCCTTCCCCCGCCCCTTGCATTTTCGTCTGAGTGGTCGATCCCACGGACATTGAAGGGAGTAAGCTGTGGCAGTGAGAAGTTCAGGGTGACGAGCTTGGTGCTCGTGGAGATAGGCACCTTTTTTCCATACACTGTGTAAGTTGTGTATGTGTACATCTACTTACCCATTACAGAGACCCCTCTTTGTGTGGTATCAGGACTACGCTTCAGTATCTTTATTGTATCCCTTACATGTATGGTCCATCACGGAGACCCAGTAGGAAGACACCCATCCATTGAGAGGTTGAAGCATTGGTAATTGATTTGGCTTTATGTGACAGCCGTGAGGTAAGCTGCTAGGATCACTAATGGTGTGGGCTGCACGCTTTTGGATTCGTTTTTGATGCACAACTTCACCTATTTGGCTTTGGAACTTTTCACTCTAGACCATTCAATCATTTATTTTTCATCAGCCTCACCTGGAACCTTGGTCTTCTGTTTGTATTTATCCGGGACTGTTATGTTTTATCACTGAAGAAATTTCTTTCACATTGTTTATTTTAGTACAGCTCTGCCCAGGCTGTATGTTCACTTAACCACTGTTTTTAAGTTGTAATTTCACTGTGTTTGTACCATTACATTATCTTCCCGCTCCACGGGTTCATTTGTACCCCCACCCCCACATCCCCACTTATCCCTCCCCCCCTTCCCTTCTTCACAGCGCAGACATCACCACTTTTTGCACTACTACTTTTTGTCTAAATAGGATAGATACTTTTTTGTTTGCTGCAGTGCACACATTCATTTTGACCCCTCTCCCTCTGCTTCCACTCCCACTTATCCTACACAGCGCAGGAGTTTTCACTTACTATCACTCCCCATATTGCATAATTACTATCACTCCTATATATGGAATTTGCGGCCACAACCCAGAAGATCTTTGTGACTTCCAGTTTCCGGGTGTCAGTCTGTGACACATGGTGCGTCATCACGGCGTGACGTCACATGCAACAGGGAGGGGTATTTAAGGACCACATGGTGGAAGCCATGTTGGGATCTCTGGGAGCTTCTTACTAACTCGGACAAGACTACAGGTAGTTTTTTGATTGATGGGGGTGTATTTGGGTTCATTTATATGGAGCATAAGTGGTGGTTCATATTTCCTTTTCTATGTATTCACTTGTGGACAGGTGCAGAGATCTCCTCTCAGGGGATTTGGTCTTCTCCCCCTCTATATGCCTTTCTTTTCTGCCTTTGTGTGGAGTGTGTAGTGACCATTGGATGGGCATTACTGTGGCAGTGTTGGAACTGATCTAATGAAACAAGAGGATGTGAATATTGTGGTGGAAGTAACTAGGACACTCCCTATATATAAAACTTTTTAGATGTGTGTGTTTTTTGCATACCAATAGACACTGATGCCCCTCTGCCATCCGTATAAGCTCCAGTATTTTTACTAAATACGTGGGATTGAGGTGAGTGTAATTCATGTGTTGGAACCTGCTATGAATTCCTATGCTCTACCTCTATTTATTCTTTTTACATATAATCAATGTACATTGCAGGTTACACTTTTTAAATTAGTCTGTGACAAGTGTTATACCCCTCCCTACGAGTGATCTGGCACTGATTGGACTGGATCTTGTTGTGAGGTTGAAGTGCTTTTCAGGATAATTCCTCTTGTGAATCAATTCCTACACTCAGCTTAGAGGTAAGAGTTCTTCTGTATTGGGGTTCACCCGTTTTGTTTGGGATTTACAGTCATGCATGTATAAGATCTACAATGTTAAATTTGTTAAAATATTGGTATGGTATATTAATAATTTTTTTGTTTCTCTTTCATATACACCTAAAGCTGATTGAATAATGTTCCTCTAAACCTAATAAATTAGTCCTTACATCCTTTCCTGAAGAAGCCGATGCGGCAAAACATGTTGAAATAAGTGGACGTGATGTGAATATATATGTGATTACAGCAATTCATTGTCAACAATAGGATGTTTGGGCCAGATTCACAGAAGAAGTACGCCGGAGTATCTACTGATACTCCGGCGTACTTTCAAATTTGCCACGTCGTATCTTTAGTTTGAATCCTCAAACCAAGATACGACGGCTTTTGGCTTCGATCTGACAGGCGTACGGCTTCGTACGCCTTCGGATCGTAGGTCTAATACTTTGGCGCCTGCTGGGTGGAGTTTGCGTCGTTTTCCGCGTCGGGTATGCTAATTAGCTGTATACGGTGATTCACGAAGGTACGTGCGGCCGTCGCATTCTCTTACGTCGTCGCTACTCGGCTTTTCCCGGCGTATAGTTAAAGTTGCTATTTCTTGGCCTATCTTTAGACTTGCCATGTTAAAGTATGGCCGTCGTTCCCGCGTCGAATTTGATATTTTTTTTTTGCGTAAGTCGTCCGTGAATAGGAAAGGACGTAACTCACGTCGACGTTCAAAAAATGACGTTGGTGCAACGTCATTTCGCGCAAAGCACGGCGGGAAATTTCAAAACGGTTCGGCGCGGGAACGCGCCTAATTTAAATGATCCACGCACCATTTGAATTAGGCGGGCTTTACGCTACGCCGCCGCAAGTTTCCAGGCAAGTGCTTTGTGAATCAAGCACTTGCCCGTAAAACTTGCGGCAGTGTAACGTAAATGCAATACGTTACGCCGCCGGAATTCTACCTGAATCTGGCCCCAAGTGTACACCTATGGCTATGATTACACTGTATTCATTACTTTTATAATATTGTTTCTTAATATTTTATATATTTATTTATATCAATCTTGAGTGAATTTCTATATGGTACACCGTTAAAGTCCTATATTTCCAACAAAATAAAAAAAACTCCAAAAGGAAAACACTGCGCTAGATACAAATAAATATCAAACTAAAACTCCAAAAATAGTGATATAATTAAAAGCTGCCAGTGCCAAAATTTTAGATACAAAAATTCATAAAAAGTAATAAACAGTACAGCGCTAAAAGTGAACAACAAAGTGAAAAATCTTAGGTGAATAGATCTTAAAATATAATACCAAATATATACTAAGTGATATGACATTTAGGGCCGGATCCACATACATGTAGAACGGCGCAGCGTATCAGAGATACACTACGCCGCCGTACCTTACCTGGCGCATTTTACACCGTAGTGTATCTCTGGCGGTGTATTTCAAATTGGGCGGGTTGGGGGCGGGTTTCATTTAAATGAAGCGCGTCCCCGCGCCGAATGAAATGCGCATGTGTCGTTCCTAAATTTCCCGCCGTGCATTGCGCTAAATGACGTCGCAACAACGTAATTTTTTTAACTTAGACGTTAGTTACGTCCATCCCTATTCACGGACGACTTACGCAAAAAAAAAAAATTCAAATTTCGACGCGGGAACGACGGCCATACTTAACATGGCAATTCTATGTATACGCCGAAAAATACCAGCTTTAACTATACGCCGGAAAAAGCCGACTACAGACGACGTTCGAAAATGCGACGGCCGTGCGTACGTTCGTGGATCGTCGTAAATCGCTAATTTGCATACCCGACACGGAAAACGCCACCCAGCGGACGCCGAAGTATTGCATCTTAGATCCGAAGGCGTACGAAGACGTACACCTGTCGGATCTAACTCAGAAGCCATCGTATATTGTTTTGAGGATTCAAAACAACGATACGACGCTGGAAATTTGAAAGTACACCGGCGTATCAGTAGATACGCCGGCGTACTTCGTCTGTGGATCTGGCCATTAGTGTCTAAAGTACATTGTGAAATGCATGAAAAATTAAGTGATGCACAACTGTGAAAGAAAAATAAGTGCATAAATAAAGTCCCACAACGATGAGTTGACAGGTAGATCACAAATAAAGGTACTTTAGACACTAAATGTCATATCACTTAGTACCTATTTGGTAATATATTATAAGATCTATTCACCTAAGATTTTTTTTCACTTTGTTGTTCACTTTTAGCGCTGTACTGTTTATTTCTTATATTTCCAACAAAATAGCTTTGTAGACATACTAATTTGTATGCTTCTCCATAAAGAATATGTCCAGGCTACACCTTAAAGCAAACTAAAATGGCTGCACAGTGGGCCAGTAGCGGGCAGCACTAGTATCCTTGGTTTAAATCCCAACCAGAATTGGTTTCTATACTCCAAAGACATGGTAGTAGGTTGACTTCTTTCCACCAATGGTAATACATATGTGCTGTGACAAAGAAAATCAGGGCAGGGCGGATGGAGGGGCCAGGGGCTGCCAATCACAGATGGGCACACTGGGACACTGACACAGGACTAAGCTGTCCTTACTGTTAGTGACACATAAACAGGAGGTAGGGAGTGGAGGGGATGGGACATAAGGGCCAGTCTCTGGCTGTGGCTGAGGGATGCTGCAAGAACATGGATGGGGGGCTGGATCTCTCTCCTTTTGGTGGTTGCTGGCTGCAGAAAATGGTTGTAACATGGTAGCTGTGCCTCTCCCTGCAGCTGAAGCCCTGGACCCCGGTCCCCACCACACTGATTGACAGCCCCAGAGAGGGGCGACCCGGTCCGGAAACCTCTTCTCTCCTACCTTCCCTTCCATTGGCTCCATACAGTGCTCATGGGTCCTCCTCTGCAGGACCCTCCTTTTCCCATCCTTGCCACTTCATGCCAGATGCCTCCTCCAGGTGTGCAGGGACCGCTCCGGTGAGCACTCCAGTGGTGAAGGGTGACGGCTGGGGGGGCGTGATCTACATCTCAGGAGCATCAAACAATTTGGTCCGGCTGCTGGAATCTCCTCCCCTGAACAACACAGGGCTGGCCCTGACACAGCCACGTTCCATCCCCTCTCTTCACTGCCAGGCCATGGAGCTCACACAGGCAATGTTAACCCGCTGCTGGCCGGAGTTTAATGCTGCAGAGGCATTGTTGTCAGCCAGCTCTGCGAGGGATTCCTCCCCTCCCTCTGCTCGCCGACACTGCATAATGCAAGCGCTCACACAACCAGATATTCTAGCCTGAACCGTGTTTAAGTGTGTGCACTAAAGACTGCAGTACACTGTAATCACTGAACTACATTATCTCCATCCCTTCTCTCCCCCTCCATCTGTCTCCCTCCCCCTCTCCTGTTCTTTCAAAACATTCACAATTTACTTTCAGTTAGGCAGATAATATATGGTGCAAATTTCTTTCCTGCATCCACAGATTGCAGGAAAGAAACTTGCATTATTCCCCCATCAACAGACAGTGGTGACAGGGGAATATCCCTCCTGCCCAGCAATTATATTCTCCCGGCAAACAGTGATTATCACCAGTGGCTATACAGCAACCACTAGTGATAATGATAAGAGAATCTGCTCATTAATGATTCAAATCTCAGCCAGTTTCTGCTGAACCAGCTGAGATTTAAACTGTCTATGGCTGGTCTTAGCTCTTAGGCAGCCCATACATTGATTAGCACTGTGGAGTGTCGGCTTCCTGGCGTGATCGGGCATGTGGGATTTCAAACACACCCGAGCCCATCTCTATTGGTTGTAGACAGTTGAGCTCCCTGCAGGTTGCTTAGCAGCAGTGGACCCTTCTCTGACATGCTGATCGGGATGCAATCCAGGTGATGCTCTTAGTCAAATCCTAGTCATAAATATCAGTGATTTTATTGATCAAAGCCCACACTTTACAGGCATAGAGCCCACATGGCTGCTGATCATACGGTTGATTATATTTATGTGGTTGTACTCTTGATGCTAATAAATACTGTGTTTATTAGATCTGACTGGGAGCATCACCTGGATCACATGCCGATCAGCATGTCAACAGAGAAGGTTATACAGCATTACTGCTGCTAGGTGACCAGCTGGGGGCTCGGCTCTCTATAACCAATAGTGCCAGCCTTCCCTTGCATGCACCCATAATGTCACCAGCACTAGCTCCTAATAGACTGCCGCTGCTGCCAAGGAGACAGATGCCAGACCAGCGCTGTAAATAGCAGGGACAGGACAGCTGGGGATCCCCACTGTGGCAGAACACCAGGGCCCAGTGGCAAGACAACCTTTGCAACCCTGATAGTTCTCCCACTGCTTTGGACCCTTATATTTTCTTGGTGTGCTGGTGACATATATCTCTTGTTTTCTGCCACCCTGGGGGGCCCCAGTATAGTATGAAGGGAGCTCACTGCAGAACACGTGAAAGGGCCCATAGTGGGATCGTAGTAAAGGGCCCCAGGATATATATATATATATATATATATATATATATATATATATATATATATATATAATTGCATTTTATAGTTGGCCCCCCTACTTTTATCCCTGTCCCCCCATGTGCCCCCCCTAAATATGAAAGCTGGAGACGCCACTGTTGTCAGCAGATGAGGCTCTTGAATTAGGTGGTTGTGAGGCCCCTGTGAGTGCGAGGCCTTAGGCAACCACCTTATTTGCCTAATTAGAGAGCAGACTCTGGAGGCAGTCAAATGGTGAGCTACCTTTGGCGGGTTGGGGAAGTGATTTGGCAGCTTTACAACCACCAGAATCACTTTCATCTGAAAACTCATCTCCTGCTGGATAAATATACATACAGTCCCAAGTGCTATAGCATATAGGTGTGTGTTTAAAACCCTGATCTACCTGCCACTGTTTTAAGGTTAAGCTGGGCTTACACTATACAGTCTAATTTTACCATCTATGTAAAATCTCCAGGAGGAGACACCTAAAAAAGTCTAATCAACTTGTAAAAAATCAGACAGGCTCCTGCGGTATGTAGTTGATGAGAGATCTAAAGAAGGTTGCACAATCAGTTTATATAGTGTATGGTCACCTTGAGGTATCCAAGAAATGTATTACATGATCTTTTGCTGCTATTGTAATCCTATGTATGATTATTTGCCTGCTTTCTGTCCTGAATTTTTTTTTTTTTTTTTTTTAATATATGTCTCAAATCATATTTTGTTTTTCCTATTGCTTTTGGAGGTGAAAGCATTTTACTACTGTGTTGTATATAAAACCAATCATGTAGCTGGTATGTATTCAGGCTGGATAAATACTACTGTTTGCAGTTGAAACTCATTGTTTCTAAATGTAACTTCCTTCTTTGACTTTCTTCAGAGTAGGCACAGGATATCTTGACATGAGAAGGGGTGAATCAATCAGCAACTCAGTCATTTTGACATATCCATCTGTTATGACAGGCATATCTGGTCTCAGCTCCCCTGCCCTATATAAGGGTTATATTAGGACACAGAGAACAATACTTGCAATATTTTGTACATCTGCTGTACAGGGTCAGACAGGTTGCATTATTATTCAGCTGATCACTCGCTGATCTTCAGATTTGACTAAATTAATCATATGATTCCAAGCCTCAAACTTTCTGATTAGTCAGTATAAATGAATTCTATCTATGTAGAATATGTATGACATTGTTTGGAAAAAAAATCCCTGCAGCAATATAATGAAAAAGGCAGAACAGTCCTTGATAAATTTAAGTTTTTTTTCTTTTTGGTTCCACGTTCTGAGCATCTCATCCATTTCAATCCACCTTCTCTCTGAACTTTTGGCCTCTCTCATAATTCCCATAGAAGGCCCTATTACTCTACTTTTCTTCAGAGATTTTCAGAAGGTAAAGCTACAATAGAAGTTTGCCAAGAGCTTATAGAACTGCAGAAAGCAAATATGACATTAAAAAGCTTGCAGATTGCTTTTTATGGCAGAATACAGTGTTAGCAGCTTACATGAATGCATCTGCATGGCATAAATGAAAAATAAACCTACAGTAATTCAGAATACCAGAATTCTGCTACAGTTGTACACTTAAAGGAGTTGCAAATAAAAAAAATTGTTATGCTGAAATTACTGTTTACATGGTATAGAGACATAATAGTTAACTGATTCCTTTTTAAAACGATTACAAATAGATACAAATCAATCATATAATGTACCTGTAGTTTCTAGTTTCATTTGTGCATGTTGTTTCATGCCTCTCTGCTGTACAGAGCATACAGAGCCACAGAGCAGTGATGGTTTGGAAAACTAAACTGATCCAAAGGGGAGGTGCTGTGGGGTTTTAGACACAGTAATCGCACCTCCTTGAAGTTAGTGACCACAGAGAGAAAGCCCCAAGCACTGTGGTTATCAGGAAACAGACAACCAGGAAGTGTGGAGATCAGAGAAGAATTACAGCAACTTGAGAGCAAAAACGAACAATGAGGACATGAAAACAGCACTGCATTAAAGGGTCACTAAAGGAATTTTTTTTTTTAGCTAAATAGCTTCCTTTACCTTACTGCAGTACTGGTTTCATGTCCTTATTGTTCGTTTTTGCTTTGAAGTTGCTGTAATTCTGCTGTGATCTCCACACTTCCTGCTTGTCTGGCTCCTTATAACCACAGTACTGGGAGCTTTTCAAGGTGGTCTAAGCTGTCATTACTGTGTGTCTAAAACTTCACAGAACCAATCAGATTCATTTTAAAAACAAAACACTGCCCTGGATTTGTTTGTTTTTGTTCTGTGGGTCTCTTTACTTCACAGAAACATGAAACCAGTTTAAAACTCGAAAGTGAAACTACAGGCACATTATATGATTGAATTTAATCTATTTTTAATCATTTTTAAAAGGCATCAGTTAACTTTTATGTCTCTATACCCTGTAAACAGTCATTTCAACAAAAATAAAATTTCCTTTAGTGACCCTTTAAGGTAAAGGAAGCTATTAACATAAAAAAAAAAAATCCTTTACAAACCCTTTAAAATCTTCTAACTTTACATCATATAAATATTGTAAGTCAATATGAAGTCTAAATAATTAATATAGTAGAGCTGTTTCATCAAAACTGTTGTTACCAATTGCAATTTGCCTTCCGTTATATAGAAAAAACAATAATTTTGCTTGATTGTCACAGCTAACAACTCCAATATTGAGCTTATTTCTATTTTTACCTGAATAAGATACATGTTTATATTACTTAAAATAATTAATTATGTATTTTTTTAAGTTTTGGTTAGAGTGGAGAGGAATTGGAACCCCTGTCAGGTTTTCATTGCAGTCTGTGCCCTTGTTAGGAAAATCCACACTCACTATTTGTCGTATTTACTGTCAGCTCTGAGAGTGCCATCCCAAATTTGGGGTTGTCAACAGAACAAAAATAGAGGGGTAAACTTCCAGTGTAGACACTATTTCTGATGACCCTGGTGACAGCCAGGAATTTCCTCACTTTAGAGCGATTTTCTCTCACTTTTTCTCTCACTATAATTACCTCTAGGTTCATCCGGTTCATTCGATGAAAACGGTCTGATGGATTTTTTCATCAGATATCCGATGAAGCTGACTTTCATCAGTCGTGCCTACACACCATCGGTTAAAAAAACGATTGTTTCAGAACACGGTGACGTAAGACACAACGACGTGCTGATAAAAATTAAGTTCAATGCTTCCGAGCATGCATCGACTTGATTCTGAGCATGCATGGATTTTTAACCGATGGACGTACCCACAGAAGATCGTTTTTTTTATATCGGTTAGTTAACCATCAGATAATTTTAAAACAAGTTCCTAGTTTTTTAACCGATGGATAAATAACCGATGGGGCCCACACACGATCGGTTAGTCTGATGAAAACGGTCCATCAGACCGTTTTCATCAGACAAACCGATTGTGTGTACGCGGCATTAGGCATAGAGAAGCAGACAGAGCACTTGTCTCTAAATACTGTGTGGCAGAGAAGCATGTTTGCCACCATCCCCACCCCCACCTGTTACTGCTTGTTGGGGACACTGTCGATTTCAAAATCCCTTAAATTAATAATTGTGAGTCATAAATACAGATCATTATAAAGAACATATGAAAATATTCAACAATTCATAAATGAATAAAGTATCAACTAATTAAAAACATGCTTAGATTCCGCATGCCAGACGGGAGCTCCAGCAGTGTCCAGCAGGGTGCGTTTAGATCCACTTTAAATAGACTGGACTTGATTACTTACTTTCGCAAATAAGTCAAGTTAGTGAAGCTTTAAACAAAGGTGTAGAAAGGGTTAATTCAAATATATTATTGAGCCTGTTCTCCCAATCAAGCCCAAATACTGTAATTGGTTTCCCAGCTTCTTGCTCTAAATTGAGTGCCCAGTGGCTTATCCCAGCCATAGTTACAAAGTAGGTGAGATTGAAAAAAAGACAAAAGTCCATCAAGTCCAACCTATAAAATGCAGGAGTGATGCCACTAGTAACCAAGTTAATGATAGCAGACTGGTAGCAGAAATGCTGAAAGAGTAGATATATTTCATGAACTTGGCTTCATTATTTGACTTTTAATGCCACTGTGGCATTGTTTCATAGTTACATAATTGATCAGGCTGAAAAAAAGTCACAAGTCCATCTACTTCAACCAGTAGGAAAATAGATAGAAAACATATATATAAAATCCTATACTCACAGTGGATCAAGAGGAAGTAACTAAAAAAAAAAAAAAAAAAAAATGATGGTCCAACTTTCTCAATTGGGGGGAAAAATTATTCCTTCCCCGGCAGTTGAATATTCCCTAGATCAACAATCTTTGAAGTCTGGGAGGAGCCTGATGGGAGGGTTCATCGGGAGCTGCTGCTGCTGCTAGATCTAGGAGCTCCACGAGCCTCATGAGCCTCATGGAAGCCGGGGTAAAATAGTAGGGGCTAAAAGAAGATAGTAGGGGCTAAAAGAAGATTATCGGAGGGTCAACAGAAAAATGGACAGAGAAGGCAATCTGAAATTGTTACAATCGCAGAGACAGAGGAGGAAGCTGCGGGATTATATGGAACCAGTCATAAAGATCAAACCCCATCAAAAGGAGAGATATTAGAGATGTTCTCGAGATTAGAACTATCCATTTTAAGGATGGAGCTTTCGCTAAAAAATGAGATATCGATAGTACACGATGATATGAATCATCTATTAAGAAGAGTTGAAGAAACCGATGAAAAATTGGACAGTCATGCAGCTGAAGTGACAGAGTTAAAAAAGCAGATGAAGGAGTTACAGAGGGAACAAAGGAATATGCGGTACCGAATGGAAGACCAAGAAAACCGGAACCGGAGGAAAAACTTGAGGATCCGCGGTTTAAAAAGCAGATGAAGGAGTTACAGAGGGAACAAAGGAATATGTGGTACCGAATGGAAGACCAAGAAAACCGGAACCGGAGGAAAAACTTGAGGATCCGCGGTTTACCGGATCAGGAAGGAGAAAATCTCCAAGAGAAATTGGATAAAGTATTTGGCCACATTTTGTGTAAAATAGAGAACGAAAAAATTAAATTAGAAAGATTCCATCGGATCAGAAAACCGGCAGAAATGGCAGTGGAAATACCCAGAGACGTGATTGCGAGATTTCATAACTTCCAAGATAAAGAACATATTTGGCAGTGTCTGAAATCTAATAGCCCAGTTATGTATAATGAGGTCAACTTACAGATTTTTCCGGACCTTGCTACCGACACCCTCTCTAGAAGGAGTATACTAAAACCCCTACTTGAACATTTAAAAACGCATAGTATTCAATACTCATGGGGTTTTCCAGTGTGTTTAATTGGGAGGAAGGAGGGCAGGTCCGGGATGGGTCACAGTGGGAGGGGGGTGGTAGGGGAGTCGGGGAGAGGGTTAGGGGAGGTAGAGGTGATGGAGGGAGGGTGGGCTTGGATTGGGGTTCTCTCCGAATTTTCAGTAATAAGACACTGGATGTGGCTGTGTACTGTTGCTTACTGATAACCTGTTGATACACTGTAAAGATCTATATGAACCAACTAGGGATATACAATAAAATGGTGGGCGTGAGGAGGGTGATCACCTGGTAGATAGCATGGGAACTTTAAAAATACTTTTGTATAATATACGGGGGCTGAACACTTCCATAAAAAGGGGTAACATTCTGAGAGAACTACAATTTCTCAAAGCGGATTATTACAAGAGACATATATCTTGCAGGATTCAAATCTTAAAATATGCTCACATGAATACCCATTCATGTGACCCCTTTCGCCAGGGAAGTAAGATTTGTCCTGGGGGAGAGAATGGTAGACCCAGAGGGGCGCTATCTTCTGCTCAGGGGAAAAATAAACAAAGTTGACTATTCCATAGCGAATATCTATGGCCCAAACAAAAATCCTATAAAATTTCTTAAGAGGATCATCGAGAGGTTCATGGATTTCAAGATAGGCAGGGTAATTATGGCCGGGGGACATGAATCTCTGTCTGGACCCAGATGTCGATTGTACTTCACGTGCGCAGCGAGTTGGGAATGTACAACGGAAATCACTTAAAAAGATACTACATCAACACCAATTGATGGATGTTTGGAGAATACAACATCTGAAAATACTTGACTACTCATTCCACTCAGCTGTACACGGGACGTATTCAAGAATCAGATCATGCTCCTGTATCAATTAATTTAAAAATAGATGGAACAGATGGAAAATAGATGGAACACAAAAGAGTAATAGTATGGAGATTCAACGAAGATCTAATACAAGACGAAGAGGTCGTAGATAGGATTAAAAGGGAATTAGAACTGTATTTTAAAGCAAATAGCTCAGAACATATGTCAGAATCATTAGTATGGGAGGCTCATAAGGCCTACATTCGGGGCATCCTGATTGCAATTGGAACAGCAAAAAAAAAAAGAAAGCAGGAGGAAATGGGATGAGTTACATAAAACAATCTTTGATCTCGAACAGAGACACAAACAAACAGGCGATCATGAAGCTGAACGTACTGTTATTCTAAAAAGAGAGGAATTAAGGGACCTCATAGAACACGAAAATAGAGCGGCTCTCTATAGACTTAAGAAAGAGAGGTACCAATGGGGTGATCTGTCGGGAAAATATCTAGCCAAAATGTTACCTTAATTTTCGTTGCCTACACCTTGGCTGCGCGTGTAATTCCCCTGTGACCCCCCCCCGTTTTGAGGCTGGCGCTCGCAGCTCGTAGCGTGACAGACGCCTGAGGCTGGAAGCCGGGGGTACGGATTTTTTTTTTTTTTTTAAGATACTGCAATTGTAAGTTTTGCTTTTATTACTTTCACTCTCACTCTGTCACTCACGGCTTGATCTGTTAAATGGGAAACAATTGTCTAATTGTCTAAATTGCAAACTGCAAATTGAAAGTGAAATTGAAAAGCCGTCAATCCGGCTTAGGTCTGTTTGTGCGACTGTTTGGCTGATTATCCCCGTCTTTGTGTTGCTGTTATACTGGAGTAGAGGGCAGCAAAAATGAGAGGTCATCCAGTTAGGGGAGCCGTAGTTAATGCCCCCAAAATAAGCGCCAGTCCTGGCACCATAAAAAAATATATGACTCAGAACGGTTCTAAAGATAGCCCTAGTAAAATAGTAGGGGCTAAAAGCAGATTATCGGAGGGTCAACAGAAAAATGGACAGAGAAGGCAATCTGAAATCGTTACAATAGCAGAGACAGAGGAGGAAGCTGCGGGATTATATGGAACCAGTCATAAAGATCTAACCCCATCAAAAGGAGAGATATTAGAGATGTTCTCGAGATTAGAACTATCCATTTTAAGGATGGAGCTTTTCGCTAAAAAATGAGATATCAATAGTACACAATGATATGAATCATCTATTAAGAAGAGTTGAAGAAACCGAGGAAAAATTGGACAGTCAAGCAGCTGAAGTGACAGAGTTAAAAAAGCAGATGAAGGAGTTACAGAGGGAACAAAGGAATATGCGGTACCGAATGGAAGACCAAGAAAACCGGAACCGGAGGAAAAACTTGAGGATCCGCGGTTTAAAAAGCAGATGAAGGAGTTACAGAGGGAACAAAGGAATATGCGGTACCGAATGGAAGACCAAGAAAACCGGAACCAGAGGAAAAACTTGAGGATCCACGGTTTACCGGATCAGGAAGGAGAAAATCTCCAAGAGAAATTGGATAAAGTATTTGGCCACATTTTGTGTAAAATAGAGAACGAAAAAATTAAATTAGAAAGATTCCATCGGATCAGAAAACCGGCAGAAATGGCAGTGGAAATACCCAGAGACGTGATTGCGAGATTTCATAACTTCCAAGATAAAGAACATATTTGGCAGTGTCTGAAATCTAATAGCCCAGTTATGTATAATGAGGTCAACTTACAGATTTTTCCGGACCTTGCTACCGACACCCTCTCTAGAAGGAGTATACTAAAACCCCTACTTGAACATTTAAAAACGCATAGTATTCAATACTCATGGGGTTTTCCAGTGTGTTTAATTGGGAGGAAGGAGGGCAGGTCCGGGATGGGTCACAGTGGGAGGGGGGTGGTAGGGGAGTCGGGGAGAGGGTTAGGGGAGGTAGAGGTGATGGAGGGAGGGTGGGCTTGGATTGGGGTTCTCTCCGAATTTTCAGTAATAAGACACCGGGTGTGGCTGTGTACTGTTGCTTACTGATAACCTGTTGATACACTGTAAAGATCTATATGAACCAACTAGGGATATACAATAAAATGGTGGGAGTGAGGAGGGTGATCACCTGGTAGATAGCATGGGAACTGTAAAAATACTTTTGTATAATGTACGGGGGCTGAACACTTCCATAAAAAGGGCTAACATTCTGAGAGAACTACAATTTCTCAAAACGGATTATTACAAGAGACATATATATTGCAGGATTCAAATCTTAAAATATGCTCACATGAATACCCATTCATGTGACCCCTTTCGCCAGGGAAGTAAGATTTGTCCTGGGGGAGAGAATGGTAGACCCAGAGGGGCGCTATCTTCTGCTCAGGGGAAAAATAAACAAAGTTGACTATTCCATAGTGTTGAGCAGAATACGCCATATTCGATTTCGCGATATATCTCGAATATATAGTCGAATATTAGATATATATTAGCTAAATTCGAATATTCGTGATATTTTATCGAAATGAAATGATTGCGAATTTTCGCTATTGCGAATGCAAAAATAATTGCGAAATTTCGATAACTGCGGTAGGAGCACTCTGATTGGCTCAGAATATTCTTGATATTTTTTCGAAATTTCGCAAAATGCGAATGCGATATTTACTGCGCAATTTCGACAAATGCTGTAGGAGCACTCTGATTGGCTCAGAATATTCGTGATATTTTACAATACAAAATAATTGCGAATATTCGGCAAATGCGGAAGGAGCACTCTGATTGGCTCAGAATATTCGTGATATTTTACAATACAAAATAATTGCGAATATTCGGCAAATGCGGAAGGAGCACTCTGATTGGCTCAGAATATTCTTGATATTTTACAATACAAAATAATTGCGAATATTCGGCAAATGCGGAAGGAGCACTCTGATTGGCTCAGAATATTCTTGATATTTTACAATAGAAAATAAAAAGTGTTTTGCATTGGTGGTGATTCTTTACTCTATCCATCTGTCACAGCCGTTTGTCAATCAAACACCTTGAAGATTGAACACGTTCATGCTGCATGCTTTGGACTTTTTTTCACTTCACATATCAAAGACATTTTTATGAAAGATTATTTTTCTACTATTGGGACTATATTTCTTTATATATTTGTTTCACTGTGTATTTCACAAGTTATTTGCGCTTGCTTATTTTATAATTTGCCCACATGTCTTGTCACTAGACATATTTTTTATTCTTGTAGAGCGACTCCATTTTCTGTCTTGTATTAATTTATGTTGTATAACATTTTTGAGTTGCTGCTGTATTCTCCCCTTTTTTTAAGGTATGCGCAATTTTTTCCTTCTTACAAAAAAAAATAATATCAAACATACAAATATTCATAACAGAAACATACACAAAGCCCCCCCCTTTTGCATCAGAGACAATGAGAGTTCTCCTACCACAGTTATCGAAAATTCGCAATCATTTTCGCATTCGCATTAGCGAAAATTCGCAATTTTTTTTTTTTATATTCGGCAACATAAAAGGATCGCCTCAGCTTAGCTACTCGGCCCAGGGTCTCTAATCATACCAGCAATGCTTTTAGACGTCGATAGGATGTGATCTGTTTTAAAAATAAAATTGAAAAAATGTGAATATTCAGAATCGCGAATATTCACCCCGAAATTCAAAATATATCGCGAATACTCGAATATGCCATATTCGAGCCGAATATTCGCAATACGAATATTCGTGAGCAACACTACTATTCCATAGCGAATATCTATGGCCCAAACAAATATCCTATAAAATTTCTTAAGAGGATCATCGAGAGGTTCATGGATTTCAAGATAGGCAGGGTAATTATGGCCGGGGACATGAATCTCTGTCTGGACCCAGATGTCGATTGTACGTCACGTGCGCAGCGAGTTGGGAATGTACAACGGAAATCACTTAAAAATAAACTACATCAACACCAATTGATGGATGTTTGAAGAATATAACATCTGAAAATACGTGACTACTCATTCCACTCAGCTGTACACGGGACGTATTCAAGAATCAGATCATGCTCCTGTATCAATTAATTTAAAAATAGTTGGAACAGATGGAAAATAGATGGAACACAAAAGAGTAATAGTATGGAGATTCAACGAAGATCTAATACAAGACAAAGAGGTCGTAGATAGGATTAAAAGGGAATTAGAACTGTATTTTAAAGCAAATAGCTCAGAACATATGTCAGAATCATTAGTATGGGAGGCTCATAAGGCCTACATTCGGGGCATCCTGATTGCAATTGGAACAGCAAAAAAAAAAAAAGAAAGCAGGAAGAAATGGGATGAGTTACATAAAACAATCTTTGATCTCGAACAGAGACACAAACAAACAGGCGATCATGAAGCTGAACGTACTGTTATTCTAAAAAGAGAGGAATTAAGGGACCTCATAGAACACGAAAATAGAGCGGCTCTCTATAGACTTAAGAAAGAGAGGTACCAATGGGGTGATCTGTCGGGAAAATATCTAGCCAAAATGTTAAAAAATAAATTATTTCAAAACATTAAAAAAGTTATTAAGTAGGTTTATATGGCGGAATAAAAAAACGCATATAAGCATGGTAATATTTACTAGAGATAAGGCACACAGAGGTCTGGGGGTACCGGACATTAACACATATTATATGGCCATTCACATGGCATGGGTGGTTGATTGGGTTAAAGAAAATAAAGACAAAATGTGGGTTAAACTGGAAAGCAGCCTAAATAAGTCAATGTTAGGGAAGGAGATTTGGATTCCGGCACACTTTAGACAGTCAAAAGAGCACATGCACATGATTACACGAACATCAATGTCAATATGGGATAGGGTACACAAAAAGGAAAAATGGGGATATAATTCCCCATACAGGGCTTTTATACACACATCCATACCAGGCCTATTTTGGCACTTCTCTCCTACATGTACAAATCATAATTTTTTTGCTAGAAAATTACGCAGAACCCCCAAACATTATATATGTTTTTTTAGCAGACACCCTAGGGAATAAAACGACTGTCATTGAAACGTTTTATCTTGCACGGTATTTTTCAAACGCCTTTTTTTTGGAAAAAATTGTTTCATGAATTAAAAAAATAACAAAACAGTAAAGTTAGCCCAATTTTTTTGTAAAATATGAAAGATGATGTTACACCGAGTAAATAGATACCTAACATGTCACGCTTTAAAATTGCGCACACTCATGTAATGGCTCCAAACTTCGGTACTTAAAAATCTCCATAGGCAACGCTTTGAATTTTTTTACAGGTTACCAGTTTAGATTTACAGAGGAGATCTAGTGCTAGAATTGTTGCTGGCACTCTAACGCACGCGGCGATACCTCACATATGTGGTTTAAACGGCGTTTACATACGTCGGCGGGACTTGCGTGTGCGTTCGCTTCTGCGCGTGAGCTACTGGGGACAGGGGCGTTAAGATTTTTTTTTTTATTTCTTTTTTTTTTTACATATTTATTTCTTTTTTTACACTTTTTTTTATTATCACTTTTATTCCTATTACAAGGAATGTAAACATCCCTTGTAATAGGAATGTGTGTGACAGGTACTCTTTATGGAGAGATGGGGGGTCAATAAGACCCCACATCTCTCCTCCAGGCTGGAAAGCATGAAATCGGTGAAACAAAATTCACCGATCTCATGCTTGCTGTTGCTTAGCAGCCGCAATTGCGGCTTTGTTTACTTACGGGGACCCGGGCGTGACGTCATCAAATCGCGCCCGGGTCCTCCGACGGTCATAGAAATGACTGGTGACCAGTCATCTCTATGCTTCCTGCCAGCGCCGGACGATTCGTTCTCCGGGCCCCCGATGGCACGGGAGAGCCCGGAGAAGCACCGGATGGCTGCGGGAGGGGGGGGATGTCCCCTCCCGCCGCCTGTAAGAATGATCTAGTGGTGGAACCGCCGATATGATCATTCTTACGTTGTGCAGAATCGCCGGCACAAGAGAAGGATATCTAAATGATGCCTCTAGCTGCAGGCATCATTCAGATATCCACCCGCAAAGCCCATGTTTAAGTTGAATAGGTGACGATATTCACAGCTGAAACATTTCGTGGAATCCCTCCCTTATCCGATTAGGTCAGAGGGAAATTTGCTCCCATTAGAGCGTCTGTGTTTGGCGCCGAACGGAAGGGGCGGGATTTCCCC
The DNA here is from genome assembly GCF_905171775.1 of Rana temporaria. NCBI lineage: Eukaryota > Metazoa > Chordata > Amphibia > Anura > Ranidae > Rana > Rana temporaria. Next base: position 83,232,046 of record NC_053494.1, on the reverse strand, counting down.
GATTTATAAAATACTGACGTGTTTAAAAAATCTGGGGCCACCTCCGTATATTAAAAAATTGGTTGAAGAGTTGGATACAGGTGAAACTGAGATAGATGTTGGGAAAATATTAAAGATGGTGCATATTACATCAACCAATTGTGGGCTGACTGAAATGAATTTTAAATGTCTAGCACGCTGGTATATAACCCCGGATATAGCACATCACTATCAAAGGGAGACCTCCAAGTTTTGTTGGAGGGGCTGTGTGGAACCCGGAACTATGTCACATCTCTATGGTGGACGTGTCCAAAAATTAAAATATACTGGAATAAAGTTATAGTTGTAATCGAGGAAATCACAGGAATTAAAATACCTGCTGACCCGTGGGTTTGCTTGTTTCATGGCACAAAAATGCCTATTAAACAATATATGAGAACCTTGCTTCCCCATTTCCTAAATGCAGCGAAGTGTTTGATTCCCAGACAGTGGAAGGATCCTAAGAGCCCAACGGTGAGGAACTGGCTCTGTAAAATAAATTATATCTATTATACCGAACAGCTTAGGTTTATGGGGGAGAAAGGAGAAGGGGGATTTAAATTGAAATGGCAGGATTGGGTCAAATATAAGCTATCACAAAGAAATGTAGATAGGATGGTATAGAGCGGGAAGGACAATTAGCAATTAGAAAATGGAGACACGATGCGGGATGGATGTTCGGAGAGAGGGGGGCGGGTTGGGGTGGAGGGAATTGGGGAATTCGTAATAACCGGAAACTTAAGCATTTTTTGTATTTTTGTATTTTTATTCTGGGGCCCGAATAGGCTCTTTGGGGGTAATCCACAAAAGGGATACGCCGGCGTATCTACTGATAAGCCGTCGTATCCCTGTTTCTATCTATGGAACTGATCCACAGAATCAGTTTACCATAGGTAGGCAGAAGATCCGACATGTGTAATTGAATTACACTGTCGGATCTTAAGGATGCAATTCTAGGCCGGCCGCTAGGTGGCAAAGCCATTGCGGCCGGCCTAGAATATGCAAATGAACACTTACGGAGATCCACGAACGTTCCGACGGGCCCGTCGCTCTAAATCTACGTCGTTTACGTCGAGTTACGCCGCGTAAAACTAGGGCTGAGCCCTAGTTCCCTTAAGCCATGTTAAGTATGGCCGTCGTTCCCGCGTCAAAATTTTAATTCTACGTCGTTTGCGTAAGACGTTCGTGAATGGCGCTGGACGCCATTTACGTTAACGTCTAAGCAAATGACGTCGAAACGACGTCAGTTAGCGCAATGCACGTCGGGTAAGTTACCCGACGGAGCATGCACAGTACGTCCAGCGCGGGAGCACGCCTAATTTAAATGGGACTCGCCCCATTAGATTCGGCACGCCTTGCGCCGGACACATTTAAGTTACACCGCCGCAAATTTCAAGGTAAGTGCTTTGTGGATCGGGCACTTAGGGAGAAATTTTGCGGCGGTGTAACTTAAATCGGAAGATTTAAGTTGCGCCCGATATTTGTGGATTTGGCCCTTTATATCTATACATATGCATGTAATAAACAAAGCTTTGAAGCAATTTCCTACTATGATGTGAACTAGGATGGAGACAGCGAATGAACGCAAAACTGATTAAGTCTCCTGATAGAGTTCTCTGAGGTAAAAAAAAAAAAAAACAATCTTTGAAGTCTAAAAATGAAGGCTTCATGCACACTGTGCTTTAGAAATTCTGCTTTTGGGGGCATTTTTTTCCTACCTCTAAATGCCCTCTATGTTAGCCTATGTCCATGCACACATAAGGCATTTAGAGGCAGGAAAAAAACACTACCAGTGCATCCAGAAGCAGCGATATTTCCGCAGAAAAAAAACACTTGACGCATGTAAACACATGTTAACGAGTCTAGATACATTTACATACATCAAATGTTTTTTCTGCCAAAACGCTGCTGAATATATCTTAAAATTAGAAAAAATGGCTTTGAAATAACAGAGCTCAACTCTTTGAGGACATATGGGTGTATGCCATTTCGTACAGGTGCTTTATTCACCATTACTTTGTCAATATGTTTCTGGACCACATATCTGGACCAGAGACAAAGAGACATCATTTTGCCCCTGTACAAATCATTTGTAAGACCTCATCTAGAATATCTTATGCAGCAACTCATGCACTTAGTGACACATTTGTTTAAATGAGTTAATTTTAAATAAAGTAACCCAAATAAATGAAATAAAATAAATGAGAAAGCCACAATCCACAATGTGCCTCTATTCAAACACTAACAACAGATTAAAAATGTAGATGCACTAAATCCACCAATATTAGACCAAATATGTAAAAGAATTCAACACACTAAATCGTATAACAAAAGTGCACTTTATATTATATATTTTGCACAATATACGGGATAGAGATGTGAACAGGTTGGAGGAGACTTGCTTTGCTCACAAATGTGTATATATAATTTTGTATATGACTTCTAAATTGTTAATCTCAACTAGAATATGCAGTTCAGTTTTGGGCACAAGTTTACAAAAGGGATATTGGAGATCTGGAGAAATTGCAGAGAAAGGCAACCAGACTGAAAATGGAGGAGCTCAACAATAAGGAAAGATTAGCTGAACTGATAATAAGAGATTAAGGTGGGACATGATCAACATTTATAAATAAATAAGTGGTCCATATAGTGAACTTGGTGTAGAGTTATTCATTTTAAGGTCATCACAAGGGACAAGAGGCACTTTTTACGCCCTAGGAAAAGATATTTAACCTCCAAATATAAAAAGACTTCTTCACAGTAAAAGCTGGGAAAATGGGGAGCTGGTTCTGGCCAGCTCAGTAGATTTTTGTTTTTAAAGTCCCGTATTCTTGATATAATTTTATAATATAATATAACTGGGTACTAAAATTTGTAGGTAAAGTTGATCCAGGGAATACCCAATTACATCTTGGGGGATCAGGAAGGATTTTTTCCCTCACTGGAGCAAATTTGATCATGCTTTATTGTTTTTTTTTTCTTCCTCTGGATCAACTGTGGGTATAGGTTTGTGTATTTGGAGGTATACTATTTACATGTGTGTTTTGTTTGTTTTGTTTGTTTGTCTGTGGGTTGAACTGGATGGACTTTTCTTTCAACCAGACTAACTATGTAACAATATCAAAATGTCAATGGTATCCCCATTATGAACTTGAGCTCCCTCATTTTCCTTTGTTTACACAAAACTGGAGACGGTATCTAATACACTTGCTTCCTTTTTGTACCAAGTCACCAACTCTAATGCCGCGTAGACACGCCCTTTTTTCATGACGAGAAAAATTCAATTTTTTAAATTGGTCATTAAAAACAATTGTGTGGAGGCTCCAGAGCATTTTTCTTGACGTGAAAAATGGGCATTAAAAATATAGAACATGCTCTAATTTTTCACATTGTTTTTCACATAGTGAAAAACGGTCGTGTGTAGGCTTTAACGATGGGAAAAAAACAGGTTTGCTCAGAAGCAAGTTATGAGACGGGAGCGCTCGTTCTGGTAAAACGAGCGTTTGTAATGGACATAGCACATTCGTCACGCTGTAACAGACTGAAAAACACGAAGACTGAAAAGCGCAAAACGTCTCTCACCAAACTTTTACTAACACGAAATTAGAAAAAGCAGCCCAAAGGGTGGCGCCATCCAAATAGAACTTCCCCTTTATAGTGCCGTCGTACGTGTTGTATGTCACCTCGCTTTGCTCGAGCATTTTTTTTTTCACGATCGTGTGTATGCAAGGCAGGCTTGATAAGAATCACTTTGAGAAAAACGTTGTTTTTCCATGACATTAAAAACGGTCGTGTGTACGCGGCATAAGGCTGCTTTCACACTGAGGCGCTTTACAGGCGCTATAGTTCTAAAAATAGCGCCTGTAAAGCACCTCTCCTTTCACTGCTCCTAAAGCACCCCTGCGCATTCAAATTAATGGGCAGAGCCACTGAAGTGTTGTTAAAGCGACGGCAAAGCACCACTACAGCGGTGCTTTGCGAATGCCAGTAACCCTATTTAGGCCGTTACCGGGGGGTTAAAAGCTCCCCGCTAGTGGCCGAAAAGCACTGCAAAAACGACGGTAAAGTAAAAAAAGACGGTAAAAAAGACGGTAAAAATAACGGCGCTTTACCGCCATTCTCCCAACGCCCCAGTATGCAAGTAGCCTTAATTATCTTGTAAATTTCATACAGTATATACTTATACCTGACCATTTTACTATTAATATATTATAAAGAACTTTTGGGGGTTTGTCCTGCTCTCTTTTGCAACCATTCATTTTAAAAAATGTGTGCCCTTGATTTCCTTTTTACATTTTGTGCTATATTGTTTTTCATGATGACAGTATTCCTTAATTTTTATATTTTAAAAATGCTCTTTCGTATTAACTTGTCGTTTTTTTCCCCCTTTTTAAATGCATTGTCCACAAGAATATATTTTGCGGTATGTTTACATACAATCAATCTGAATCATCCCCATTTCTGTTCTGTGGTCTTCGATGTCAATATGAGGGATCCCAGTCTAAATCTTAGCATCCCTCAGCTGTTAAATGTGAAGATTCTCTTTACAAACATTCATGCATATTTTGTTTAAGTTTCACACTGCATAAAATGACCCATTTAAAATGTATATTTATAAAATAACTTCTAAATTCTACCACTTAGGTAAATGAATTTAGGAACCCATTACTTTAAATATGCAGCAAAACGCTTTCATGTGACTGAAAGAATTTGCATTTTCAGAGCTAATTTATAGCATCCAGCATTATCTCAATATGACATGAAGGATTAGCTTTCACCATACGATTGAGTGCTAGTGAGATATGCAAATTTAATTGTTCTTTTCTAATTCATTTTGGCCAAGAGTGACTACAGAACAACTATGGTCAAAATGATGCGTATGGTGCACATTCTTCAGTTTACAACAGTCATAGGGTCTGTGTGTTTTTGAATTTAAGTGTTTATTTGGGGTTTATCCATTTTAAGCTGGATTTAAACTTTGAGCTGTGAAAGTGTATGCTGCTTTGTACATTTTTAGAGTGTGGCATGCATTTTTGCAGATTTTTTTCCACATGCTAAAATACATTTTTAAAGTACAAAACATATTTGTACCAAAATTCCCTGCATGCATCTTGCATTTCCTGCCTGCAAAAATAAAAAAATAAATGATGTGCTGTGTTAAAGTGTAATAAAATGCTCTATATATGCATTTAACTTCATTACTATAAATTTTCCTAAACTGCCCGCAAACACACATGCAGCAAAATTCCTGCAGACGTATGTTTATGGTCGTTACCCTCTGACCGAGAGAGATGTGGATCACATAAACACGCGACAAGACTTACAACATAAATAGACCTGAAGTGTGGCTTGGTGGTCTGGTCAGTATGCCAAGAAAAGGGGGCATACCCAAGGTAAGTAATGGGTAGTTAATTGAAGAAGGATATGCTGAGAAGTGCCCTGAAAAAGGGAAGGGCGGGAGGGTGTCGAATGCGATTGAATATGCAGACTCACGGACATGAGGTGAGCTGGAAAGAGTCGGCCCAGTGACGTGTAGTACCGCACACTGAACCGACAAAGAGCATGTGTGAGTGGGCTGCTTAAATACCCTCCGGGCTCCTCCCATAAACTCAGGCCACCATACTGGCCTTCTTATTTATGGTCGTTACCCTCTGACCGAGAGAGATGTGGATCACATAAACACGCGACAAGACTTACAACATAAATAGACCTGAAGTGTGGCTTGGTGGTCTGGTCAGTATGCCAAGAAAAGGGGGCAAAAGACTCAGATAGGGAAATAGTTTATATTGATTTCTTGTATTTATTTAGCCAGCTTGGTAAAGGCTTGTGCCATTCCTTCATGAGGATTTGGGATGTATGTGGCAAAACAAGGAGACTTCCATCAGCCTGGTATCTTGATTACGTAGTCTGGTACTCCCTGTTGGGAGGCAACTGAGGCGGGAGGCAACTGAGGCTGCTCCAAAGAATGTCTAGAGAACTGACTGGGGTTTGAAGCCCAAGTTACTTAGGAGGATTCTGACATGCTTGACACACTGGCTGACACTCAGGGAGCTGGTATAGAAAGGGTAGCAACGAGCTACCATCAGATTGGCTGGGTAGATGGAGCAGTAGTGGGTCGAGCACCGTCACTGGGCATCAGGCGTTGTCAGTCTGAAACAGGTTGATGTCAACCCTCAGGGGCTGGTTTGTTGCGTTTGCAGACTCTGAGAGTGTAGTGGTTCGAAAGCGAGTCGGGTGGCGTCGGAGCAGTGTGTGACTGCCGGAGCCGCTGACTAAATTCACTAGGTTGTAGGGAACCGTAGAAGGCCTGGTAGATGGCTGTTCGGGTGACTAGTCTGGGCAAAGCCCTAAACAGGGAATGAGTAAGGATTTTAGACATGTCCCTAAAGATGGGACTCTTGAAAGGTAGGCGCTTGCCACTGACTACAGGTTGGTGCTTCTGTATGCCCTGTAGGAGGGACTTGACTACATGGGCTCGAGAATACTGACGGTTAACTGGGGTCCTGTAGGGACAGGAAATGCTGGATGCCATCTAGATATGGCGTGATAGTATTGAGAAATGGTCAGCTGCATGTGGCAATACGATATGAAGGCTAGGATGTGTCCAACTGCTGCTTCGGGGCAAGGGGCCAAAAATTTGCGATTAGTGTTCCAAGCAGTGCGATAGGCCTTCAGTGTGTTGAGTGCCAAGGAGTGGTTAATAAGTTGGATTGCGTTGGTGAGATGTGACTTCAGTCCATCGTCAGCAATGTCCATGGTGGGACAGGGATAGTTGTTGGGTCGGCTCCAGGCTCTTGCTGGAAAAAACATCCATTCCAAGGTTGGAATAGGAAAGCGCATCAGCTGCTTTTTGCATTTGCCTGAAAAAAGGTCTACATAAGATATTAACTGGTGACGGAGTGACAGCTGCGCGAGCCTGCGCAGGAAGTGATGGGGAGTGACTTAGATCTACCTTAATTGATGATGTCAGCTGTGGCCTGATTGTCTGTGGTGAAGAACAGTGTCTGTCCTGTTCAAGTGTGGTCCCAGACCTGGGCAGCTGCCACGATGGGGTGCAGCACGAGGTGTGATGAAGACTGGGTGAAAACTTTTAAGAGAATTTCTGGGGGCCAAGTTTTGGAGAACCAGTGGCGGCCTAAAAATGGCTGCAAAAGCCTTTGGTGGCTCAGCTGACACTGCCAGGATGAAGATTGAAATGCTGTTCTATCAGGTGGGGAAGTTGTCCCACATAGCTAAGTCTGCTACTGATGCTTGGTCTAGTTTGAGAACTTGGACTGGATCTTGCATTGGTGTGAGAAAATCAAGACAACACACAGGTGCTCAACAAGACGATATACATGCACTCGCAGGCCAACGTGCACTCGCAGGCCAACGTGCACTCGCTGGTGCTGGATGAAAACCTGAACCAACCGCAGGGAAAAAACACAGAGAAAAGATGAGCGGCACGCGCGCCACTGAAGACGAACGGCCAACTGGGCGCCACTGTGTGTCTGTGTGGCTGATCGTTTGTCACTGAGGTGTGTTTGCAAGTTTAGTTTGTATTCGGGTTTGCACGTAGGTGCCTGCCGCAAAGTGTTTTATACTACTGCAGACAATATTGTGCGGTTGCAAGGGTGTCAGTGAGTGTCAGGTTGCTGGGACGATATTGTGTGGTTGCAGGGGCCTTGAGTATGAAGGTTTGTTTTGAGACGGCATTGCGTGGTTGCAAGGGTCTCAGTCTGGTTTGCTGAGACGATATTGCGTGGTTGCAAGGGTCTCAGTCTGGTTTGCGTTAGACGATATTGCGTGGTTGCAAAAGGTCTCGATGAGTGTGGCGCTGCTGAGACGGTATTGCATTTGCAAGGGTCTGAACTACGGTGTGAGGCTGCTGAGACGGTATTGCGTGGTTGTAAGGGTCTCGATGAGTGTGGGGCTGCTGAGACGGTATTGCGTTTGCAAGGGTCTCAACAATGGTGTGAGGCTGCTGAGACGGTATTGCGTGGTTGCAAGAGTCTTGATGAGTGTGGGGCTGCTGAGACGGTATTGCATTTGCAAGGGTCTGAACTATGGTGTGAGGCTGCTGAGACGGTATTGCGTGGTTGCAAGGGTCTCGATGAGTGTGGGGCTGCTGAGACGGTATTGCGTTCGCAAGGGTCTCAACAATGGTGTGAGGCTGCTGAGACGATATTGCGTGGTTGCAAGGGTCTCAGTCTGGTTTGCTGAGACGATATTGCGTGGTTGCAAAAGGTCTCGATGAGCGTGGCGCTGCTGAGACGGTATTGCATTTGCAAGGGTCTGAACTACGGTGTGAGGCTGCTGAGACGGTATTGCGTGGTTGCAAGGGTCTCGATGAGTGTGGGGCTGCTGAGACGGTATTGCGTTTGCAAGGGTCTCAACAATGGTGTGAGGCTGCTGAGACGGTATTGCGTGGTTGCAAGAGTCTTGATGAGTGTGGGGCTGCTGAGACGGTATTGCATTTGCAAGGGTCTGAACTATGGTGTGAGGCTGCTGAGACGGTATTGCGTGGTTGCAAGGGTCTTGATGAGTGTAGGGCTGCTATGATGGTATTGCCTCTGCATTGGTCTCAACAATAGTGTGAGGCTACTGAGATGGTATTGCGTGGTTGCAAGAGTCTTGATGAGTGTAGGGCTGCTGAGACGGTATTGCGTTTGCATGGGTCTCAACAACGGTGTGAGGCTGCTGAGACGATTTTGCATGGTTGCAATGGTCTCAACAGGTGTCAGGTTGCTGGGCCGAGATTGTGTGGTGACAATTTTTCTATATTTTTCTGCACTTTTTATATTTCTTTTTGCTACGTTTTGTAAGGGTCATGTGTTGCAAGGGTCTTAACAAGGGTGTCAGGCTGCTGAGACAATTTTGTGTGCTTGCAAGAGTCTCCATGAGTGTGGGGCTGCTGAGACGGTATTGCGTTTGCAAGGGTCTTAACAAGGGTGTCAGGCTGCTGAGACAATTGTGTGCTTGCAAGAGTCTCCATGAGTGTGGGGCTGCCGAGACGGTATTGCGTTTGCAAGGGTCTTAACAAGGGTGTCAGGCTGCTGAGACAATTTTGTGTGCTTGCAAGAGTCTCCATGAGTGTGGGGCTGCTGAGACGGTATTGCGTTTGCAAGGGTCTCAACAAGGGTGTCAGGCTGCGGAGACGAATTTTGCGTCGTTGCAACGGTCTCAACAGGTGTCAGGTTGTGGGGCTGAGATTGTGTGGTGGCAATTTTTTTTTTTTTTTTTATTATATTTTTTTCCTGCACTTTTTTTTTTTTTTTGCGTTTTTTTTTTTTTTTTTAATATTTTTTTTTTTTTTTTTTAAATTTATTTATTTATTTATTTGTAAGGGTCATGTGTTGCAAGGGTCTTAACAAGGGTGTCAGGCTGCTGAGACGATTTTGTGTGGTTGCAAGAGTCTCGATGAGTGTAGGGCTGCTGAGACGGTATTGCGTTTGCAAGGGTCTCAACAAGGGTGTCAGGCTGTGGAAACAAATTTTGCGTAGTTGCAACGGTCTCAACAGGTGTCAGGTTGCTGGGCTGAGATTACGTGGCGGCAATTTTTTTTTTTTTTTTTTTTTTTTTTTTTATATATATTGTTTTTTTTCCTTTTTTTTTTTTTTTTTTTTGCATTTTGTAAGGGTCATGTGTTGCAAGGGTCTCAGCAAGGGTATCAGACTGCTGAGATGATTTGCATGGTTGCAAGGTCTCAATCAATAAGAATTGGGTTACTGAGAAAGGATAGAAACACCTGGTTTGTTTGTACCTTAAGCAAGCAGTATAAGGTAAAAGGACAACGCCTGTTTGAATCGTAGGTTCCATAGGGGCCACTAATGAACGATATGGGAGAGAACGAATGGTAGCAAATTGATAAGACATAAGGCATGTGTAAATCTTACTTGCGACAGTGGGCCATGCGAGTGAGTTTGCGGCGGACTGTGGCTGGAGTGAAACATGTCGGGAACGTGTAGCGTGATGCCGTGCATGGGGCAAAACAACAAGGTTTGGTGTAGAAAATAGAACACGAGAAGTACGTATCAATGCTTTGTAAGCTCCACTGCTGGAACCAAACATATGGTACAGGTGACACCATGAGTGGCCACGAATTTGACATAACAAATAAGCTAACTAATCCTACCTGGGACAGTGAACGTGCGACTGGGTTTGCTTTGGACTGGAGTGGATGTGCAACACATCCCAAGAGTGTGGTGTGGCGCCATGCATGACGCACAGGCAATAACTTTGGTAAATAAATAAAAGAGAAGAGCCGTGTACAAGCAATTCGTAAGTTCCGCTGTGGGAACTAAAACACACGACATGGGGGAAACAATGAATGACAACGGTAGAAAGTATGCAATGTATGTGATACAAAATGGTTGTAAAATGCATGAAATGAATCCGATACGAATTGATAGTAAGGAGTATTGAACGAATCTGATACGAATTGGTTGTAGAGTGTATGCTACCCCTTGCTTTGAAACCGAACACCTACCAACCACCCATCCCCCCAGGCTAATCAAGTGCAGAGAAGGCACCATGTGAGTCCAATTACCACCTCAATCTGCCAAAGAACCCATACAAACACATGCTAATCTCCAAATGGATTTACAAATGAATTGTATGTTTGGCAGAAGGAAGTTGCAAATGTACTATGCCTGAGCCAAATGATGTTGAAACATGAGCAACAGTAACTCAGAAGCAGATTTTTTCCAAAAGGGATGCAGGATAGGAAGCATAACGAATTGCAAGATTGCACAAGATACGAAAAGGTTTGAATCCTACCTGCGACAGTAAGCGGGAACCGCCGGCGAAGACCATGAAGGGAGAAGCCGCAAAGCGCTTGCGATGTCGAATGCGATTGAATGCGCAGACTCACGGACATGAGGTGAGCTGGAAAGAGTCGGCCCAGTGACGTGTAGTACCGCACACTGAACCGACAAAGAGCATGTGTGAGTGGGCTGCTTAAATACCCTCCGGGCTCCTCCCATAAACTCAGGCCACCATACTGGCCTTCTTATTTGTCATTTCCTTCCAGTAGTCCACTGTGTTATATTGCTTGGAAAGACAGCCTAAATTATATTTCAGATACTCGTAGAGCAAAATGCAAATTCCATTCTCTGGTATTTTTTTAAGGAACAGCAATGTTTTTAGTGAAAAAATAAGTCCTAAAGAGAAATGTTCACTGTTCATAAGTTTCCTTTTCAGCCTTTTGCAAAAAATCTACTAAGTAAATGATGACTACTATAGAACAGCCTGTTGTGGCTTCTCAGAGTGAAATCTCAATTAATGCCTTATTGGGATTTTTTTTTATCAAAAATATGAAGATATTTGATTTTTTTATTGGCTAGGTTTTATAGTCGAAAGTAAAAAATATTGTTTTTTTTTTTCAAAATTGACGGTCTTTTGTTTGTTTATAGCGCAAACAATGAAAAATGCAGTGGTGATCAAATACCACCAAAAGAAAGCTCTATTTGTGGAAAAAAGTATACAAATGTTATTTGGGCACAGTGTGGAATGAGCAGGCAATTGTCAGTTAAAGCAACACAGTGGGCCGGATTCAGAAAGAAGATACGACGGCGTATCTCCTGATACGCCGTCGTATCTCTGAGTCCGGCCGTCGTATCTATGACAGATCTGACAGGTGTAAGTGACTTACACCGTCGGATCTTAGGCTGCAATTCCAGGCCGGCCGCTAGGTGGCGCTTCCATATCTTTTACGCGTTGAATATGCAAATGAGCATTTACGCCGATTCAGAAACGAAAGACCTCCCGGCGCTTTTTTTTTATGTCGTTTGCGTTCGGCTTTTTCCGGCGGAAAGTTACCCCTGCTATAGCAAGGGTAAGTGCGGCGTATCCTATGTTAAGTATGGCCGTCGTTCCAGCGCCGAGTTTGGAATTGTTTACGTTGTTTGCGTAAGTCGTTTGCGAATACGTCCGGACGTAATTTACGTTAACGTCGAAACCAATGACGTCCTTGCGACGTCATTTGGAGCAATGCACGCTGGGAAAATTTGCGGACGGCGCATGTGCTGTTCGATCGGCGCGGGGACGCGCTTGATTTAAATAGTACATGCCCCCTAGCCGCGAAATTTGAATTCCGCCGGGGGATTTACGATACGCCACCGCAACTTTAGAGGCAAGTGCTTTCTGAATAAAGCACTTGCCTCAAAAAATTGCGGCGGCGTAACATAAATGAGATAGGTTACGCGGATCTAAAGATCCGCTAACCTATCTGTATCTTGCCCAAAATGTCAAAAAATGGCCTGGTCATGAAGGGGGGGAAAACTTCCCATGGTCAAATGGTTAAAAAAAAGGTTTTGTGTGGAGTTAGGATGTAACATCAACACTCCAAAAAAACAAGTTGACAAAATACATGGCTTTTCATGTTGTAATAGAGTCTACTGCATCAAATATGCCAGTTTTGCACGTTTTTGTTATGCTACAGTTTGAAATTTCTGGGAACTGTCCACAGCATAATAAATGAAGGGGAAAATGAACATCAAATTACAGCTGTCGCTGGCAAACTGAGGCAAATTGGAGTTTCTTGAGTTCAGCCAACTTTGAAAAATCTTCCCTGACGCTCTTGATGCAATCTGTAACACTGATGGAGCTAATGTGGGTTTAATTGTTATACAGTATATTATGGAAATGTTAACATATAGATGAACTCCAAATTAACACAGCTCTGTATTTATTATTAGGTCATTACATTTCCTTTAAATGCAAGCACCTGAATTTAACTTATTACTGTATTTATCGGTGTATAACACGCACTCTAACTTTAAGTGGGAAGTTTCAGGGAAAACACTTTCCACAGCCCCCTGCATATAACACACAGGTACAGTTTACCCTCTATTTTCAGGGTAAAAAAATGTTATACGCCAATAAATACAGTATTAACCTCTTAGGCCCTGTACACACGGGCATGAATCTTATCAGGAAAAACCTGTCGTTTTCCCTGAAGAGATTCTTGGCAAGAATCTCTTGCCGCCTGATACACACTGACCTTTCAAAAGAACCGCGGTTCTCTTGAAAGGCAAAAACGCAGTGACGTCATCTCATACGACGAGAATGCGCTCGTCACATTCGATGCCGTCGCCGCCATCTTGCTTCACCCTACCTATGCCGTGGAAGCTACCGCGCATGCGTCAAAGTCATTTCGATCATGCACGGGTTTCCACGGCGACAGGTAAGTATACACACTCTCGGGTTTCTTGTCGGGAAACAGGCTGACAAGAATCTTAATGAGAAAAAAGAGAGCAGGTTCTCTTTTTTTTCTCGTCGAGATTCTGGCCAGATTTCCAGACGAGAAACCTGAAAGCCTCTTACACACGAATGGTTTTCTCGGCAAGAAGCAGTTTTCTTGCTGGTTTTTGACAAGGCTTTAGGCTGGGTTCACACATATTGAATGCGGGAAACAGCACGTTTCCAGTTTCTGCATAGCATGTCACTCGCAGGCAGTTTATACTGCCCTCTGTGAACTGCTGCTGCCCCCATATCAGTTGACAGATCGCAGTAGGGACTGTCAAATGGTACAATAATTGGATCGCATGGGTGTGAGCACCCAAAAAACGCCCCAAAAAAGGATCCTGCACCAGTTTGTATGGCGAAATTCACATCGCACAGACATTGCATGTGCTCTACACAGCAATGCGTTGTGAATCACATGCAATGTTTGTGTTTGCACCAGTGTGAACCAAATCTCATGACAGGAGATTGTGACTAGCTCGATCTGGAGCCAGTTCACATATCTCTGTTGCGGCTCCGGAGCGTCTTTGGTTCAGTTTCAGAGCCGAATTCAGGCAAAATTCGGCCCTGATTCGCCCCTAAAATATAGAACAGGGACGCACCGGACCCCTGCTGTGAGCCACATCGGTATTAGGTGTGAACCCATCCTTACAGTCCCTGTACAGAAGTGCACAGAGAAGGGAAAGCAGCAAAGTGAGCCATTTAAGTACACTGCAGTGCAAAGAGCATGGTTATACGAGTAGAAAACAGAGTGATGATCTCATCAGTCTGATGCTTCTCCTTTCACTATCCAGTCACAGGTGGAGACCTGTAGGGGAATGTTAGGTTGTAGCAGAGGAAAAACAGGTCTTTTGCCAGTCAAGATGGTGCTGCTTAGAGGGTTGTGTAAATAGCAAGTCTGAATGGGCATACAAATACTTTGGTAGGTTAAACAAATTCCTTGTGCTTTAACTCTGTAATTAGCTGTGTTGGCATTAGCAGTAAAGCGCCGCTAGTGGCCGAAGAAAGGGTTATAAGCGCCTGTGTTGCAGTGCTGCCAAAGCGCTTTGCAGGGCATTTTGCAGGGCATTTTGGGAGTGGTGTATAAACCGTCCCAAAGATGCTGCTTGCAGGCCTTTTTTTTCCGTCCTGCAAGCACACCGCCCCAGTGTGAAAGCACTCAGGCTTTTACACTGGGGAGGCATGAGAGGCACTTTCAGGCACTTTACAGGCGCTATGTTTAGCACTAAAATGCCTGAAAAGCACCCCAGCGTGAAAGGGGTCTTAGAGTTGCAAGGCAGGAAACACAAATACATTCACATCTGTCAGGATATTTAAACAACATTTTTCTTAAATGTTTCCCTATATTTGGTCTGGGCAAGCAGAGATCTTATTTTGCAATGCTGCACATTTTACTTTGTGGGAATGAGGGACACCTACTAGCAAATGTATGTAGGCATAAGACACACCCCTGCCACACCCCCTTAAAGGAAACGTAACCAAAAAAAAAGGTTAATTAAATCCACAAGGGACTTTTTTTACCACTACTATTCTTTTATATTGTTTTTTAAAATTTACAAATGCAGCAGTTTAGAAATTGGATGAAAGGTTTAGCTCTGGGAAACACTTTTTGAAAGATAGAAAGTGCATTTTATATTCAATTTTTTAGATCAGACCAAAATGAGGGACAAATGAGGAGGAAAGAGGGACAGAGGGACATTGCTCCAAATTGGAGACAGGCAGATAAATTTAGGCAGGCCTATGCTGCATGCAAAGCCTGCTTGTTTTGATCTGGGGGGCAGGGAGTGGTTAGTGTAGCAGTGGGTGTGACCACCTGTCCTTAGTTCTTGGGCACCTCCCCTGCTTCCAGGGAGAATATTGAGGAAGAGGGACAGGGCTGGAAATTGGAGTGACAGGGAGCTCATGTAAGGAGCCCTGACCAATCCCCAACTGGTATTGACAGGGGGCAGGCCTCCTACTTAAGCTCAGGTCCAGGCCACTGGAGGGAAATTGGCAGCTGGGTGAAGTGAAGAATGGAGTGTTAGACTGCAGAAGGAGGCCCACCCCCACCTCTCCTTACACAGTCATGGAGAAGGTGTCCTGGAACAGAGGAGCTGGAGAAGCAGTTGGTATGCACCACTGGGTAAACTCTTCATCAAGGACTCAGGGCAGGAGAAGTTTGGTGAGTGAGGCACAGTGGATATCTGGAGGCATACCAGGGGATCTGGGTGCAAGGCCAGAGGAGAGACTGTGGGGTTTTGTGTAAAATCGCTGTGGCCTGAGGGCACATGGTTTGCAGGAAGGACTGGTTGGGATCAGTAGTCCACCAACCATTTTTTGCTGCTAAATAACTAGGCCATCAAGAAGGGGTACTGCAGGACCCTGGCTTATCAGAATTCAGCAAAGTCAGCATCAGCCAGGTGTTAATCAAAGTGATCCCTGGTGCAGTCTTAAGATGATGGGGTGGAAAGACTAACGCTGTGGCAGTGAAGTTTGTGCAGGAGGAGAAGAGTCCTAGGAGTAACAGTCTGCAGGAGTTGTGCAGAGGAGAAAGTAAAGTTGAGACTGCCAAGGTTAGATTCCATAATTTTTCTAAGCGCTCTATCTAAGATATGCAAAGTGAAACTGATTCAACAATTCTTCAGTAAATATGGCAAGTGTGATCCATTCTATGGGCACCCCATACCCTTTCCCCAACCAAGTTATATCCCCAAATAAACAAAAACAAAACAAAAGCAAATGACTGTTCATTGTCTATTGAAGACTGGAGAGTGATGTATGAAGGTCTGGTAGCAGGGTGAATATGGTGGATGATAGTAACTAGTAGCAACCATCTGCTACATTTAGTTACATAAAAGGACTAGAGCCAGCATATTCCAGTACTTATATAACGTGTTTGAAGTAAAATCTGTTTGTTTTCTTTTTAAATACATTTTAATATAAAAAGGCAGACAAAAAAACAAATCCTAAATAATACTTTATCATTTTTGACTCTAGTCGGCTGACCAGTACTGATTTATTGGTAATATGGTGTTAATGGATGTACATGATCTTGAGATACTGATGTCAAAAGAATGTTTACATGGAGCTTCTGACTGGCTGAATGTCTGTCGCCCAAGGCACTATGACACTTTGACCAATGATTCAGTGTTGTCATGTAAACATCATAGTAAAATATGTTTTTTTTTATCAATTTCCATGATAGTGTGTAAGCAGAATTTTACAGTAAAGGTGTGTAAATAATATACTATAAGTCTGCTTTAAGGACAGATCCACAGTTGTAATGATGTCTACTGTATGTGGCATTTTCAGGTCAGAAGGAACTCATTTGCATTTGCTTTAGAAAAGTGTTTTTTTGTACAGTTGTATGCAAGCTGCTAGCTGTAAAAAAGATAAAATGAGATGTACACTCAAACATTGCACCTAGAATGTAGATGTGTGGGACTGGTAAAACGGCAGACTTGTTATATAAAAAAACAACATAGACATGTTTCATACTGTAGGCGTGCTGTGTTTTCTTATTTAATTTAGAAGATTATGCTTGTACTAAACTGATACATTTTCAGGGTATTCCTCCAAGCAGTGGCGGTGAGTGGTGCACTCTTCCAACGCAACCAAATCTCCCTGCGGGCATAGAAGGTAGAGTATGCTATAAACAATTTGGTGTACTTTCTCACCGTGGGGTCATCGGTCACATTCAGCAGTAGATACAAATTAACATACATCAATAGGAACTGCCCAAGCAAGTTTGATAAGATCTGGTCCTCCTGAATAGATTCCTGGGGATCCTTACAACTGGATGTGGCTCCACCCGATCCTGATCAGGATCCTTAGTTTAATCCTGCCTAGGGCTGGGTGGACCACAACCTGAGAGGCACCTGTGCATCCCCCCCTTCTTACCCCCTTTGGTAATCTCCTGACCTTTCTCCCCTTCTCATTCCTCGCCCCCCCCCCTTCTTTCCCCCCTCCCTTAAGTTTATCCAAGACTCACAGGTCTGGGTGAGAATATTCTCCTGGCTACATCTGTTAACCTTGTTCTCTTTGGTTTTGTTTGTTGCTCTATAGGATATGATTATAGGCTGAATACTGTACAGATGTATGTACACAATGTACACTACTTATACTTGTGCATTTTGTATGTTATGCGATAAATTGTGAACTGACATGTGTCTATTGACTTTTGAATACAGTTTATTTTGTCAAGAAAAAACTGATACATTTTAAATTTGAAAACAAATAAAATGATCAATTTATACACTGCAGCTAAATAGCTCTGACATCATTTTCATGAGTGAATAAAGCGGTTGTAAAGAAATAAAAAAAAAATAACAAACATGTTATACTTACCTCCACTGTGCAGCTCGTTTTGCACAGTGGCCCCGATCCACGTCTTCTGGGGTCCCTCGGTGGCTGTCTCAGGTCCTCCCGGCAAGAACTCGCATGGTGTGGAGTCCTTGTGGGCACGCTCCCGTGATAGAGCTATAGCCGCTCGCTGTATATCACTCAGCCCTGCCCCCCGGCGCGCCGCATCATTGAATGTGATTGACAGGGAGATGCATTAAGGTGAAATTTTTTTTACCTTTACAACCCCTTTAAGCGTGTGCACATTTCATAATAAGGTTTCACAAATACCTCACTACCAGAAATGAAGTTTCACAAACTTTTATCACAATTATTCCCTAGTTTTGTCATGTGCAAAAAAAAAAAGTTCCTATTTAAAGCTAGAGGGGAGTTGTCCGACACATGGAGAGTTAGGACGTGTGTTCAGGAGCTCCCACACACACCGCTTATCACTTATCACTTATCAGCTGATGCTGATGTCTCATACCACCGGCTGATGGAGTGCGCTTAATCCGTCAAGGCGGGACGCTGGAAGCTGGAAGCTGGATGCTGGATGTCGAGAGCTAAGGGAGCGGGGAGCTGAGAGCCGTGAGAGCCGTGAGACCCAACGAGTGACCAGTGACCAGCTGACCGGCCGGCTGACTGTCTGCATACCGCGCATACCGCGCATACCGCATACTGCATACCACAGCGTACCGCCCGCATACCTGCATACCCTGCGCACCGTAACGGAGGAACGGAGGAGACAGAGGAGAGGAGACAGAGGAGAGGAGAGGAGAGGTGAGGTGAGGTGAGGCTTGTCCCTCATGACCGCGGACCACTGACTGTCTGATCGGTTGACCAATCAAGTGACCAATCAAGTGACCGAGTGGCTGAAAGACTCTGTATCACACAGTACCTTACCTGCTTACCGGCTTACCTGCCTACCTGCCTACCTGCTTTTACCCGCTCTTACCTGCTCATTTGCTCCATGCCACTGTCACTCCACGCCGCATCCACTTTGTATTCACTCTGCATACTGTTTCACACCGCTCCAGATTTGGCCTGAAGCCGCTCAGCTGCTCGACCAGCTATCAACACTATCAACACTGCTTTGCTCCATATGCAATTTACAGCTTACAGCCTACAGTTTATTGCACACCAGTTTCATGTCGCTCCGTGTAGCTCTGTCTGTCTCTGTCTGCCTGCTGCTGTTTTGCCATTTTGCCACTCTACCTTGCCGTTCAGCTTTGCATATTAATTGACATTTATCTAACATCTACCTAGCATAACAGACATATCTGGTCAACATCGGCTGAAGTACCGGCTGAAGTATCATTTAGATGTGAGCTATTATTCACCAGCTGTACACCTCTTTTTAGTAAGAACTACCAAGAAGCGCTTATTAGTAAGATTTAGTAAGATCTGCCAAGAGGCGCAGTTCACCTATTTCATTGTTTCACTTGAATGATACTGATCTGTACTGATCTGCACCGCCCCGCTTGTACTTTGTACAGTCTATGCACAGTCTATGCAGCCTATACAGCCTGTGTACAGCCTATGCAGCCTATACGGCCCATATATACTGTATATTGTACATTGTATATTGCTTCTTACCTGGCAGAGGGGAGTCTAAGCTAGGTAGATATTGAGAATTATTGACATTGATATTGATATTGAGACATATACAGAGATACTGAAAGCTGCTGGTCACCCGCGTGACACCGGTATACTGACTTATATATTGCTCTGTATTGCTCTGTACACGCTCGATTCCCGGCCCTGGGATCCAGGTAATGGGACGGAAGAGAGGAGGAGGAGAAGCTCGTCATCCCACGGAATTAAATAGGGAAGGTGATATAGATCGCTTCTTTTTTTCTCGCCTGAGACCAGACCAGCGGGGCGCACCCCTAGCACCCCTAGCAGAGATGGCTTCAGGTCGTTCCAAGGTTCCTCAAGAGGCACCACGTGAACCACATGGGTCGCGTGGATCGCATGGAGCACATGGATCACATGGTTCGTCCTCACAACAACGCTCACAGCGCCAAACTACTGGCATGAAGACGAGGCAGAGGGTTCACTCTCCTCCTGACTCAGATGCTGGCTCAGCTGGCTCTGCCCGCTCAACTGGTCGCTCTCCAGAATCCCGCCACCTGCACACAGACTGGGATAGATTGCCCACTATGCACGACTTTGAGGCGTTCGTTCAACGCATGGAGCGCTCTTATAAACAAGAGATATCTGAACTCCGCAGGGATGTTACCAACAGGTTAGAAGACCTGGAGCAAACTGTAGAGGATACTGTGACTACCTTACAGACTCATGAAACTATACTGAACGATCACTCTGCCCAGATACAGCAGCTCATGTTAGCCCAAGACGACCAGGAGAATAGAGCCAGACGAAATAATATCCGTGTGCGCGGCCTCCCTGAGTCGATCGAAATTAAAGATCTGGCTTCAGTGATCACCACCATCTTTAACAATTTGCTCCAGAAAGATAAAGAAGCTCCAATGGAGCTCGACCGAGTACATAGAGCATTGGGTCCCAAAAATCCAAACCCGGAACACCCTAGAGACGTGATTTGCAGGGTTCATTTCTATGCAGTTAAAGATGCTATTATGCAAGCAGCCCGCAAGCAGGAATCCATTCAATTTGACGAAACTCAAATACATCTTTTACCAAACGTCTCAAAATTAACCTTAGACTTACGCCGGGCTTTAAAGCCCCTTACCGAAGCCCTCTGTGTTAAACATATTAAATATCGCTGGGGGTTCCCCTTCCAGTTAACCGCATTCCACGAGGGCAAATCTGCATACTTTCGTACTTTGGAAGATCTCCCCAAGTTTATAGGAACATTTGAACTACCTCAGATCGCCATACTTGATTGGCCCTTGCGGGCAGTACCCCCTAGACTTCAGTTTCCCTCTATCTGGAAGACTCAATCTAAGAAACCACGTACCCTCCGAGCCGAGACACCAAAGCCTCCTCTGGGGTGAAGTGACGACCACTACTGTCTAGGTTGCCACCTCACTTCTGTGGTGACGTGATAACTATCAATATCTGGGTCATAATCCCACTCTTGTAGCATTTGCTGCAACATTTGTCACTGTTGGCATCATATTTTGCATTGCATCAGATTTTGTATTTTTTTTTTTTTTTTTGTAGGCGGTGTGTGGGTTGTTTCCCTCTCTGTGTGAGGATAACGGCACCCCATTTAGGATTCTCAGCTCCCCATACGGGACTGGCTGAAATGTTGTTAGCAACAATGTTAGATTGGCCACTTAGGCCCTATTTTTCTTTCTCTCTTCTTCTCTTCCTCCATCCTTTTCCCTTTGTCACCCTGGAGTCGGCGTACCCCCTTTCGGTAAGTAAGCATTGGTCTTTTGATGAGTTTTTTCGTTCCTTTCTCTTATGGCCTCTTCCGCTTACCTAACTGTATCCTCTCTGAACTGTAGAGGCCTGAATGCCCCGGAGAAGAGGAGACAAATTATGTATCACTTTCATAAACTCCATACACAAATTCTCCTGTTACAAGAGACTCACTTTAGACTAGGTTCAATCCCTAAATTCTTTCACAAACAATATCCCACTGGGTTTCACAGTACTAATCCTATATCGAAGTCTAAAGGGGTCTCCATTTTTTTTCATGTTTCCTTCACACCAGACATTTTAGACTCCTATATAGACCCTGCTGGAAGATTTATTTTTCTAAAATTGTCTTATAAGAAAGTCATATACACAGTGATTAATGTATATTCTCCTAACCAGGACCAGTTGCCATTTTTTACCTCCATGCTCTCCCGCCTGAGGAAGTTCAGTGTAACCAACATGATTCTTGGAGGTGACTTCAACGTTGCTTTAATACCCCGCTTAGATACATCAAATGGTAAGTCCTCGCTTTCTTTGGCCACTATTACCAAGCTGCGCACCTTATTTTTGGACCTTTCCCTGGTAGACGTGTGGAGAGTACTCCATCCCTCTGCCAGGGACTATACATATTTCTCCCCTGCACACTCATCCTACAGCAGACTGGATTATATATTTATTTCCCAGTCGCTGTTGGATTTCTTACCTACTACTTCGATTGGCCTTATACTATGGTCAGACCATGCACCAATTCACATGACCTTGGGAAAAGAACCCCTTCATAAACCTAAAACCTCCTGGAGGCTTAATGACAACTTATTGTCAGACTCAGTTTGTATTGCCGATATTATTCAGACTATCACAAATTTTATCACCGACCATACAAACGACGACACTAATCCGCTTATAAAATGGGAAGCACTTAAATGTGTTCTACGAGGCACGTTTATTAAACACGGTTCTAGATTAAAAAAAAAAACGCCAGGCAGACACTAATCGCCTTTTGGCGATCATTGCTTCTTTGGAGGATTCCAATAAGCGTTCACCTGATGTATCAAAAATTGTAGATCTGGTTAATGCTCATCGGGATTTACTGCAGATTATTGCCGACCGATCTCTGGTGGCTAGAGACAAAGGACGATTTTCATATTATTCCCAAGCGAATAAGTGTGGTAAACGACTGGCAAAGGTACTAAATCCGCCCCAGACTAGGAAACATATCACGTTCATTTCCTCCACAGGTAAGGGTAAACTGACGGCCAGCTCTGCTATTGCAGAGGAATTCCGCCAATATTACTCAGATCTTTATAATCTTCCTCCCCAGACCCCTCTACCTTCTTCGGACCATAGTAGGTTACCACCGGTTATGTCTGCCTATATCACTGAAACTTCACTCCCATCTATCACAAAAACGGATTCCGATGAACTAGAACAACCATTCACTGATATTGATTTTTTATCTACCATCAAAGAATTAAAAAACGGTAAAAGCCCTGGCCCGGACGGGTTTACTTCCCGTTTTTATAAAACATTTGGAACACAACTGGCCCCTCTTTTAGCGAAAGCTTTCAATAACATTAGTGAACAATGTCCTCCGTCTCCCTCTCTTTTACTGGCACAGATAGTGGTTATTCCTAAACCAGGCAAAGACCACTCCCAGTGCTCTAACTTTAGGCCGATATCTCTCCTGAATATCGACCTAAAGTTATTTGCAAAAATTCTCGCAAACCGCCTTGCGCCATTTCTTCCAAACATCGTGCATGGAGATCAGGTGGGGTTTGTCCCTGGCCGTGAAGCCAGGGACAACACCACCAAGACTCTCCATCTGATTAGTTACGCTCAAACTTACCGGATACCGGCGTGCCTTCTCTCCTGTGATGCAGAGAAGGCATTTGATAGGGTCAGTTGGCCTTTTTTGCAAGCAACACTCACTCAGATAGGGTTGGGACCGAAGATGTTATCTCGCATTATGTCCTTGTACACGTCCCCTCATGCCACTGTGCTGGTGAACGGTGTTCAGTCAGGCACGGTGTCAATCGGGAATGGTACTAGACAAGGATGCCCCTTATCCCCTCTCCTTTTTGTGTTAGTTATAGAACACCTGGCCCAGGCACTTAGAACAAACCCTAGTATAAGAGGAATACAAACACCATCCTCCAACTGTAAATTATCTCTATATGCAGACGACCTGCTTCTTTATGTAACCCATCCTCATATAAGTATCCCGTCTATTTTGCAGGAACTGGCCAGGTTTGGTAGGTTTAGCAACTATAAATTAAATCTATCTAAAACGGAAGCTCTAAACATATCACTACCTCAATCAATTCTCAACATCTTAAAAACTAATTTTTCATTTCAATGGAGGGAGAGCTCTATTTCTTACCTAGGAACAGCCATTCCTGCAAAGCTATCGGAGGTTTATACCCTAAATTATTGTCCTCTTTTAACAAAACTAAGACGCCTTATGGAGGATCGTATAGATCTTCCCATATCCTGGTTTGGGCGCATGAATGTTTTGAAAATGGACGTCCTGCCCAAGACACTATACCTATTTCAGGCACTCCCAATAGCGTTGCCTTCTGTGTTTTTTCGTTCACTTCGATCAATGGCCATCCGGTTTGTCTGGAGAGGAAATCCTCCAAGGCTAAAACATAAACTTTTATGCTCCCCTATTACTAGTGGAGGAACAGCCCTCCCTGATTTCGAATTATACCACACTTCCGCGGTACTTTCTCGCGTCCTAGAGTGGTTTCCCCGCCCTCTTTGTAAAGTCTCCACTATGGTGGAGCAAGATCTGTCCCCTGTAGACATCAGGGCCCTACCATGGGGGTACGCTAAGATATACCGGTCTTTCAGAGGGTTGTCTCCTTTGACCTCAGACGCCTTGGATATCTGGTATAGGAAGAGGGAGGCATATGCTCTTTCAACTGACCCAGGGCCTTTGACTTCATTGTTTGATAATTCAGCCTTGCCGGAGAGTAGATGTATTTCGACAATAGATAACTATAAGAGAGACTCATGGCCCACTGCTAATTGCTATTTGAATGCCTTGTCCGGGACATTTATCACATCTAAGCCCAAGGATTCTTCTCATGTGACCTGGCTTACTCGACTACACCTTTCAACATACTGTAAATCGCTTCATGAAAGTGGCCAGGTCCATAGACCATTGACGGACTTTGAGCAACTATGCTCGGTCTCCCACACTCCGCTACACACCCTATCCCAGATATATAAACTGATCTTGGGTCACACACATAACTTCCTACCCAGGTTTGCCGCAGCTTGGTCGGAGGACTTAGGCAAAGATATCAGTGAGGCAGATTGGCGTAAATCTTTTTTTTATACACACAAGTCCTCCATCTCGAGTTACGCTCAAGAAAAAAAGTACAGAATATTGGCAAGATGGTATCGCGTGCCAGTCACCCTCAAGATCATGTTTCCTTCTGCTTCTGACTCCTGCTGGAGATGCAATCATGATATTGGTACATATTGCCACACATGGTGGGACTGTGACCAAATTCGCCCTTTCTGGGAAATGATTTTTCAGATATATGGAGACCTCTATGATAAAATACTAACCCCCTCTCCTTCTATAGCCCTTCTTTCCATCCTCCCTGGTTCTTTTAAGTTTGAAAATCACACCCTTTTGAAATTCTGTGTCAGTGCTGGCAGACAGTTGATTTCCAGACATTGGAGATCCGCTGTCCCCCCGACTCTGGTTGAATGGGTAAGCGAGATGAATAATATTATGCTTATGGAGGAAATGCATGCCAAATCTCTCGACATCCAGGCTGGATTTCTTTCTACTTGGAATGTATGGAAACAATACAGTACCTCGGATAGATTAAAATCTAGGCTGAACTCACCCTAACCCCTTGTGAATTACCAAAAATGCTGGCCTATACCATCTTATTAGGATGAAAGGCCGCATTGAACCGGAAGACGCCGACTCCCCCCTTCCCCCCCCCTCCCTCCCTTTCCCTTTTCTTTTATTTTCTTTTTTCTTTTCTTTTCCTGTTTTTCTTTTTAGTCTTCTCTTTTGATTCTATTATATATTTTTAGTTCTGTTCTACTTTTGCTATGTGGCCTCTACTCAGGGTTAATTAAACTAAATAGATCATATTTTTTTTTTTCTCTTATTTATTTGTTTTCTGTGGGCTTGGTACGTTCACCTGGTTCCTGGGCAACAATGTATTTGTTTTTTGGTTCTTTCTTCCAGCCACGACTATATAAATAACATAGATATAGCCGCCCCAGTCCCGGCCGCAGTAGGTTCCCAGAGGGGCAGCCGGGACTCGGATGGCCTTAAATTCATGTTTGCCTAGAACTTACCAGGTATTATCCATATATGTATGTTTTATCAACGTGCCTACCTAACATTTATTTCTATGTATCTTTTTTCTCTAAACACTGGCTACGGTAATTTGAACTTATTCATATCACTTATAACAAACATTTTTTATTTTTACTAATCGGGTAAACCTATGTTGGGTTTAAGACCCGGCTGTTGTTGTTGTTATGTTTGTCAAAATTTGAAATTAAAAATTTATTGAACTCTATTTAAAGCTAGATGTGGTTTGTACATCTAAACTTTATCTATGAAATTACCTTTTACATTTTACAGTTTACATTTTCTTTTTTTTCTCATGTTTTCCAGTCATAGTGACTACATTAGTGTGTTACGTGATTAAAATATAACATTATCCTAACCACTTGACCTCCGAAACCACTTAATCTCTCTCTCCCTGAAAAGGCATTTTTTTGCGATATGGCACTGCATGATTTTTAACTGACAAGTTGCAGTCATCCAATGCTGTACCCATAAAAAAGTGTGTAATTTTTTCCCACAAATAGACCTTTCTTTGAGGCCTCGTACACACGACCGAACATGTCTGCTGAAACTGGTCCGCAGACCAGTTTCAGCAGACATGTTCGGTCGTGTGTACGGCCGACCTGACAATTTTCCGGCGGATCGGACAGGTTTCCAGCGGACGAATGTTTCTTAGCATGCTAAGAAACATGTCCGCTGGAAGCCTGTTCTTCGGACATGTTCGGTCGTCTGTACGACTTACCGGACATGTCTGCTCGGCCGAAAGCCCTCGCATGCGTCGATGTGATTCGACGCATGCGTGGAAGCATTGACCTTCCAGGGTCACGCACGTCGCCGCGTCGATGTCGCGGCCACGTCACCGCGTATCCCGTCCGCGCGGATTTCGGTTTGATGGTGCGTACAACCATCAGACCGAAATCTTCGAGCGGACATGTCCGATGAAAACGGTCCGTGGACCGTTTTCATCGGACATGTCCCCTCATGTGTACGAGGCCTAAGTGGTATTCGATCACCACTGCGTTGTTTGTTTTTTTGCGCTATAAACAAAAAAAGACAGAGAATTTTGAAAAAAAATATATATATTTTTTAATTTCTGCTACAAAACATATCCAATAAAAAAATGAAAAAAAAATCTAATCTTCATAAATGTAGGCAATATGTAATGGGTCCAGCAGTTAAGCTCAGAAATGGCATGCAATGACAAGATGCTGCAAGCAAAGCCAACAGAATATTGGCATGCATTAAAAAGGGGATTAATTCCAGAGATAAGATGATAATTCTCCCACTCTACAAGACTCGGATCCGGCCGCAATCTGGAGATATGGCGACCAGTTCTTGGCACCAGTCCTCAGGAAGGATGTGCTGGAACGTGAGAAGGGCCAGAGAAGGGCAACAAAACTAATAAAGGGACTGGAGGAACTTAGTTATGAGGAAAGATTATGATCATTGAACTTATTCTCTCTGGAGAAGAGATGCTTGAGAGGGGATATGATGTCAATGTACAAATACCATACTGGCGACCCCACAATAGGGATAAAACTTTTCCGCAAAATGGAATTTAAAGACATGCAGCCATTCACTAAAATTACGTGAGAGAAGCGGTTTAACCTTAAACTGCGTAGAGGGTTCTTTATTGTGAGAGCGGTAAGGATGTGGAATTCCCTTCCACAAGCATTGGTTTCAGCAGGGAGCATAGATAATTTAAAAAAACTATTAGTATATCTCCCAACCGTCCCAGATTCCGTGGGACTGTCCAGAGATTTCAAGGCTGTCCTGGAGTCCCGTGGATCTGGGCTGGAGTCCCAGAATAAGTTTAGACAGTTGGGTCCACTCAGTGTGGTTATTCTCACTGGATGCAATAAATGCTCTCAGTGCGCTCCACACCTCCCTCTCCCCCCTTCAAATTGTCTCTCTCTCATCGCTTACTACTACTGCCGGTGTCCTGGCAACCGATGACGCACTTTGCAGGCACAGACACAAGGAAGAATGGGACCTCCCAGCTCCGCCCCCTGACTCCGGAGCTGGCTTCCTGCAGGCAACAGTCTCCCGCCCGGTAAGGGGATTCCACGTACAGTGCTACAGTTAAACCAGGTTGATGGAGGGAACCCATGAGCTGTAAGTAAATCCTGCTACTCCACTTTTACTCGGATGGCGGTCACTTCCCTTTACTCTGTCAGCCTCTCCTCCACTGCTGCTCCCCGCACCTCTCCTGCTCTCTCTCCCGGTCTTCACACTATAAAAGCCCACAGCTGCGGCTCTCTGAATCTCTGCAGTAGATCTGCCGCACACACACTCTAGTGACCTCCGATCCTCTGTTCCTCTCTCTTGAACTGAGCTGCAGTGCTGTCATCATGCACAGTTACAGGTGATGGACTATATTCACCCCGCAGAAGCATTGCTTACATTACTGGATTATGAATGGCTTCAGATCTGTGTGTAAATTTGCGGCTCCAGAGAGAACACCAGGGAGTTTAAAGCTCTAGTCCCATGAGTCACATCTTACTTTTCAGTAATTTATCTTTGCCTGCTGGGTACTGCATACCCCCCAACTGTTCCAGAATGGGCAGGACCATCCCAAATTGTCATTGAAATCCCAGTATCCAGCACATCCAGGCTAAATCCGGGCTTCACTAATCCTTCTGCTCCGATCCCCCCCAAGTGCATCTGGCTTCCTATCCTCTTCCCTCTGGCTGTGTTGCAGGAAAATCAAATCACAGAGTCTGCACCCAGTGCCCTCTTCCCCCACCATTCTAATTTTCATCCCCACACCACTCTGATTCCCCTGTGTGCCCCTGCAGCACTGCCAGCTCTTCTTCACCCCCCCACATTTTCTGCAGCAGCTGCAGGGCACAGGAGAAGATAATTGGGTTCAGGATAGAGAGTGGGGGGCTTGGAGCGGTAAATATGTTTAGCCCTGCTATTTCCCCAAAGCTTCCCAATAGGGCTGTTAAAAATGTAAAAAAACAAAACACCCCCTCCTCTTTTATCAATGCCCCCCGCTCTCTCACCAATCCCCCCTCCTCTCTTAGTAATGCCCCCCAACTCTCTCGCCAATCCCCCCTCCTCTCTTAATAATGCCCTGCCCAGCTCTCTCACCAATGCCCCTCCTCTCTTAGTAATGCTCCCAAGCTCTCTCACCAATCCCCCCTCCTCTCTTACTAATGCCCTGCCCAGCTCTCTCATCATTGCCCCTTCCTCTTTTAGTAATGCCTTGCCTAGCTCTCTCACCAATCCCCCCTTCTCTCTTAGTAATTCCCCCCAGTTCATTCACCAATCTCCCCTCTTCTCTTACTAATGCCCTGCCCAGATATCTCACCAATCTCCCCTCCTCTCTTAGTAATGCCCTCCAGCTCTCTCACCAATCACCCCTCCTCTCTTACTAATGCCCTGCCCAGCTCTCTCATCAATTTCCCTTCCTCTCTTAGTAATGTCCTGCCCAGCTCTCTCACCAATTCCCCCTCCTCTCTTAGTAATGCCCCCAGCTCTCATTAATCCCCTCCTCCTCTCTTACTAATGCCCCCAGCTCTCTCACCAATGCCCCCTCCTCTCTTAGTAATCTCCCCAGCTCTCTCACCAATCCCCTCTCCTCTCTTACTAATGCCCTGCCCAGCTCTCTCACCAATGCCTCCTCCTCTCTTAGTAATGCCCACCAGCTCTCACCAATGCCCCCCAGCTCTCTCAACAATTCCCCCCTCCTCTCTCACCAAATTAAACAAATAAATATTATGTTTATTTCACACCTTGGTTTCTGAAGAGTGATCGGCATTCAGATTTCACTTCAGAGAACATTTGACAGGCAGTAAGAAAGCATTATATGGCCTCTGCCCCACCTGTTTTTCACCTTTAACCCTCACATGCCACAACTGTCCCCTCCAATCAACATTTAACCACACCCTCTTTTGCTGACGTGCTACATGTGCCACAGGTTGCTCTCCCCCTAAAGTGTCCCACATTCATTCATTGCGGCAGTCAAGCGGACACTAATTGAAACTTTTGACACTGTGATCAAAGGGCTAACTGTGTGTGTGTGTGTTTTTGTGACATGTGTGCTGCTTTTACTAGGGTAAGCGCTCCCAAAACACCCTTGCCCATTGCAATGAATGGGCAGCACTTCCAAAGCACCTGAAAAGCGATAAGGAAGCACTACAACACGGGAGTTTTTGAACCACGCTTATTGGATAGAGATATAATGGGCCTTTGTTGGTTATTTGTTCATATCGGATGATGTCCTAACTTGTGTTTTTAATATTTTCAAAAAGTGGTTATGTATTTTTTATAATTTTCTTTATTGTGCCCTTTAAAATCCCTACTACCCACCACCTATTAATTCTGATCCTATGCATTTTGAAATGGGCACTGATATGAGCTCACTTCACACCATATACTTTTTTGTGTTAACTTATTCAATTTGCAAATATCTGTTTTCACATTTGAGGTATATGAACTAGTTCATTTCAGGTTAATAGTGGTAAAAATAAAACAGCAAATGTTTATTTATTGCGTTTCAATGTTCTATAGTAATGAGGACTTAATGCCTGGTAACAACTACAATTATTTTTTGGTTGAAGGAAAAAAACTCACAGTTCCAGTTGGAACCACTGTACTACTCATCCAAAGTTAGTACAGCAAACTCACCGGGGCAAACTGACAGGGGGACGGTCCCCCGCCAGAACATTCCGATCAGCGATCTCTGCCATTGACTGAGAGCGCTGATCAGTAGTCAGATGGTTGCTGGTTTTCCAGCATGCGCGTCTTACAGAAGCCGGACAGAGCGTCATACACAAGGGTCGAATGTCGGCTGTTTTTTATTAAACTGGCCGATGTCTCCAGACATTCGTCCCTTGTGTACGGGGTTTAAGATGGCAATATGTTAAACAATTTCCTTTAGATTTACTTTCAACTATGTAGTGCAAGGGCATGCCTGATTGCATACAAGGTGAAAGTTCAATAAAGTGGTTATGTATTTTTTTAAATGCTGTGTATTGTGCCCTTTAAAATCCCTGCCTCCCACCATAAGTTGATTCTGATCTAAAGTGAATAAGTTAAAGCGGAGTTCTGCCAATTTTTTTTTTTAAACGTCAGCAGCTACAAATACTGGACACTTACCAGTCCAGGGTCTCGGTAATGTCGGCACCCTAAGCTGATCTGTCCCTCGGCTCTCGGGTGCTGCCGCCACCATCTTAAGTAAGGGAATCAGGAAGTGAAGCATTGCAGCTTCACTTCCTGGTTCCCTACTGCACATGCGCGAGTCGCGCTGCGCGATCTGAATGGTCTTCTGGGACCTGTGTATCTACCAGAAGACAGCGGGGGAGACAGAGGAGGCACCGGACGTGGCATAGATATCTGCGGAATACTGTGGCTGTCTATGCCCGGAAGTGGGAGCGAAAAAAAACTGTGTTAGACAGGTATATGCTCCCCCCTGAAAGGTGCCAAATGTGACACCGGAGGGGGGGGGGATTCCGAAAAAAGTTCCATTTTTGGGTGGAACTATGCTTTAATTACAATTAAAAAATATAATAAAATGATTGCACCCTGTTTAATTTGTAATCCTTAAAGGCTAAGTTCACCTTTATTTTTCTAAATTACAGCTCCCCTATGTACCAATATCCCATTAATGTACTTATTTTGCAGAAATAAAACAGCTTTCCATTTATTCTACACACGCTTACCTCACTCTTCCCATGGCTGTTTAAAAACACTTTTCCATTACTTCTGCCTTTCTTCCTGGACAGACCTTAGGTCATAACACAGGAAGGAATTGACCAGCTGACCTCATCAACACACACCCTGCATCATCTAACCTCCTACCTACCACCCACTTCCAGGTGCACATTTTTTAAATGAAATGCATTCAATTAGTGATCACTGATCACCTACCACAATCTGATTGTACGAATGTGTAGAATAAATGGAAAACTGTTTTATTGATGCAAAAGAAGTACATTAATGGTATATTGGTACCAGTGGCAACTGGTGCTGTGTATTTTTTTTGGGGGGGTGGCAAACAAGACATCCCTTCACCACTCCAGAATCTTGAAAACAGGCTGTATCATATCTAAAATGTCTCAGGAATAATTTCCTGATTGGCTGGGAGGAGAATCAGGAAGACATTAGCCAATATTAATTAGCTAATGTCATACAACTGGGAGTCCACCCTTTTTTAAAGTCAATTAGGGCCTCAGGCTCTAATCATATGCTTAAAAAAACAACAACATTGGAATCCATGCGACCGGTGCCCTTCATGTAAATTAGGTGCCGGGCGCATGGATTAGGGGGAGCAGCGTCCCTGTGCCCCCAATGGATGGACCACCACTGATTGGTACATTGGGAATGTAAAAAAAAGCCTTTAAATCATTACTCATACAACTAAAGTCACATACTTAGGCCTCGTACACACGATAGGTTAACCAGAGGACAATGGTCTGAAGGACCGTTTTCATCGGTCAAAACCGATCGTGTGTGGGCCCCATAGGTTATTTAACCATAGGTTAAAAAAAAGAAAACTTGCTTTAAAATGTAACCGATGAATTGATAACCGGTAGGTCAAAACCGATCGTTAGTATGCAAAACCATTGGTTAAAAACCTGCGCATGCTCAGAATCAAAATGCAGGTTAGGATGAAGGAAAAAAGCTGGGACAGCCGCACTCCAAAAAAAACTCCTCCTTTAATTAAAAATCACAAAATACATGCCACAGCAAAAAACAGCACAACAAAAGAAAAGCTGACGTTTCGCACTATGCCTTAGTGCTTCTTCATAGCTTTTGTTGTGCTGTTTTTTGCTGTGGCATGTATTTTGTGATTTTTAATTAAAGGAGGAGTTTTTTTTTGGAGTGCGGCTGTCCCAGCTTTTTTCCTTCATCCTAACCTGCATTTTGATTGCACTGCCTGCACCCTTGGCTCGGACCACAGGAATCAGATTACCTGGTTCTCTTTGAGCGGTTACCCACTCTCTCATGCTCAGAATCAAGTCGACGCATGCTTGGAAGCATTGAACTTCGTTTTTTTTCAGCACGTCGTTGTGTTTTACGTCACCGCGTTCTGACACGATCGGTTATTTAACCTATGGTGTGTAGACGGACCATCAGTCAGCTTCATCGGTTAACCTAAGACAACGGTCCTTCAGACAGTTGTCCTCTGGTTAACCTATCGTGTGTACAGGGCTTTAGTCGAATATAGGTCAGCTGAATGCAATTAAGTGTTTTCAAGTAATTGTGGTAGAAACACAAGTGGCATGTTATTATCATGGCATGACTTACACTATGAAGAAAAAACGAATCCTCCAAACAACTCTGCAAAATAAGGTGATTAAAAGGTACACAGAAAAGCTACAACAAAATTTCCAAGTCATTTAAAGTGATACTAAAGTCTTGTTTTTTTTCTTTAAAAATAACAAACATGTCATACTTACCTGCTCTGTGTAATAGTTTTACACAGAGCAGCCCAGATCCTCCTCTTCTCGGGGTCCCACGCTGGCGCTTCTGGCCCCTCCCTCCTCCTGAGTGGTCCTAAAACAAGCGGCTTGCTTGGATTTTTTCAGTTCTATCAGGTCTTACTATCAACCTCACATAATCAATAGGGAGCACATTAACATACCAGACGCTCAAGAATAACAGAAATGGAAGGCGTGCACACTTAGTGCATTACCAGAGATAATTTAATAATAAGAAATTTTTGTGTAAAAGTGGGTACTCCCAAAATGTAACTGACAAAAGGCCATAAACACAGTGCATGGACATGCACAGAACACAGGGTACCACTAATGCGTTTCAGGGGCGCACCCCCTTCCTTAGAGCCTAGCTCTGAGGAAGGGGGTGCACCCCCGAAATGCATTAGCTGTACCCTGTGTTATGTGCATGTCCATTCACTTTGTTTATGGCCTTTTGTCAGTTGCATTTTGGGAGTACCCACTTTTACACAAAAAATTCTTATTATTAAATTATCTCTGGTAATGCACTAGGTGTGCGCGCCTTCCATTTCTGTTTTTCTTGTAGTTCCTTTCGGATTACCCCATCTGAGGAAGGCAGCATCCACCTAGTTTTGGGATACCATATATACCTTTCACACCACCATTTTATCTGATATCCGTTGTGCCACACCTTTGAATACCTATTAGCGCTGGAAGTTACTGTGTTTTTTGTATACCAGATGCTCAAATTCAGGCTCTAAAACATTCCTTTGACTTTCAATGGTCCCAATTCTCATATTTGGGGATACACCTCACACCCTATTTTGACACATTATATCTTAAAAACTATCCCCCCTTGATCACCAAACATAGACAAACACACAAAATATGGAGATCTTACCACATATCTTTTCTGGGTAGAGTAACGGCAGCAAAGATGACAATCTTACCAAAATTATTATACCTCTTTAGGGGGCCCTATTAAAATTACTAAATCTTTTGTTCTCTTCTTTCAAAGGGACCTAAATAATTTCATATGGGCTGACGCTTCTCCTAGATTCTCTAAAGATATGCTATACCAATGGAGGATTGGGAGCCCCAGATCTTTGGCATTATTATTTAGCCCCCAGGCTCACTCAATTAGCTGAGTGGCATATAAGTAACTCTAAGGTACCCTGGGAAAAGTTTGAATCAGATTAAATCTTTCCATATTTCCTACCAGGCCCCCTTGTGGTCAAAGGGTGTTTCTCTTTCCAACCTACAACCCTTAAATGCTCTGGTGGCTCACTCATTTCACCGATGGAAGAGCTACAAAACCAAACTACCATCTCAGGTTTCACCGCATGCGGCCTTTCTAGGGGCCTGGATTTTCCTTCAGGACAATGAAAGCACAGTATGAACGGCAAAAGCGCTCTTCCCTCAAGGACTTACTGGAAATCTGGGGTCGACCGGCCAACAACTATAAGAAGAGGGACATTATCGCAGAACTAGTTAAAATAGATAGAGCTGAAAGACCCAACATAACCGAAAGGCTAAGCGTAACAGACAGGACACCCGAAGAGGCACGTTTTGATCGGGCTGTTGACATAAGACTGGCACATTATGGTCCTAAACCTACAGCGGAGATCATAGACCTAGTTATAGCGGCTGTGGACACAAATTGGCTACAGCAAAGAGGTGCTGCAGCAGCAGAAGTCACAGCAGCACCAACTGAAAGGAGAGGAGAGGCACAGATACCATCCGCCATGGAAGAGAAATTCAGAAGGCGGTTGCAAGAGATGCAGATCCAGCATAGAGGACCAGTATCAGAGC
Source organism: Rana temporaria (assembly GCF_905171775.1). NCBI lineage: Eukaryota > Metazoa > Chordata > Amphibia > Anura > Ranidae > Rana > Rana temporaria. The sequence continues at coordinate 83,197,585 of NC_053494.1, read as the reverse complement.
AAGTCCTTCTGGGATGGTCTGATTCTATCCACTGCGAACTCGGGAAGAAAGCGCTAGCTTTTGAGCAGTAACACCAGGGAAAAGTTCTCCCCTCCATCCATGTAAGGTACCGGTCGCAGTATGAAGTACGAATGCTGTTATTGGGGGAACAACCGAAGCAGTAGACAGTTAAGTTAAGCAGGCTGATCCGGGCAGAGATGCGGTTGGATGAGAGCTACAGAGCCCTCTGGTGGTATGTAGATCAAGAGTGCTTGTGATCAGCGGATGACAGCCCCACAGAAGGCTCTGACTATGATGGCCTGGGATTGTTGCATTTGAGGCTGTCCAGGGACCCTGACTTTACAACCGTGTCGCGTACATATACCACGGCACAAGGGCTCGGCTGTGGGAAATCCTGTACCTGTATGGGGCACGCTCTTGCCGCCAGGGGGCGGGCCCATCTGATTCAGTTCAGAACCGATCAATCTTCAGGTCCAGGATTTATGGCCTGGATCTGCTGATTAGTTCTGGCCAATAAAATTTTCCCCTTCCTGTGTAAGTGTAAACACAGGTAGGGGAAGTGATGTCATCTCTCCTACTGGAAGTCTTTTCGTTCCAGAGAGAGGAGAGATAGCGCTAACACCCTTGCACGCACCATACACCACCCTTAGTAGTTAAGTGACTGAACGGATCGATATCTGATAGGATCAGATCTATACTAGCGTCCGCAGCAGTTTTAGGGTTCCCAAAAATGCAGTGAATGCTAACAGTTTTTTTTGTAGCGTTTCAATCAGTTGCTGACAGTCAGGAGCTCTTTTTCAATATTTTTAGCACCAAACCTCCTCCAAAACACCAAACTGATGGCCTATAGGGGGCTTGTAAAGCATTGCCTATAGAAAATATAGGGTACTGAAGTTTCTTGCCATTTAACAGGCACATGCAAGTTAAAGGCTTGACATGTTGGAGTTGGAATTTACATGTTCTTTTTACTTGGTACAACCTCATCTTCTATATTTTACCAAAAAAATCAATGTGCGGTAATATCGTGTCATATAAAAAATTGGAACTACCGCTATTTTATTTTCTAAGGCAGTGATGGCGAACCTATGGCCACAGCTGGCACGCAGAGTCCTCTCTGTGGGCACGCGAGGAAAAAAAGCGCACACTGACCGGCCATCCTATACAAGGTATCTCATCCATGCCGCACCTCCCCCCATAGAACTACATCTTCCACATGTCTCTGGGGCCATGGATGGCGTGGATGAGACAAAGTGGTCCTGCCAGGTTGGAGGAAGTCACACCGATACTGGATGCCAGAGCCAGGTGAGATTCTAATGTGCTGGTCTCACCTGCAGCCTGACACTTTCTGTCCATGGTCATAGCAGTCATCCCCCACACTTATCACTTCGCTCAGAGCTGCTGACAGGGGGGTACACAGAGGGATTGGTGCAGCAGGACACTGCACAGTTTCTCTCCTTCAGCAACTGAAAGCTGGCTTCTTCCCCACTCTCTCCCGCCAGCTTTCAGCTGCTGGAAGGAGAGAAACAGTGCAGCGTCCTGTAATTGTCCTTGTGTCCATGAGCGTGTCACTATTACTGCCCAGTGCTGCTACAGTGTTTATGGCTGATTGATAAAAAAATTACACAGCATTAATATGGAAATAGCTCAACATTCTCATGTAAACAGAGCACTATTTATTTGTAAATAGCGTGGCATTCATATGTAAATAACATGACCAGCCATATGTAAATGCCGCCCCTACCCCAGTTCCCACCCACTGTAATCTCCTTAATGGTGCCCAAGAAGTGGATGCAAACAAATTGAAGCAGGCTTGAAAGTCCTGCTTGCCACTGCCTTGCTGGATGTTCCATCAGGTACAGCATTCAGGTCTTTGTAATACTGGGTCAGCAGTGAGCAGATGGAAGGGTAGAGGGGAGGGTTAACTATTTAGAGAGCACAGATGAGCAGGGCGTTGAGGTGCAAAGGTGGGCAAAGAGGTCTTTGGGGTGCAGAGGTGAGCAGCTGGGTTGTGGTGCAATTACATATGCAGCAGCCCTTGCTGTCCCTTTGAGAAGGAAGTTGACAGGTGACTGGGAGGCGATATATCATCTTTTCACCACCGGTATTAACCAACTGGCACTTTGAAATAAACAAGTTGGTTTTGTTTTGTAGTTTGGGCACTCAGGCTCAAAAAGGTTCGCCATCACTGCTCTAGAGTGTCTGCTTTCAAGGAATTTACAATGTTTTGGGGGTTTTATGCAATTTTCAGGCCTAAAATCATATTTTAAGCATGTGTGCAAAAAATAAATAAATAATTCACAATCCACAATTCATTTGGAGATCAGAAATATATTTTGATTTACATATCTTTTGCAACATACATTTCAAAAATTACAACACGAATTTAAGATTTTCTTTTTATTTATTTTAGATTTATTATTCAAGATCAATCAGTCTCTGAAATACTGTTTTTGACAGAATCCCTTAGAACAGGAACACAAAAAAAGAAACATAATGATACATTTTACCACTGATTGTCAGCCCAAATTCATGTACAAACACAATAACAACAGATTTGTTCAAATGTGACATGTTGCACATTTGATGCCAGCCAGCACTGAATTAAAAACATGTTTGAGATAAATAATTCTGAGCATGTATGAACATAATTATAGGGAAACCTAGCCCAAGTATGTGCAATATGGCAAGATACTTTCTAGGATTTTGCTTACAGTGATTGCAGATGTATTAGGGCACTATTGAAAAACATTCTGTAGTTGATTATTGTTTGTGATACTTTTTATTTTGCTCTATGAAGCCCAGAAATAAATCTTCCAGAAACTTCCAATGCTGGCTTTCTGGCAACCACTCACCTTCATAAATTAATCTGCAGGAAACTTCATTATTATTACAAGAATGCAAACATACCAACATAACTTTACAACAATAAACACTGCAAAATAAGCAGTTACATAAATTCATTAAGAGCCGGTTCACACTGGGGCGACTTGGGATCCGACTTGAAGTCGCCTCAAGTCGTCCCAAGTCGCTCTGTCGAGAAAAACAATGCAAGTGAATGGGAGCGGTGTTAATACACACGACTCGAGTCGCTCCAACTTCAAAAGAAGTTCCTGTACTACTTCAATCCGACTTGTAGGCGATTTGTACCCATTGATTTCAATGGAAGTCGCCTCCAAGTCTGATCCAAGTCTGATCACTGTCTTAACTGAAGCGACTTTCCAGGAAGATAACATACATTTCTCAGGCAAACCTCTCCCTCCCCTAGAGCTTATTGTTGTTTGATTGGCCACTGGAAAGTCTCCTGTCCTGGAGACGACTTCAAGTCGTGTTGTAAATCGCCCCAGATCGCCCTGTGGTTCATGCTCAAGTCGTGTCGGAGTCGCCTCGGAAAGTCGTGCTGGAAGTCGTGTCGCCCTAGTGTGAACCGACTCTTAAGGTCTCTCTCACACACAAAAGGAACTCTCAATATCATAGGATTATAAATTGTACCTCCAATAACATAGTGTACCTCACTTAGAGCCCTTTCACACCGGGGCGGTGGGGGCATCAGCGCTATTTTAAGCGGCATTTTACCGTCATTTTTGCGTCACTATTTGGCCACTAGTGGGGCGCTTTTAACCCCCGCTAGCAGCCAAAAAAGGGTTAAAACCACCCGCTAAGTGCCACTTTGATCGCGGTTCGACGGCGCTGCCCAATTGATTTTAATGGACAGGGGCGCTTTAGGACTTCACCACTCCAACAGCGCCTCAAAGATGCGGCTGGCAGGAATTTTTTGAGCGCATCACTCTAGTGTGAAAGGCCTCGGGACTGGAGTGAAAGGACTCTTTCGGGGGTGCTTTGCAGGCGCTATTTTTAGCGCTATAGCACCTGCAAAGCGCCCCAGTATGAAAGCAGCTTAAGTGAAACAAATGCAACCGGGGATGTAACATTGGTGAAACAAAACAGAAACTACAAAAAATATTGAATCTTCATAAGCACTTAATAAATGAGTAACTCAGTGTTCTAAATAACTTTCACATAGTTTTATAATCTAGTGGGAGTGTTTGGTATGTCCTCTGTGGGATACGGCACCTCATCCCATACAGTAGTTACAAAGTAGGGAAAGTTTTAGAGGGATTATAATGGTGCCAGGCAAATTACAAGGTAGAAACAATATAAAAGAAGACAATAGTTTATTAATTACAATTAGTCAGACAAAAACATGATAAGGAGTGTACATCAGAGGAATATTATATCAAGTTGTCCCGACATGTTTTGCCAAGTCTTTGGCTTCTTCAGGGGATTAAGGTTCGCATACTGTTATATTACATTTTACAGAAAAAAACAGAAACAACAATGAAAAGACATTTCATTAAAGAACAGCTGGATCCTAGAAAATGACCGAACCAAAATGGGGTCCATAGTGTAAAGAACCCAGGGAGAAGAGCAAAAGAAACCCAACATACCCTCAGCGTGCGGCCATGCCAATGAATGTGCCCTCAAGCGACAATGCAGGGACAACAACCTTAGTTGCAAGGGGCTGAAACTCCAAACTAGGAAATAAAACAAATATATGAGATAGGTAGGGAATAATCGCCATGAAGAATAATCATAGTCAATAATTATCCCTAACCAGTTGGGCTACACATAGCATCCATACCTACCTAGTGAAGAGAAGATTTAATTTAAAAAAACGATGGGGCGCGGAATGGACTGCCAAAGTTATTGAAAACGTTGATAAGTGGCAGATTTAAAGGGTCTAAAATATAATAAAATAAAAATAAAATGTAGGTATAGTTAAAGAAATGGGAGGGAGAGAGAAAGGGAAGATTGCAATTGTGCCTTATATATATATTTTTTTTAAAAAAACGTTTTTTTCCCCCTTTTTTTTGTATTACTTTATTCAGAGTGTCTTTTTGGCTGTCCCTTTGGCAGTGCCATAGGGTGGAAAACTTCTTTGCCTATACCTTGGAGGCAATTGATGTTTAGCCCTCTGCGGTTGCATATACATTTGGTAAGTGTCTGTGTTTTAATTTGGGTTTCTTCCCTTTCTCTCTCCCTCCCATTTCTTTAACCATACCTACATTTTATTTTTATTTTATTCTATTTTAGACCCTTTAAATCTGCCACTTATCAACGTTTTTAATAACTTTGGCAGTCCATTCCGCGCCCCATCATTTTTTGAAACTAAATCTTCTCTTCACTAGGTAGGTATGGATGCTATGTGTAGCCCAACTGGTTATGGATAATTATTGGCTATGATTATTCTTCATGGCGATTATTCCATACCTATCTGATATATTTGTTTTATTTCCTAGTTTAGAGTTTCAGCCCCTTGCAGCCACACTAAGGTTGTTGTCCCTGCATTGTCTCTTGAGGGCACATTAATTGGCATGGCCGCACGCTGAGGGTATGTTGGGTTTCTTTTGCACTCCTCCCTGGGTTCTTGACACTATGGACCCTGTTTTGGGTTCGGTCATTTCTAGGATCCAGCTGTTCTTTAATGAAATGTCTTTTCATTGTTGTTTCTGTTTTTTCTGTAGAATGTATCATAGCAGTATAAGAACCTTACTCCCCTGAAGAAGCCAAAGACTTGGTGAAACATGTCAGGGAAACTTGTTATAATCTTCCTCTGATGTACACTCCTTATCATGTTTCTGTCTGACTAATTGCAATTAATAAACTATTGTCTTCTTTTATATTGTGTCTACCTTGTAATTTGCCTGGCACCGTTATAATCCCTCTAAAACTTTCCCTACTTTATAGTTTTATAATCATTCTCACACTTGTTACTCTGTCGCCTCCCTCTCATTCCACAGGCCCCTTCTTTACTCCATAGGCTTCATGGGATTGCAGGCTGCACAACCTCCTCCAAACCTACTTTCAATATAACAATTACATGTATTATATATATGCACAGCAACGTAATGGCGTTAAAATAGCCATAGCACTTTTTTTTTTATTTTGTGAAAGAGAATAAATTTTTAAAACTGAATACCACTCAGTCATAAGAACTCAAGCAAAACAATAATAACCTACTTTATTCAACAATGTCACCTATTGATTAAGAATGACAAACCACATAAAGTGCCTGTGACAAGGGTGGTAGGGAAAAAGAGCTCACTGAGCTGCTGCTGACCCACTGAAGACAGTCCAGGGAAGAAGACCTTTTATAGGGGAGCGCCAGACATTGTATAAAGTTCTTAAAGGGACATACAAAACACCAATTTCCTGTTGAGAAGCCATGGGACAAGTAGGGCTGAATATATTAAAGGAACAGTAACCTGAACTGTAAGACCCCTTTCACACAGACGGCTGTTTTGCTGCAGTTAAAAGCATGTAAAATGTTTTGTGAAATTCAAGGCTCCAGGCACTGCGATTAGCTGCATTTGTACATTGCGATTACATTGCGGTTACATGCGGCCATGTTTAGCTGTGGTAGTCATTCCCATAGCAACCCTTTTTATTTTCTTGATTATGATGTGCTTCCTGTTGTTTTTTTTTTCTCATGCTGCTGTCCGCAGTTGACAAAAAAGACTGTGATTACCTGCGGTTATGTGCATATAGCTGCGCTACATCGCACCTGGACCCATTCAATTATATTTTTTCTATTCGCACCAAACCGCATGTAATGAAATCGCATTGTGTGCTTTTAGCTGCGGTAGAAAACTAGAAAATCTGCAGCTAAAAGCACCATTATATCCATCTGTGTGAAAGGGGCCTAACTGAAGCAAGTGTTAAGCAAGGGAAATAGGGGAGGTGACAGCAACAAGCTCAATAGAACAGGGCCCAAAAAAATATGCCCGCTTTTGTCATGCACACTTGAGGCCAGATCCACGAAGCAGTTACGCTGGCGTATCTATTGATACGCCGCGTAACTTCTAGGTTGCTCCGGCGTATCTTTGTTTTGTATCCACAAAACAAGACACGCCTGAAGCTGGGCTAGATCCGACTGGCATACGTCGGATCTAAGGTGCATATTTACGCTGGCCGCTAGGTGGCGCTTCTGTCGATTTCCACGTTGAGTATGCAAATTAGCTAGATACGCCAATCCACAAACGTACGTCCGGCCAGCGCATTTTTTTACGTCGTTTCCGTAAGGCTTTTTCCGGTGTAAAGTTATCCCTGCTATATGAGGCGTAGCCAATGTTAAGTATGGACGTCGGGCCAGCGTCAAATTTTCCGTCGTGTACGACGTTTGCGTAAAACGTTCGCGAATAGGGCTTTGCGTAGAATGACGTTCACGTCAAAACATTGGCTTGTTGCGGGTTAATTTTGAGCATGCGTACTGGGATACCCCCACGGACGGGGCCGTAAAAAAAAACGACGATTACGTGGGGTCAATAGGAATTACATTAAACACGCCCCCATCTCATCCATTTGAATTGCGCGCCATTATGCCGACACAGTTACACTACGCCGCCGTAACTTCGGCGCAAATTCTTTGAGGATACGGAAAATACACTGTAAGTTACGGCAGCGTAGTGTATCTGAGATACGCTAAGCCCGACGTATAGATGCGCCAAGGTACGTGGATCTGGCCCTTGGTGTTTAGCCCCAGTGCATGAGGCTCCGTTATCTATCTATGGCTGGAGGGCACAGGCACACATCCAGCTCTGCTGCTGGCAGCCTATTAGACTCAATGAGAGACCAAAAGCTTCTGTGGCTGAACAGGGCAGGATGGTACACATAGTTGTATGTACAGTTAGTGCTTTACGTACCCGATAACTAATGTCCAGAACATCAGCAATAGTTTCTGGTGTTTAAATTGAGATAGCAATCTGTTGATTTGTTACAATGGTAATTAATGGCAACTGTTGAACTGTGTGTGACTGAAGTAGTAGAATTTATAAATGACATACCAGTAATTAGCAACTGGTTTCTAGACTGTTTTATTGTTAGTATCAGTCACTGTGAAATGTGAAGCTATGAGTAGGAGGGTTGCTGTCCCACATTTAAAGGGGTTGTAAAGGCTTGTGTTTTTTCACCTTAATGCATCCTATGCACTAAGGTGAAAAAACACCTGGAAGTCACCAGTCCCCCAGCCTCCTATCTTACTTACCTGAGCCCCTTCATACTCATCGGTGGGGACACGCTGTCACTCTCTCCATGGGGTCTCTTGATTGGATAGATTGCTAGCAGTGCATTGGCTCCCGCTGCTGTCAATCAAATCCAATGACGCGGTCGCCGGGGGGGCAGGGCCGAGCCCAGCATTCGTGTCTGTGGATGCAAATGCTGGACTCCGGAGCGTGCCCGCAAGGTAACCCCTTCGGGAGAGCGCTTCTCCTAGGGGGTTATCTGATGCAGGGAGGAGCCGCGAGAGCTGCCGGGGGACCCCAGAAGAGGATGTTTGAGGCCACTCTGTGCAAAACAAGCTGCAGAGTGGAGGTAAGTATGATATGTTTGTTATTTAAAAAATAAATAAAAATTATCCTTTAAAATTACTTTATCCCTAATTTGAACCACTGAATGAAGGAGAGACGTTTTACAATGCATCTGGTAACATTTCCCATTTATACTTTAAAGCGGTACTAAACATCTTGGTCTGTTATAGAAAGATGAAAAATAGAAGAGGGATTAACACATGAAAACAACGTAAAAAACTAATGCAGTCACCACTTTTAAGGATTGAATGCTGCATGGTATCATCTCACCTTTTTTTTTTTTAATCCATAAAGATTTTATTGAAAGCAAACCGGTATGGACAATTATACAAATATAACCGTAATATCAACAGATAATGCAAGTCCTCACAAGAGGATATACAACAAAATGTATACATGAGGGAAGAAAAGCATGAATTAAGCATGGAAGACAGGTATTATAAAGCAGATACATACACCGTGTAAGTCATCTTAACCTTACATGTCTCACAAGGGGGATGCGTAGTCAGACGCTCCAGAAGCAGTATATGCACTGGTTATTACGTAAGATGCCCCTTATGTCCTTCTAGAGCTAACCGTCTACCTAGATCCCCTGACTACTTTTACAAAGTCCCAAATTCACCCTTTGGATCCTCTTTGTACAAGTGGGATGGGTGAGGGGTCGACCCGGGATACCCCGTCCACCTCCGACACCCAGCCCCGATATACCTGTTATAGAGAAGAGAAAGAGAGATGAGGAGAGAAGAGTGGAAAAGAAAAGAAAAGAAAGAAGAAAGATAGAGAGAAAGAGAGGGAGAGAAAGAGAAAGAGAGGGAGAGAGAGAGAGAGAAGAAGAAAAAAAAAAAAAAAAAAAAAAAAAAAAAGGGGATGGGGGAGGGGGGGGGAGAAGGGGGGTATTCAACACAGGGGAGAAGGGGGAGGGTAGAGGAGGTAAGTGGGAAGGCCCCTTACCCCCGCCGTCCACATCACAGTAAAAAGCGGCATATAGTAATAGTGTCATAAACCAGACTTCATTCAGCTATTTCCTTCAGGATCTTATTTAGCCTGTATGCTGTATAAGGGCTTGGTACTCTGCTGAGTTCCGAAATTCAAACCACTCGTTCCAGACAGAAGTGAAGCTAGAGATTCTATCATATGCAGTACTTATCAGCTCCTCCATCGCTGCAATACGGTCGATGCGTGCCATCCATTCTTTGACAGTGGGAGGCTCTGTGGCTCTCCAGTGAACAGGAACACATAGTCTGGCCGCATTAATCATATGAATCGCTACAGAGTTGCGATACCGTTGTTTGGCAATTTTCGAAAGATGAAGAAGATACTGTGCTGATGAAAACTCCAGGGGGAGCGTAGAGACCGTTGTCGTCACATCATGCACCGTTTGCCAATACGGCTGGATCAGAGGACATTCCCACCAAATGTGAAGGAAGGTGCCCAGGGCCTTTCCACACCTCCAGCACCTATCCGGTACGGAGGGGGAAAACTTGTGCACTACATCTGGTGTCCTATACCACCGCGTCCTAATCTTGTATCCACTTTCTTGAATGTTCACACACAATGAGCCTTTAAAGATACACCAATTGATCTTCTCCCAATCTTTCATCCCAACTGTTATACCCAGCCGGGTTTCCCAGGAGGTTTGTTCCGCCTGCATAGCCACAAAGGGTGCCCTATACATAGATGCGTATAGCATCGAAATCACATGCCTCTGAGGCGACTTACTAGAGCAAAGTGACTCGAGTACCGTGGGGGATTTCGTAAAACTGTCCCTGATCTTCGGATCATCCAAAAAGTGTCTCAGCTGGAAATACGCAAACAAAGGAAATTTCTTTGTCCGGGACATTTTCTCAAGTTCTTTCAAAGACAGGAACCTATCCCCTGAAAAGAAATGTTTGGCCAGCATATCCACATGTGGCCATTCAGCCATTAGGTAGCTATCATCTCGTCCCGGGATAAAGTCCGGGTTACCCCTAAGAGGGGTCATTCTACAGTCAGTCTTTGATACCTCATATTTATCACAAGCCTTCGTAAATGCCGATAAGGTTGCTCCAACTGTTGGATGAGACAAGACGTCAGACGTCCAATGCCTCTTAGAGATCCAAGGCATTTTCTCGAGTTGGGCTCCCGCGACCCGATTCTCCAGCCGTACCCAGTCTTTGCAACGCGTGTGTATTCGCCAGTCTACTATACGTGTTAGGTGTGTAGCCCAGTAGTACCTTTGCAGATCAGGGAGACCAATACCTCCCTCCATTTTGGGCAACACCAGTTTCGCCCAGCTAATTCTGGGAGCTTTGGATCCCCATAGGAACTTCCTGCATATTCTCTTGTAGGTTGTAAAGAAGAGAGGTGGGAGCGCAATCGGGATCGCCTGCAGTTTATAGAGCATACGGGGAAGTACCGTCATTTTCAAGATGGCAGCTCGCCCGAACCAGGAGATTATGGGAGAGTCCCATTGTAGTATATCTTGTTGTATGGCCTTCAGTTCAGGCATAAAGTTCTTTTCATACAGATCCGAGAGCTTACCTGGGAGCCGAATGCCCAGATAGGTGATATCATCAGATTTCCAGCGGAAAGGGAAGTTCTCCTGGCAGCGTAGAACTAGCGATGGAGGTAAAGAGACATTTAGAGCAAACGACTTGGAATAGTTGATTTTTAGGTGCGAGATGTATCGGAACTGTTCAAACACTTCTAGTAAGTTAGGTAAGGATATCAGGGGGGAGGAAAGGAAAAGCAAGATGTCATCGGCAAAAGCCGCCAGCTTGTATTCTTTTTGGAGAATTTTAACTCCTGTTATATCAGGATGGGCCCGAATACAGCGCAGTAGGGGTTCCAGTGTGAGGATATACAGTATAGGAGAGAGGGGGCAACCCTGTCTAGTGCCGTTGTGGATGGAGAAGGCCTCTGACAAGTGACCATTAACCCGGACCCTGGCTCGTGGAGTTGCGTAAAGCGCTCCGACAAGGGCCCTCAATCTGGTCCCAAGACCCAGCGCTTCCAGGACCGAGTGCATGTAGTCCCAGGCCACTCGGTCAAAGGCCTTCTCTGCATCCAACGACAAAAAGAACCCTTCATTTTTTGTGGAGGTAAGCCAATGATGTAAATTAATGGCCTTGATGGTGTTGTCCCTAGCCTCCCTGCCAGGGACAAAGCCCACCTGATCTAGACCAACCCACGCCGGCACATAGAAGGCCAACCGCGTCGCTAAAATCTTTGAGAAGATTTTGACGTCAGCATTTAAGAGCGAAATCGGCCTATAGTTCGCTACATCTGTGGGATCCTTGCCCTCTTTAGGTATTACTGCGATATATGCTTCCAGCAAAGTGTTAGAAGTATGCGATGAGCCCGCCAAGGAATTGAAGGCCTTAAGGAAGCCCGGTGCTAGGAGGTCAGAGAAGCATTTATAATATTGTGCCGTTAGGCCATCTGGGCCTGGGCTCTTGCCCGGTTTGGTGGCCTTCAGGGCTTCCACCCATTCTTCAGATGTCAATGGCGATTCCAAGGATTGTTGATCTTCTACGGATAATGCCCGAGGACAATATTTACCTAAAAAGTCTTTAATTAGAAATTCCCTTGTGGTTGATGGACCCACACCCTTCTCCTTCGTCCCAATGTTATACAATGTGCTATAGTACTCTCTGAATTGACGAGCAATATCTTCTGTCTTAGTATGGATCGTACCTCGGTTATCACGTATATGGTGAATAGTGGAGGCAAGGACACGTTTCTGCGTGAACCTTGCTAATAGCCTACCTGGCTTGTTTCCTTGTTCGTAAAACATTTTCTGTGATAGCATCATGCGTTTGCGTGCCTTTTTGTATAGTTCCTCTCGTAAGAGTGCCCTTGTCTCCGCTAGTTCTGCCGCTACCTCCACAGCCCTGGAACCTTTGTGTTGCGCTTCTAACTTAGCTATTTTATCTGAAAGCTCCTGGATAAGGGCTACATACTCCCTTTTCCTCCTCGCTGCTATAGATAGTAGATGTCCTCTCACAACACATTTATGTGCCTCCCATTGAGTCATGGGGGACACATCAGGTGTATCATTATGTAGGAAGTATTCTCCAATTGCCTGCTTAAGAGTGGCCACATCTGCGATGTCCATTAGTAGGGAGGCGTCTAGCCTCCAGACCTTTGTGAAGGGCTCTCTCTGCGGGAATCGCAAGGTTAAGGTCACCGGATGGTGATCTGATAAGACTAAATTTTCTATCGTTGCGTCATGTAGGTATGCGAGATCCTTTTGGGAAAGAAAAATGTAGTCCAACCTTGAATATCGTTGCTGTGGGGACGAGAAAAATGTGTAATCCCTTCCTCTGGGATTCAAGGTGCGCCACGTATCGTGGAGAGCCAAAGAGGCCAATCCTAGCTTCGCTCGCCGCAAAGCTGAGAAGGGGAGGGATGAGTGGCCTGTGGATGTATCGAGAGTCGGGTCTAAAGCCATGTTAAAATCCCCTCCGAGAATCAAGAGACCCGATTTGAAAGCGGTAAGTTTCGTAAGCGTATCCTTCAGAAAAGTTACCTGTTTGGAGTTAGGGCAATAGACGTTAGCAAATGTCATAGGCTTATCCTTCCAGAACCCCTTAAGAAAAATGAATCTGCCCTCTGGATCCACCATCTGGTCAGTGAGGCGGAATGCAAGTGACTTCGCAAACAAGATCGCCACCCCTTTCGTTTTAGACTCAGCACAAGTCGCATGAAAGACATCAGAATATCTTTTGTTAGTAAGACGCTGTATGTTGTTCGATTTGAAGTGCGTCTCTTGAAAAAAGACAACATGAGCCTTTTGTCTATGTGCTTCTGCGAGAAAACTTGAGCGTTTCTCCGGAATATTCAGGCCCTTGGCATTAACCGAGAGAACCTTGAGCGACAAAGGAGCTGTAGACTGCATTATGGAAGCCATGGGCGTTGAACAGATGAATTAGCACCTACAAATCAGGGCAGTAGACGGAGAGGGTAAGAGGGAGGTAGGGTATACCTAGTCAACACACAAAAAAAAAAAAAAAAAGGGGGAGGGGGGGGGGGGGAGGGAAGGTGAGTAGAGAAGAAGATTTAGAAGGCAGAAGAAATGGGCAGCGCTCTCCGAGAGCGAGGGAGACAGAGATTCTCTGTATCCTATGTGAGATAGGATAGAGACGGGGCCCTGGTGCGTCCACCCAGAGAAGAAAGAGAGAAAAAGCGACAGAAAAAAAAGACGGAAAGAAACAAAAGACCCCTATTAAGGGGTAGAAGAGATCAAACCGGAGGTAGCCTAAGTCCCGCTGAACTACCTATAAGAAGGAAAGGGTAACCCAAAAAGAGGAGACCCGATCCTATACCAGAAGGAACAAGAGGGGTCTAGCCCCACTTGAGGTGGGGATGTGAGCCTGTACCCGAACTGTCCGAACAGTCTCACCGTCCAGACCTCCCAGACCCAAGTAAAATTGTGCCTTAACCAAGAAACCCTCACGCTAACACCAAGGTAGGAGGGATGCATCATGAGAACACCCACCTCAAAGAGTGATGAGTCCCCCATGACCCCCCCCCCCCATTGCCCTTGTGACCCGCTAAACCCGTCTTAAGAGGGATGTTTGAGCCCACATTCTTTAGTTAATCCAAAAAGTAAAACAAAAAACACACAAATAAAAATAAAGAAAAGAAAAGAAGAAAAACAATGGAAACCCAGCCTAACTGTAAGCATGTCACCTGTCACCTGGTTGCGTTTCGGCCCTTTCCCTGAGAAAGTGACCGTTGTATTAAGGTCTCGGGCGTCAGTTTCAGCTTAAACGTGCCTCCCAATGAAGGAGCTTAGTCAGTCTCTGGGACTCGGATAAAGTGAACAACCCACAACAGCAGAAAATCAATCAACTATATAACATATCATTGAAGGCAACCTCGTTTTGTATTAGCTTCTATAATTAGCCCCTGTAGAGGCGTATCCACATACATGGATCCCCATTAATATGTTTACAGCTAAATGGCCCCGTAGGACCCTATAAGTCTAAATAGACTGCAGACGCATGGTAGCACTCCAGGGACCTCTCCTGCGACCTCCCAACTCCGCGAAAGCGGAGCCCGAGCGGTCACAGCAGGTGCCCCCCTCAGCACCAATAATAATGAAACAATGAAAACACAATACAGTAAACGTACACTGATCTTATCCGCATCCACTCCTATCTCCACTTATCGTAAGCAAAAAGATGCAGGCCCTAGTAGCATAGTCAGGACATAGTCACCATATAAGGGGGGGGAGGAGGAGGGGTTAGGTGGGGGGGAACGAAAGGGGGGGGGGGGTGGGTGATGGAGAGCAAGAAGCGAAAAGGGGTAGGGGAGAAGGGGGGGAGGTGGCAGGGAAGTATAAGGAGAAAGGAAACGAGGGGAAGGAAGGGGAGGGGAACCCAGCAAACTCCCATATGAGTCATCAAATACTGCAGTATGGCATCTATGTACAATAATAATAATATACCCCAGGCAACCCATGCACTTGTGCTGGAGTTGTGTAGTGGTCATCCAGGCGTAGAAAAGTTCTTCACAGGGACATAATGATGATGATGCTATAGAGGGGAGAAAGAAGAAAAAACAAACAACAGACAAACACATGACATGTCTCCTGGAAGTTTTTGTCCCGTGTATCCATATAGAACCATATTGCAGCGCATGGGGGCCCTGAGTACGGAAGGTGGTAGCTTACCTCCCTGTTACTGGGCTTAACTACTCCTAAAGGAGGGGAGAATCGTCTTGGCAGCCAGTCTGTACCCCAAGGCTCAGGGTGAGTCCAACATATTTTCCCCAAAAATTCTGCCTGTCAGCATAGGCGGCTGCCCAAGCCATACTATCAGGTTAACAAAGTCAGAAAAAAGCTGGAGTTCAACAGGAGGCAGATCTGGGGTGACCATGTGTTCAGTTAGTTAATCAGCAATGCCCTGGTGCATACAGGGGGGGGAGAATAGGTAAGAAAAAAATAAAACAAGAGCAGCTCACCACAGTTCACAAAGTGTTCCATAAGGTGTTCTTACTTCTCCGTCCGTCGCCGCACTGAAGATGGCGACGCCCGTGGGCTCTCCTCCGTCTCCATGTCCCCTCGGGCTCTAGGTGGGGAAGCATCAGAAGATCTGCGTCTTCTCTGTCTGTTTCTTTGCGATCTCGGGGTGTCATCCATCCTGGTGGGAATCCAGGGTTCAGGTTGGAAGAACGTACTGTACCAGTCAGGAACGTTGGCCACAGGGATGCCCAATGCGTCACAAAATTGTTGTAGATCCGCGGGTGTTCTCAGCGAGACCGTTCTGTTCCCAGCTGTGGCTTGAAGGCAAAATGGAAACTTCCATTTATAGACAATGTGCCTGTCACGTAACAGTTGCAGTAAGGGGCGCAGGTCTCTCCTATGTTGTAGTGTGATCGCCGACAAGTCTTGGTACAGTTGTATGCGAGCCCCTTCGTATTCCAAGTTAGCCTGATTACGTGCTAGGCGCAGTATGTCTTCTTTTTGAACAAAGTTCACCAGGCAGCATACTACGTCCCTGGGTGGATCTGTGTCTCTACCCTTAGGTCGAAGTGCCCTGTGGCACCTCTCCATCTCCACTGGGGCATCAGGCGGCCTCCCTAGCAAGGTGTTGAATATGGCCCAAACCGCTTGTTGCACACGTTGGGGTCCCTCTACCGATTCGGGGATCCCCCGGACACGTAGGTTCCGCCTGCGTCCCCTATTGTCCAAGTCCTCAAGGTGTCTGTGCATGTCTATGAGGTGTTGAGCATGGGAGTTGGAGGCCCTCTGCACTTGCTGTATGGCTGCCCCATGTGTCATGGCGGCTGACTCCACGTGTTCCACCCGCGTTGCGATCATTCTAATTTCCCCTTTCAGGTCAGCGATCGCTGCAAACATGGCATTTTTAATGTCCGAGGCCACCTGCTGCAGGTCAGCCATGCATAAAGGGCGCGGGGCGTGTGGGGGAGCCATACCTTGTGGTAGTCCCGAAGCGGTGGCAGAGGAGGCCGAGGTTAGCTCCAAACTCAAGTCCGCGGCTTGAGATGCGGCCTGCGTGTCCGGCGGGATCGTGCGGAACATCGCCGGGATGGTCTTGCTAAGCTGCGTGGAGGGATCCATCTGCGAGCGGGTCGTTGCCTGGTTCCTACCTGCCATCGTGGTAGTTGAGAACCGAGGGATTCAGCTAATTATTAGCTCGTCTGAGGGTCTGGACAGCGGAGCTCTCCCACTATGCTGCCATCTCGCTCCGGTGCCAGGCCACGCCCCCCATCTCACCTTTTTTGCCTGTACAAACTGTGTTGAATCGTAATGCATCAAAATACAAATAATTATTTTTCTTTAATACATGCATTAAAGTAAGTTAACTTATAAATTTGTTATACTTTCTTCACACTCTTGTACTCCAGCGGTGTCAAATGATCTCTATGGAGACCTATTTGTACAAGTGTTTAATTTAGTCATGGGCTTTAATCAGTTTACAAACATGTGTATTTATTGCTTCTTAAAACACATGTTAGTGTTACTCTAGTGTACTGATCGGAAGCAACATCCTAACGGACGGCAGACGAGTGCGGTGCTCGTAGGAGATGCGACCGTAGTTTCCTTGCTTACTGTGAGTTTTTTATTTTTACCGGTCATTAAAGTTTTTTGTTGTGCTGTGCCGTCTCACGCGACACGCCCTCTCTCCCTCTCCTTCTCCTCTCCCCTCTCTGCTCCCTTATTCAACCATGTACGGCCGCTTTTATGGATCCCTGAGGAGCTGAGTGTTGAGTGCTGACAGTGAGAGGATCGGGATACGAGCGCGGCGCTCGTGGAGACAGGCACTTTTCCTTTTAACACAGTGTGAGTTGTGTAAGTGTACTCCCACACACTGCATCTTTGAGCATCCCCCTTTTTCTGCCCTTTGAGTGACAGGAGGTCCACCCACAAGATATATTCATTTTTTCTTCACATGTATGGTCCAAAACTGTGATCTATCTAAGAGGACATCTAACCTACTAGAATTACCAGCAATTCATTTTATGTGTGAGTAACAACCAGGAGGTAAGCTGTTTACTACACTATATGGTGTGGGCTGCACGATCCTAGGACTGGGTTGCACTCCCCCATCGACTGGATCTTGGCATTTTCTCCTTTTGCTTTTTTCTAAGTCATTTTTTACATTCTTTCACCTCACTGTGAATCTATTGTTTTGGGTTTTCACTCATTCAACTGTATGTATTTGTGGACACATTAGGTTGATCACCCCTTTCACTTATCCATTGTCCTCCTTGTGGTTTATCACCCGGTCCAATCAGGATCTAATTCACCCTTGTGTAAGTTATTTTTTGCTGTATTTGTACACGTCTCACTTCCCTGATTTATACATCCCCTTCCCTCCCCCCTTTCCACCACCATCGTTCCCTTGTCCATTTTTTCACTAGTTTAAGCACAGCGCAGACATCTTCCATTATTGCATGTAGTTATCTGTAACTATAGTTAGTCTGTTGAAAATATTTTCATCAAAGACTATGCATAGTTTAGCTTTTGAGTCTTTAGGTCATGTTACATAATCTTTCAAATAAATTGCAACTCTAACAGTATATGTAACTCAGTCAGTAAATGATTTATGTGATACTGTATATTGGAATAAGCAAAGATAATACATAAATGATAAGTGTTATGATTTGTAAACACTAAGTAAAAACACCTTTAAAAAAATAAAAAAAATTGTATAGCAAAAAAATTAAAACAAACAATGTATTCTTTAAATCTGGAGCCCAGCAAAGAGCCACATGCAAAGTATAGCATCAAAAATTGTTATTATATGCCCCTGTTAAACAGGGGCAGAAAATTGGGCCTTAGGCACTGGTGGCGGTGCCACAACACTGCAACCCCTCACAGATAATGTAATTGGAGCGCAGCAAAGAGCCGCATGCAAAGTATTGCATCAAAAATTGTTATTATACGCCCTGTTAAACAGGGGCAGAAAAATTGGGCCTTAGGCACTGGTGGCGGTGGACAGAACCAACAATGTTCTTACTAGCTATCAGCAAGATCATTGAGGAGGAAAAGGATATTGAGTCAGCAACATAACAGGACAGTCACTCAGCATCAGCATAGGCAGTCTCCAAGGGATCTGACATTTCAAAAAAAGTATTCAGTTACATCAGCATCAGGTGCTTGGTAGCTGTTGTTGATCCAAGCCTGATTCATTTTTATGAAGGTCAGTCGATCGACGGAGTCGGTGGAGAGGCGCACCCTGTGATCGGTCACAAAGACTCCAGCAGCACTGAATGTGCGATCTGAAAGAACGCTGGATGCAGGACAAGCCAGCTCTGACCAGTAATCTATCCTCAAGACCCAGTAAGCCAGAGGATTTTCGGTGGGGAAGGTGTCCAAGTCTGATCTTGCCCCTAGGTATTCCCGCACCATGTAAACCAGACGCTGGCGATGGTTGCTTGAACCAGTCATACCTTGGGGCTGCGGACTAAAACATTGTCTGAACGCATTGGTCAGACGGCCACCTTTTCCACCGCTCCTTCTGTGACTCACCGAAGCCTCAGCAACACGTTGTCCAGGACCTGGATCTGGTAATCCCCCAGGTTCTGGGAACGCGTTGCACAGACCTTTCTGCAAGGCCTCCCGAAGATGTTTCATCTTCTGCTCCCTCTGCGACGGCAAGATAAGCTCCGCAACCTTACTCTTGTAACATGGATCAAGGAGAGTTGCCAGCCAGTAATGATCCCTCTCCTTGATACCACGAATACAAGGATCCTTACGCAGGCTTTGCAGGATCAGGGAGGCCATGCAGCGTAGGTTTGCAGAGGCATTCGGGGCACAGTCCTCTGGGTCACTGAGGACGACAGGATCTGCAGCCACCTCATCCCAGCCACGTAAAAGTCCATGGGTTCCTTGGGACTGTAAGTGATCCCTTGAAGACTGCTGATGCTGAGTGCTAGGCTCCACCTCCATGCTGCTGATACAATCATCCTCCTCCTCCACCTCGTCCTCCTCGTCCTCTTCCTGTGTGCTAGGCGGGCATACAGGACCACAGTCTGGATAAAGGGGGCCTTGAGAGGTAAGGAAGTCCTCCTCTTCCTCCCTCTGTTCTGCCTCAAGGACCCTGTGCATTATTCCATGTAGTGTGTGCTCCAACATGTGAATAAGAGGGACAGTCTCACTGATGCATGCACTGTCACTGCTCACCATCCTCGTGGCCTCCTCAAATGGTGACAGGACAGTGCATGCATCCCTGATCAAGGCCCACTGGCGTGGGGAAAAAAAACAAGCTCCCCTGACCCAGTGTGCAGCAACTGCAGCATGGCCAATGTAGAGTTCCATCTGGTGGGCATGTCACAAATTAGGCGGTTCTTGGGCAGGTTGTATTCCCTTTGGAGGTCTGTCAGCCGAGCAGTGGCATTATATGACCTTCGAAAATGCACACAGACTTTCCTGGCCTGCCTCAGGACATCCTGTAAGCCCGGGTACCTGCACAAGAACCTCTGCACCACCAAATTCAGAACATGAGCAAAAGAGGGCACATGGGTCAGTTGTCCCTGTCGCAGGGCAGAGAGGAGGTTGGTGCCATTGTCGCTAAGCACCATTCCTGGCTTAAGCTGGCATGGCATCAACCACCTCTGAGCCTGCCCCTGTAGAGCTGACAGAACCTCTGCCCCAGTGTGGCTCCTGTCTCCCAAGCACACCAACTCTAGCACCGCATGGCATCTCTTGGCCTGCATTCCTGCGTAGCCCCTCGTACGCCTATGGAGCACGGCTGGTTCCGAGGAAACATCAACACAGGAAGAGGCCACAGAGGAAGAAGAAGAGGAGGGGGTGGAGGAGAGAGGTGTGTCACAACCAGTAGTAGTGTTTTGGAGGCGTGGTGGCGGAAAAACAACCTCCAACACTACTGTACCTTGCCCTGCATCCTTCCCAGCTGCCAGCAGAGTCACCCAATGCTCCGTGAAAGAGAGGTAATGTCCCTGTCCATGCCTGCTGGACCATGAGTCAGCGGTAATATGCACCTTACCACTGACCGCCCTGTCCAGCGAGGCATGGACATTGCCTTCCACATGGTGGTAGAGAGCCGGAATCGCCTTCCGTGAGAAAAAGTGGCATTTGGGGACTTGCCACTGAGGTACCGCACATTCCACAAACTCACGGAAGGGGCAGAATCTACCAACTGAAAAGGCAGCAGTTGAAGTGCTAGCAATTTCGTTAAGCTAGCATTCAACGGCTGGGCATGTGGATGGCTGGGAGAGTACTTCTTTCGGTGCTGCAGCAGCTGGGGCAAGGAAATTTGTCTGGTACCATTAGTAGATTGCCCGCATGTACTACTAGGTTGTGACACACCTATTTCTACACCTTCAGTCCTATCAGTGCAGGCTTCAGAGAGGACTGAGGTTCTAGTGGGGTTGGAGGACCCAGCTGATGAGGGGCAAGGGGAGGTTCGCTTTGTTCTTTGGTGTGGGTCTTTCTGGTATGCTTGTCAACGAACTGCATGGCAGGTCGACATATATCTGGCCAAGCATGTGGTGCCCAAGCGGGTGATGTTTTGGCCACGCGAGATATACGCTTGAGACATATGTTGCAAATAGCAATGGTGCGATCTGATGCACATGTCTCAAAAAAGGCCCACACCAAAGAACTTTTGCAGTAACGTTGAGACACAGCAGCGCCCTGCACAGGCGTAGCTCTATGATGTAATGCAGTTGGTGTGCTGCCCTTAAGCTGGCCCCTGGAGGGCATCCTGCCTTTTTGGAGATGTGCCTGTGCCTCTTCCTCCTCCTCCACCTCCTCTTCCTCCTCCTCTCTCCTATCAGGCACCCACGTAGAGTCAGTGACCTCATCATCCCCTCCCTCCTCATCACTGTCGAAAACCTCGCAGTATGGTGCAGCTGGGGGAACATGACTGCCAGATTGCTGTCCCTCTCGGGCACCCCCTCTCTCTGGGCTCACATTACTGCCTTCCTCTATCTGTGTTCCATCATCGGAGCCTTCAAAACGCTGCGCATCTTCATGCAGCATGTACCCAACACTGTGTTGAAACAGTTCGGGAGACTCCTCAGGAGGACATGGTTGGACTAGGGAAGTGAGTGATGCCATTGTGCAGAGGGAAGAGGATGCCTTGGCAGCTGCTTTGGCAGACAAAGTAAGCTCAGCCTGGGTGAGAGAGGATGAGGAGGATGAGGACGGCTTGGTCATCCACTCTTCTAATTTCTCTGCATGTTGAGGCTCAACACGGCCAGCTCTCGAAAAGAAGGACAAGCGTGTCAAACGGCCACGTGCTGAAGAGGATGCACCGTGTCCACCACCAGCATTGCCTCTAGATGCAGAGCCTGCTTGCCCTTGTGACTCTCTGCCTCTCTTTGTTGTCCTTCCAGACATTGTAATGGCCTGCACAGGACAAAATCAGTACACACACCTTGTACCTTTAGGTACAAACTGGAGAGGACAAGTGCAGTAAACTCCAAGTAGGTTTAAGTGAAAACTATACAGCACAAGTGCAGTAACACCAACTACGTTTAGGTGCAAATAAACAGCACAAGTGCAGTAACACCGAGTACGTTTAGGTGAAAACTAAACAGCACAAGTGCAGTAACACCAACTACGTTCAGGTGCAAATAAACAGCACAAGTACAGTAAAACCGAGTACGTTTAGGTGCAAATAAACAGCACACGTGCAGTAACACAAAGGACGTTTAGGTGCAAATAAACAGCACAAGTGCAGTAACACAAAGGACGTTCAGGTGCAAATAATCAGCACAAGTGCAGTAACACCAACTACGTTTAGGTGAAAATAAACAGCACAAGTGCAGTAACACAAATGATGTTTAGGTGCAAATAAACAGCACACGTGCAGTAACACTGAGTACGTTTAGGTGCAAATAAACAGCACAAGTGCAGTAACACAAAGGACGTTTAGGTGCAAATAAACAGCACAAGTGCAGTAACACTGAGTACGTTTGGGTGAAAACTAAACAGCACAAGTGCAGTAACACCAACTACGTTTAGGTGCAAATAAACAGCACAAGTGCAGTAACAAAAAGTACGTTTAGGTGCTAATAAACAGCACAAGTGCAGTAACACAAAGGACGTTTAGGTGCAAATAAACAGCACAAATGCAGTAACACTAAGTACGTTTAGGTGCAAATAAACAGCACAAGTGCAGTAACACAAAGGACGTTTAGGTGCAAATAAACAGCACAAGTGCAGTAACACCAACTACGTTTAGGTGCAAATAAACAGCACAAGTGCAGTAACACAAAGGACGTTTAGGTGCAAATAAACAGCACAAGTGCAGTAACACCAACTACATTTAGGTGCAAATAAACAGCACAAGTGCAGTAACACAAAGGACGTTTAGGTGCAAATAAACAGCACAAATGCAGTAACACTGAGTACGTTTAGGTGCAAATAAACAGCACAAGTGCAGTAACACAAAGGACGTTTAGGTGCAAATAAACAGCACAAGTGCAGTAACACCAACTACGTTTAGGTGCAAATAAACAGCACAAGTGCAGTAACACAAAGGACGTTTAGGTGCAAATAAACAGCACAAGTGCAGTAACACCAACTACATTTAGGTGCAAATAAACAGCACAAGTGCAGTAACAAAAAGTATGTTTAGATGCTAATAAACAGCACAAGTGCAGTAACACAAAGGACGTTTAGGTGCAAATAAACAGCACAAGTGCAGTAACACTGAGTACGTTTAGGTGAAAACTAAACAGCACAAGTGCAGTAACACCAACTACGTTTAGGTGCAAATAAACAGCACAAGTGCAGTAACACCGAGTATGTTTAGGTGCAAATAAACAGCACAAGTGCAGTAACACCAACTACGTTTAGGTGCAAATAAACAGCACAAGTGCAGTAACAAAAAGTATGTTTAGGTGCTAATAAACAGCACAAGTGCAGTAACACAAAGGACGTTTAGGTGCAAATAAACAGCACAAGTGCAGTAACAAAAAGTATGTTTAGGTGCAAATAAACAGCACAAGTGCAGTAACAGCAACTACGTTTAGGTGCAAATAAACAGCACAAGTGCAGTAATAAAAAGTATGTTTAGGTGCTAATAAACAGCACAAGTGCAGTAACACAGAGGACGTTTAGGTGCAAATAAACAGCACAAGTGCAGTAACACTGAGTACGTTTAGGTGAAAACTAAACAGCACAAGTGCAGTAACACCAACTACGTTTAGGTGCAAATAAACAGCACAAGTGCAGTAACACCGAGTACCTTTAGGTGAAAACTAAACAGCACAAGTGCAGTAACACCAACTACGTTTAGGTGCAAATAAACAGCACAAATGCAGTAACAAAAAGTATGTTTAGGTGCTAATAAACAGCACAAGTGTAGTAACACAAAGGACGTTTAGGTGCAAATAAACAGCACAAGTGCAGTAACACCGAGTACGTTTAGGTGAAAATAAACAGCACAAGTGCAGTAGCACAAAGGACGTTTAGGTGCAAATAAACAGCACAAGTGCAGTAACAAAAAGTATGTTTAGGTGCAAATAAACAGCACAAGTACAGTAACACAAAGGACGTTTAGGTGCAAATAAACAGCACAAGTGCAGTAACACCGGGTACGTTTAGGTGAAAACTAAACAGCATACGTGCAGTAACACCAACTACGTTTAGGTGCAAATAAACAGCACAAGTGCAGTAACAAAAAGTACGTTTAGGTCCTAATAAACAGCACAAGTGCAGTAACACAAAGGACGTTTAGGTGCAAATAAACAGCACAAGTGCAGTAACACCGAGTATGTTTAGGTGCAAATAAACAGCACAAGTGCAGTAACACCAAATATGTTTAGGTGCAAATAAACAGCACAAGTGCAGTAACAAAAAGTATGTTTAGGTGCTAATAAACAGCACAAGTACAGTAACACAAAGGACGTTTAGGTGCAAATAAACAGCACAAGTGCAGTAACACCGGGTACGTTTAGGTGAAAACTAAACAGCACAAGTGCAGTAACACCAACTACGTTTAGGTGCAAATAAACAGCACAAGTGCAGTAACAAAAAGTACGTTTAGGTGCTAATAAACAGCACAATTGCAGTAACACAAAGGACGTTTAGGTGCAAATAAACAGCACAAGTGCAGTAACACCGAGTATGTTTAGGTGCAAATAAACAGCACAAGTGCAGTAACACAAAGGACGTTTTGTTGCAAATAAACAGCACAGGTGCAGTAACACCGAGTATGTTTAGGTGCAAATAAACAGCCCAAGTGCAGTAACACAAAGGACGTTTAGGTGCAAATAAACAGCACAAGTGCAGTAACACCAACTACATTTAGGTGCAAATAAACATCACAAGTGCAGTAACAAAAAGTACGTTTAGGTGCTAATAAACAGCACAAGTGCAGTAACACCAACTATGTTCAGGTGCAAATAAACAGCACAAGTGCAGTAACACTGAGTACGTTTAGGTGCTAATAAACAGCACAAGTGCAGTAACACCGAGTACGTTTAGGTGAAAACTAAACAGCACAAGTGCAGTAACACCAACTACGTTTAGGTGCTAATAAACAGCACAAGTGCAGTAACACAAAGGACGTTTAGGTGCAAATAAACAGCACAAGTGCAGTAACAAAAAGTATGTTTAGGTGCAAATAAACAGCACAAGTGCAGTAACAGCAACTACGTTTAGGTGCAAATAAACAGCACAAGTGCAGTAATAAAAAGTATGTTTAGGTGCTAATAAACAGCACAAGTGCAGTAACACAGAGGACGTTTAGGTGCAAATAAACAGCACAAGTGCAGTAACACTGAGTACGTTTAGGTGAAAACTAAACAGCACAAGTGCAGTAACACCAACTACGTTTAGGTGCAAATAAACAGCACAAGTGCAGTAACACCGAGTACCTTTAGGTGAAAACTAAACAGCACAAGTGCAGTAACACCAACTACGTTTAGGTGCAAATAAACAGCACAAATGCAGTAACAAAAAGTATGTTTAGGTGCTAATAAACAGCACAAGTGTAGTAACACAAAGGACGTTTAGGTGCAAATAAACAGCACAAGTGCAGTAACACCGAGTACGTTTAGGTGAAAATAAACAGCACAAGTGCAGTAGCACAAAGGACGTTTAGGTGCAAATAAACAGCACAAGTGCAGTAACAAAAAGTATGTTTAGGTGCAAATAAACAGCACAAGTACAGTAACACAAAGGACGTTTAGGTGCAAATAAACAGCACAAGTGCAGTAACACCGGGTACGTTTAGGTGAAAACTAAACAGCACACGTGCAGTAACACCAACTACGTTTAGGTGCAAATAAACAGCACAAGTGCAGTAACAAAAAGTACGTTTAGGTGCTAATAAACAGCACAAGTGCAGTAACACAAAGGACGTTTAGGTGCAAATAAACAGCACAAGTGCAGTAACACCGAGTATGTTTAGGTGCAAATAAACAGCACAAGTGCAGTAACACCAAATATGTTTAGGTGCAAATAAACAGCACAAGTGCAGTAACAAAAAGTATGTTTAGGTGCTAATAAACAGCACAAGTACAGTAACACAAAGGACGTTTAGGTGCAAATAAACAGCACAAGTGCAGTAACACCGGGTACGTTTAGGTGAAAACTAAACAGCACAAGTGCAGTAACACCAACTACGTTTAGGTGCAAATAAACAGCACAAGTGCAGTAACAAAAAGTACGTTTAGGTGCTAATAAACAGCACAAGTGCAGTAACACAAAGGACGTTTAGGTGCAAATAAACAGCACAAGTGCAGTAACACCGAGTATGTTTAGGTGCAAATAAACAGCACAAGTGCAGTAACACAAAGGACGTTTAGGTGCAAATAAACAGCACAAGTGCAGTAACACAAAGGACGTTTTGTTGCAAATAAACAGCACAGGTGCAGTAACACCGAGTATGTTTAGGTGCAAATAAACAGCCCAAGTGCAGTAACACAAAGGACGTTTAGGTGCAAATAAACAGCACAAGTGCAGTAACACCAACTACATTTAGGTGCAAATAAACATCACAAGTGCAGTAACAAAAAGTACGTTTAGGTGCTAATAAACAGCACAAGTGCAGTAACACCAACTATGTTCAGGTGCAAATAAACAGCACAAGTGCAGTAACACTGAGTACGTTTAGGTGCTAATAAACAGCACAAGTGCAGTAACACCGAGTACGTTTAGGTGAAAACTAAACAGCACAAGTGCAGTAACACCAACTACGTTTAGGTGTAAACTAAACAGCACACGGGCAATACAACACGATAGAACACTGCCTGACAAATAGGAATAGCTGATCTAGCTAAGCTATACAGTGTATATATATATGTACAACTC
The DNA here is from genome assembly GCF_905171775.1 of Rana temporaria. Classification (NCBI taxonomy): domain Eukaryota; kingdom Metazoa; phylum Chordata; class Amphibia; order Anura; family Ranidae; genus Rana; species Rana temporaria. Next base: position 83,170,978 of record NC_053494.1, on the reverse strand, counting down.
CTGGGATGTATATATATCCTCTACACACTGTACATTTAAGTAAACTGACTAGCCTGCCTGCAATATCTATCTCTATCTATCTGGTAGAAAAGACACTGGGCCAGATTCACATACAATGGCGCATCTTTCTGCCGGCGTAGCGCATCTTTTTTCCGCTACGCCGGAACAGCGCGGAGAGGCAGGTACAGTATTCACAAAGCATTTTCTCACCCAGATGCACCAGCGGGTCGTATTTTAGACGGCGTAAGGCCGGCGTAACTGTAAGTGGGCGTCACCCTATGCAAATGAAGCTCCGACCGTGGCGTGGCGAGATACGTCGGGCGGAACTTGTACCACGCATGCGCAGTGACCTCGACGGGCTGACTGTCCCCATCTGCGCATGCGCACAACTGCGCCCCGGCGTGACCCCTAAGATACACCGGCCCACTGCCTACGCCCAGTGCATAAATACGCCCAGACATGCGCCCGACAAGTGCAAAAGGACCCAAGCATTTTTTGTTCCTGCTAGTTCTTTTGCACCTTGTTTTTTGGGGGAATTATGTCTGCTGGAGATTCTTCAGGTGAGCGGAGGATGACTAATTTCAGCCCAGAGCAGAGGGCTGTAATTATAGATTGGCTTTCCCAACATGGGGCCCGCCTCTATGGGCCACAGAGTGGCCACACTGGCAAAGCAGATAAAACCCGCATCTACGCGGAAATAACCACACAGGTTAATGCTTTGGGTGTGGCGGAGAGGGAGCCGAAGCACATCCGCAAGAAGATTAACGACCTGCGGAGACTGGTCAAAGAAAAAATTGTTGCCAGGAAGAAGCATGCCAGTGGCACAGGTGGAGGACCAGCCACCAGGATCACCCTGACGCCTGAGGACATGGTCGTGGCCAGGTTCCTGGATAGGGAGCTTGTGGAGGGCCTGGAGGGATTCGATTCTGGGGAACAGCCCTTGAGGACAGGTAAGTGTGTTTTATCTTCTTTCGGGTGTGTAGCATGTGTGTGGGGGGGGTTACATGTGACAAGTGTGTGGGTCCACCAACATCTGAATGTTTTGTGTCATCCACAGATGTGCAGGATGGAGCTGGGCCATCATCGGCTGCAGGGCGACCCACCCCATCCATGGTGGAGACTGCCCCTACCTCAGTGCTGGAGGAAGTGGAGGAGGAGCACGTCGGGGTAGAGGAGGATGCAGTTTATCTGTTGGAAGTGACCCCCATTTCTGGCCCCTCCCAAACCTCCCCCCTCATGAGAGTTACCCCCTCAGGGCTCTCAATCCCTATCAGGGCCAGCCCCTCATGGGACACCATCCCCTCCAGGGCCAGCCCCTCACGGGACACCATCCCCTCCAGGGCCAGCCCCTCAGGGGACACCATCCCCTCCAGGGCCAGACCCTCACGGGACAACATCCCATCCAGGGATTCCCCCTCACGGGACAACATCCCATCCAGGGATTCTCCCTCACGGGACAACATCCCATCCAGCCGGCATCAAGCCTCTCATGCCCCTAGGAAGGCTTCCAAAAAAACTTGTGGAGTCCCTGAGGAGTTGGAGGACCATCTGGCAAGGGACCTGACAAGGCAGACCCGCCATATTGGTAGTCTTGCGGGGGATCTGCATCGGGTCGCAGATAGCCTGGCCTCCTCGGCCGAGAGCCAGGCTGCCTGCACTGTGGCTGTGCAGGCGGCCATCACGCAGCAGGCTGGGCAGAGTTGGGTCATCAATGAAAGCCTGCAGGACGTTGTTGGGAACGGTGCAGCCCTTCTGTCATGTCTGGTGGACCTGTAGGCCACAACATCTGGCCTGGTCTCAGAGGTCCGGAGCCTGGCAGCTGCTGTCAGAGAGGAGGGGAGGCTGACACGGCGCCAGCAGCGCAGCAATACTATCCGCCGGCTGCGGATGCAGGCTGCGACAAAAATACCTACCTCCACCGGCTAGCTGTGGCAATGGAGGGCAGCCAGGGAGAGACTGGGGGAGGTTCCACCACCAGTCCCCGCAGCCCCACCAGCCCCCCCAGCTGTGGCTCGCCCCAGGCAACTGTGCCCCAGGAGCCTAGGGACAAGACGAAGCCCATGACAGGGCCGTTGATTTTTTTGCTATTTATTTGATACTCAGGTTATGATTTTTTTTTACTTTCTTACTCAGGTTATGAGTTTTTTTTACTTTCTTACTCAGGTTATGAGTTTTTTTTTACTTTCTTACTTACTCCTACTTACTTTTATATCCCTGCACACGGTCAGTAGTGCAGGCTTCAGTGTGAATGGTGTGTGAATGTGGGGGGGGGTGACACTCCTGCCATTAAGGTTTGTCACTCTCAGTCGTTGGGGAGAAGTGATCCCCACGACCCGTGTGAAAGGTGTATGAATGTACAGCGACATAATTGGAGCCTTGGTGTGGCGTTGCTGCTCCCAAGTACCAAGCGGTGTACTTGGGTCTAATCCAATTTGATGTGGATGTGGGGTGTGTGTGCTAGGGACCACAGTGGTGTGCATGCATGCATTCTCATTGTGCCATGATGAATGTGTGTGTTTAACGTGAAAAAAAGCTCAGGCAGGGGGGGATTATGTGGTTCGGGGGTCAGGTCATCACGTAGGTCAATCTCCAGGCCCCTTCTCACGGCGAAGTTGTGCAGAATGCAACATGCCCCGATGATCTGGCACACAAAGTTTGGGGAATACAACAGGGTACCCCCAGACTTATCCAGGCATCAGAAACGGGACTTCAGGAGGCCAAAGGTGCGTTCCACCACTCCACGGGTACGTGCATGTGCTTCATTGTATCTTCTCTCTCCTGGGGTTTGGGGATTCCGGAATGGAGTCATGAGATGGGGTCCAAGTGCATATGCCGCGTCACCTGGAAGGGAAAAGACAGGAGGATGTTAGTCATGCATGTGCCCCTCGTGATGTCTGCATCATGGGTGGGGGACAGTCATGCCTGACACCCATATCACTCACCAACCAGCCAGCTGTCCCTGTACACGTTCTGTTCAAATTCTGTTGGGATGTTGCTTTGACGGTATATGAAGCTGTCATGGCTGGACCCTGGGTGTTTGGCACGGACGTGCCATATGAGGTATTGGGCATCGGCTATCACCTTTACATTGATTGAATGCCAGTGCTTTCGATTGCAGTATATGTGCTCTGTTTCACGGGGGGGGGGCTGTAGTGCCACATGTGTGCAATTAATGGCCCCCACAGTGCGTGGGAATCTGGCAATTGTGTAGAAATCTGTCATTGTCTTCTGCCGCTGGACCTCCTGGGTGGGTTTGATGAAGTGGTGGGACATTCGTCTGAGGATTGCGGGGTCAACCCGGTGCACACATCTGCTCATGGTGGATTGTGACATCCCAGTCACAGCTCCACTTGTTTGGCTGCCTTTTATAGTGTGGGGCGTGTGCTAAAGCCCTGAGCCATAATTGGCCAAAGCCACCCTGGCTTTGGCCAATTATGGCTCTCCGTTTTTTGTGCGCTGTGATTGGCCAAGCATGCGGGTCATAGTGCATGCTTGGCCAATCATCAGCGCGCAATGCCGCAGTGAATTATGGGCCGTTGCGCGTCACTCGAATTTGGCACGAACGACCCGTTTTGTTCGAATTTCGACGAACGTACGAACAGACGATGTTCGAGTCGAACATACGTTCAACTCGAACACAAAGCTCATCCCTGATCACAAGCTCCTCTAAAAAAAACCAACTTGGTCTGAATGTACCCAACTTGGGATAAGGGTTTGAAGGGATATATTTGTTGCATCACTTTGAACAATTGCATTTCCAATCACAGGATGACATCTGTGGAGGACTTTTTTTTCTTCATTTTTCAGTGGAAGACACTTAATGCTGTTGTAAAGTCTGACTTTTTTTATCTTAATGCATTCTATGCATTAAAGCGCAGTTCCACCCACTTTCTCCCACCTTTTTCTTCTTCTATAGTACCTTTTTATGAAGTACAGCCTGTACTTCTGATCCATCCGGACCACGGCGCAGGACGTCATTTCCTTTTGTGCGGTGAGCCCCCCTGCTGTCTTCTGGGACCTGCGTGTGAATCCGCAAGGCCCCACTGCCGGTTCCCTTAGTTAGAATGGCGGTACCTTTACCCGATCTGATGGAAGGATCGGCCTGGGGGGCGACATTGCGGCCTCCCTGGACAGGTAAGTGTCCTTATTAAAAGTCAGCAGCTACAGTGGCCTAAATTCAGGTAGGGCTGTACACTCTTACGGAGGCACAGCGTACCGTTTTAACGCTACGCCTCCGTAAATTACTTGCGCTACGCTTCATTTACGAAGCAGTAGCTCTGTAATTTGCTCGGGCGCTCCGTAAAACTGGCCGGCGTAAGCACGCATAATTTAAATGATCCCGAAGGGGGAGTGGATCATTTAAATTAGGCGCGTTCCCGCGCCGAACGTAGCGCGCATGCTCGGTCGGGAAATTTTCCCGACGTGCATTGCGGTAAATGACGCCGCAAGGACGTCATTTGCTTCAACGTAAATGTAAATGGCGTCCAGTGCCATTCACGATTCACTTACGCAAACAACGTAATTTTCAAAAATCGCGACGCGGGAACGACGGGTATACTTAGCATTGGCTGCTCCTGCTAATAGCATGAGCAGCCTTACGCAGAAACCGACGAACGCAAACAACGTAAAATGCGAACGCCGGGTGCGCGTACGGTTGTGGATCGGCGTGAGTATGAAATTTGCATACTCTACGCTGACCACTACGGGAACGCCACCTAGCGGCCAGCATAAGAATGCGGCCTACGATACGACGGCATAAGAGCCTTATGCCAGTCATATCTTAGGCTACAGTCGGCGTATCGAGCTTTCTGAATACAGAAAAGTCGATACGCCAGCGCAAATTAGCAATTACGCTGCATGTCTATGGATACGCAGGCGTAATTGCTACCTGAATCTAGGCCAGTATTTTTAGCTACTGACTTAGGTTTAGGGGTTAGGGTTGGGGTTAGGGTTAGGGTCAGGGTCAGGGGGTTAGGGTTAGGGTTTCCCATTAAAGAATATGTCTAGGACTCAGGAATTAGAACAGGGACCTCCCCAGAGGTCAAAGGTCAGAATGTGGGTTCCCAGAGGTCAAATGTCACATGGGCGTGGCTGACCCACCTCCACCAAGGTGTACCGCCTACCCCAACTAAGTCGGGAATGAACAGATTGGGGAAAGTGTTTTGAAAAAAAATTGCGGGTGGAACACCGCTTTAAGATTAAAACCTTCTGTGAGCAGTAGCCCCCCTCAGCCCCTACTACAACTTACTTGAGGTCCATCTAGATCCAGCGATGTTGCAGGAGTGTCTCGGCTGCCACATTGGCTGAGACAACAGTGTGGCACCATTGGCTCCTACTGCTGTCAATCAAAGTATGTCAGCCAATGAGAAGAGAAAGGGGGTGGGGTCAGGTAACGGCTCTGTGTCTGCATAGACACAGGGAGCTGTGGCTCGACTTGGGTGCCCCCATAGTAAGCTGCTTGCTGTGGGGGAACTCTACAGGAGAGAGGGGCCAGGAGCACCGAAGATGGACCCAAAAAGAGAAGGATCTGGGCTGGTCTGTGCAAAACCACTGCACAGACGGCCACGGCCACAGCTGAAGCAGCCCTCCATGCCAGCGGCAAGGGCAGCGCCCTGTAGAAGACTATACTGTGGACTTTTGCAATTGGGCTGCAGACACAGGATGGAACGAGGCCGCCCTCAGACCTTGGTCTGTCTGAACCTATTAAAGATGAGTTAGCACAAGTGGAGGCTCCAGCCACCATAGAAGGGCTCATTCAGCTAACCATCCAACTTGACAGGCGCCTGCAGGAGCGACAGTCTGAACGTACACAAGCCTGCCGGCCTTCTTGGATGCTGCCTATGGTTTCCAGCCGCTCATGCGCCCTCCTCTCCGGTCACGTTCAACAGAGGGCGTATGCATATTGGCATGGTTCGCTCTGCCCTGACCCCTAATGAGAGACTTCATCGCCGGCAGGCGAACCTTTGTTTCTACTGTGGAGAAGCCGGACATTTTTTTTTTCAACTGTCCAATTAGGCCCTGTAGATCTTCTCCCCACAACCCTTTGCACCTCTGAATCCCGAAATCCTCCTCAGCTCACCTTGTTCTCCACGTCGCATTATAGTTGGCAAGAGGGGAGGTCAGATTCCCAGCGATAATTGACTCCGGGGCCTGTAGTTGCTTTTTGGACATTTCCCTTGCTAAGAACTACCAGATTCCTCTGCGGAAAAAGGAACATAAACTTGAGATTCATTTGGCTGATGGATCTACACCTTGTTCGGGGGCCTGTTACCCAAGAGACCTTACCTATACTTACCTTGATTGATTCTGGCCATCAAGAGTTCCTCTGTTTTGATGTTATCTGTTCACCAATGTTTCCTGTGATTCTGGGGCTCCCTTGGCTGCGGGCACATAACCCACAGATAGACTGGGGCATGGGGATTATCTCCTTCAAGTCAAGTTACTGCCATCAGCATTGCATAGTGCCTGAGACTATAGTACCTCCCAGTTGCCTTTACCATCCAGCCAAGTTCCACTTCCAGCCAAAACATTCCCCCGGTATACCATGATTTTCTAGATGTCTTCGATAAGAAGAAAGCTG